>NW_010972716.1:93500-139784 GCF_000737465.1 Haliaeetus leucocephalus | reverse complement strand
CCCCCCCCCCCCCCCCCCCCCAGGTCTTTGTGGCAATTTCAATAACATCCAGACTGATGACTTCAGAACAGTCACTGGAGCTGTGGAAGATTCAGCTTCTGCTTTTGGTAACTCATGGAAAACTAGAGCTGGCTGTTTTGATGTTGAGGACAACTTTGAAGATCCTTGTTCAAACAGCATGGATAAAGGTAGCAGGCTTTCCATGCCTGGTTTATCAGTGCTAAATAATTTTCACATGATGGATAACCAAAAAAAGATTTAGAAATTTCATAAACATCAAAAGCCACTGCATTTGAAGCTATTACTAGAGAGAACACACTGGGTTTTGCAGATCTTTAAGGTGACAGCTTTGCTTATAAAACAAAAACACTGCACTGCTAGAGAAAGCCAACACCTTCGTCACTGATGACTGGAAAAGCACACACAGCATCAATGAGAACAATTTAGGTTTAAGGCAGAACATAGTTGGTTGTCAATATTTGGGCAAGATCTTAATCCAATCTACAGCTGTGCTGAAGACAAAAGGAGTAAGTTATCAACAGTACTGACTTCTTCAGCAAGCATTGTACAGTACTAGATGCCCTGTCTGGTTTCTCACTTTGACTAGGTTTAGATATATATAGGATTCAGACTGTACTCTCCTAGATATTGCCACATGTAATTAAAGCTGCAGGTCATAGCCACAGCTCACTGATTATTACATGCTTGATGTTATTGCTTGACTATGAGGAATTATCTGACTGTAAAGAATTAGGAAAGTTTGATGGAAAATGGGGAGTTTTTGCAGATGTTCTCCAAATCCAGACCCTGAAATAATGTTAGTATTTGGAAGGTGAAACCTTTCTTTTAGGGGGATGGCTGGTCACCCATCCAACTAAGCTTATCACCTTGATATGTTAATGTCCCGTATTTCCTTCTGGCTTTATCTGAACACTTCAAGACATTCTAGTTTTGTGTGATACCTGATAAGAATATTGATTCATATAGTAATGTGGTTCAAGTGACTATGGACAATGATTTTTTTTCCCACGTCAGAAAAATTCGCCCAGCATTGGTGTGCTCTTCTGTCTAACACAAGCAGTGTGTTTGCTGCCTGCCATTCTGTTGTAGAACCTTCTGTGTACATCAAGGTAAGGCACTGGTCTAAATGGGTGGTTTAATCTAGTCCAGAGACTGATCTGCCATGAAGGTAGTCTGGCCTAGGGGAGTGAAACAGGTTACAGTAATGCCTGTTTGCAAAGAAGTTCACTGATGCTGATGAGAAAAATAACAACATGAGAGTTTAAGCAAGATACAATTGGACTTTTTTGGCTGCAGCCCTGAAAATATTAAGTGACTGCCATCACTGACAGTTCTGTTGCATGATCCAGAAGCAAAATAAGAAAATATGGGTTTGCTGTTCTTGAAAACTGTTCACTCTCTGAAAAGCCAAATCAGTGTTTCTGTGTGGGATTGAACTGAGAGTTTTCTCGGCCCCATGGATTCCCTCTGACTTGGTTTAAAATTCACATCTAGGGGGAGAATATATACTATATTTACAACATTTATATCCCATTTATTACTGTGGAATCATGTTAGTCTCCTTATATTTAGAATGCAAGAAGTTGCCCATAAGTACTCTTGGTGTACAGATCTATAATGCTGTTGAGGAAGTTGGCTGAGCTAGGGAGTTACTGCATTTATGTGAATAGTAAAGAAGTTTCTGCAAAAATGCAGAAAATCCATGTAGGGGGTATGTGTGATACAACTTACTGAGAAAATACCTGAGCCTGAAATTTTGTCTAAAATTTAATGTCTTCAGATCCTTTTAAAAATATGGTTCATGTTTTGCCTCTCCCAACTTTCCCTCAGAAAATATATCTGCTTGAGAATTCAAGTTAACTATAAGTGAAATAGGAATTTGCAATTTTCAATTAAGAAAAAGTAATAACCACTTTCCTATGCATATGTCTGTTACTCCTGCTGATCTCATCAGATTTTTAACCATGATTCATGGAAGCATTTTCCATGACATCAGTAATGGCAGGATAAGTCACCATCTATGCAGTATGACCCTGCTGCCCTTGAGTGACTGGCTGTATCTGGGTTCTTCTGTCCAGCCAACCAATTAAAAGAACTTTAGATTTAAATCCCTTTTATGCTTACCTAACTAGTTCTTTAGATGTCATTACATATGATTTCCTATTAAACCATCTTCTGTTGTGCACCTGTCATTTAATTGGGGGTATCTTACCTACACACTAGATAGGTACACAAGTGCCAGTCATCGCTGTGCAATATTTTCAGTTCTGTATATTGTCAGATTACATATTTTGACATGTCCTAGATTGTGCATCCTCATGGGAAGCTGGTATGGATATTTCTTAGGGCTTTAATGAAGTACAGGTGCCCTATCATTCTTATTATTCATCTATTAATGAGTGTTAGATGCAACATCATTGCAGTTACATGACTGTAATTGATTTCCTATTTCTCAGGTTTGCATAGTATTTCATTAGCATACATTTTCTCTTAGAGATACTACAAATAAGTTTCATTGGTAATAATACTTTTTCAAAAACATATTGGTTGACTACTTTTTGAATTGCTATATGTTTCCCTGTTTCTTCTGTGAGCTGGGCATAATAATACCCATGTCCTTTTCTGTCCCCTAGAAATGTATGTATGACACCTGTAATGCTGAGAAGAGTGAAGTTGCACTGTGTAGTGTGCTCTCTACTTATTCCAGAGACTGCGCTGCAGCAGGCATGTCCCTGAAGGGCTGGAGGCAGGGCATCTGCGGTATGCATCCCAAAATACCTTGGGTAGGGATATGGGGGAACAGCTTCAGGAGAGCCCAGCCTGCGGCAGTCTGTATCCTTTGCGCTTAGTCATCAAGTTAGTGGGTCTTTCAAAAAGAGAATAAGCATGTATTCTATAAAAAAATTCTGCCTGCCAAAATCAGTTCATGTCCACTTCATGCTCTTATGATGCACATTCCTTGTGTAAAATATTAGGTAAATTCAGTACTCAGAGAAGCAAAAGAGTATAAGGTGTATTAATCAAATCACAACAAGGCATTGCAATTAGGTTAGTTTTGACCACATGGGCCTCCCCATGTATTTTAATTCTGATATCTTTTTTGCAGTTCATCTCAGCCCTCTTGTCTCACACGTTGCCCTTACAAATGGTATCACTCACATTAACTGCATTTTTCCACGTTACAGTAAAGTAGTAATGGTTTTTAATAAATACATATTGGTGATATCTGAGAATGTGGAAGTGTTTAAAGGCATTTTCAGCTCAGGACTATCTAACAAATGAACAAAAGTTTCTTGGACATACACATTGTCACTAAATCCTGGGTTCGGAGTCCACATGTGTATATATTTTTCTTTAGCACTGCCACAATTTATTATGAGGTGGTATCAGAGCTGAGAATAAAACTCACAAGTCCCAGCTTCTGAATTTTACTTCAACATTTCCATTTTTCCACTGATGATCAGATAGTTCAAGTAAGATTTGCATATAACAACACAAAAATTCTTGACTAATAACACATCTGAACAGGAAACATAACAACAATTATTTTTATGCAGCTTTGATGCACCTATGATCTATTTAATTGCCTGACTTAGAGGTTAGCTGGGATATTTAATAGAAACAAACAATGTAACCAATATGGTGCTTTGCTGAGGACATTTAAGATTGCAGTAAGAACAATTTAACAAACCTGTGCTGAAAAAATTCCAAGGGAAGACAGTGTAGTCCACAGCAAATTATCCTAGAATCATGCAGACTTATGTACTAGACACAGTCTCTGTTTATTGAAAGCTTTGTTATTGACATAGAATTGCTGACATTTTTTTATGCCAAAGCGAGACTTGTTTGCAGCATGGGTTAGACTGAAATCTGTGGACAGTAGGCAATATTGACTCAGTGCACTAACCCTGGGGAAAAAATGCTAATGGCTTAATCAACACAATCATTTTAGGCCTTATTTAAGAAGAAATAATCTTTTGGGAACATACCCGTGATAAGATTGAAGGTTGCACTATTCATGAGTGAAAAAATAAATGGGCCAGAACAATCATTCTTAGTGGTCTGTCCCATTGCGGGGGTTGGAAAGGCCCTTTCAGCTCCTGCAGCTGTGTCTAGCTGTGCCAGGCTGCAGGCAGCATCTAGGTTATATCCTAAAGGGATGTCTACATAACAGTCAGTAGAGCATATGAAGTCAGTAAATCCTACTAGCTAACTGTTGGCTGTGCGTGTATGTGACATAATCTTTAGTGGAAGCATGAACCATTACTTGGGTTACTGGTTACCCAGAAGACCGTTGGGGTTAGTAGCCTCTGCTAAGTCATGGTACTGTTTTTCTAGTGCTCCTTGTGCAAGCTAGCTTGAAGCTATCTTTGGTATGCTCATGTTATCTGCACTCATGCCATCAGTCGTGAGGTATGTAATCTAAGATTACAAATCTGTGACCATGAGTACTATAATCAAATAACCTTTTTCTTACCTGATCTCGCTTTGCCAAAATTGATCTTTTTCCTCTATGAAAAATTGAAGGGAGAAAATAAACACATTATTTTATTGCATTAATAGCTAATAATCGAGACACTCATTCAGGTAAATCTGATGTAAACTCATGTTCAACATCTTTCTTATTTGGCCTATTTTGATTTATGAATACCACTTGCTGCATCTTCATAGTATGCCTATAACATAGGAGAATATGGCCTGCTCAATTTATACACGGGATATCGTGTCTGCTCCAGCTAAGACCAGGAAACCAACTGGTTTTTGTTGGTGGAGGTGGTGGTTTTGAATGTGTACGCAAACCTAGCACACTAGCTAATCTAAGAAAGTGTACTGTGGTCATGGACTGGAAAACCATACAGACCTTTGTTTAAGCATGGAACCTAGCGCTGATATGGTGATAACATTGCTGCAAAGTTGATTAGCACAATTGCCCATGAACAGCTACCCTGTAACTTCTAGTACATCTGTGTGTATCTGAAAAAACAGCTGTGGGGTTAAATCTGTGGATGTGAGTTAGAAAGAGGTCCAAGATGACTAGATCCCCAGTTCTCATTGAATTTCAGAGGAATCTGGATGCCAGGCTTTCTTGAAAACCACAACCTTAATGCAGGTGATATTTCCTGACAAAATTTGATGTCTTTCCTATGGATCACTACTGCAGATTTTATGGCAGAGTTTTGAAGGTGTTGTTTCTTGGTAGGCTGTGAAAATTAACCAGCATTTCACTGTCTTACAGGGTCAGTTGAGCTCTTTCTTTAGATTTTGGTATTTAACTTTTGGTCCACCCAGTGATCTTAAAACCTGTTGTTTCTCATTTCCCCAGAGGATGACAACAAGAGTTTTCCTCAAGACATCTATAAGAATTCAAACACACTTTCTTTGATAGCATCAGATGATTGGCAGATTTCCTTGGCACTGCCCACTTAATGTCAAAATTTACCCCTTACAAAATATACTCATTTCTTAAATTATTTCCAGCCAAAGAAATCATTAGTAAAGGACAGAAAATTAATTTTTAATGACAAGGACAAGTCAGAAGTTATTGGTTTCAGTTCTTGGAATAAGATAGAAATGTAAATTGTAAAAAGTACAAAATTACACCGATTCCCTTATTCATTCAAGATATACCCTGCTGAGTATTTCAGTATTCAGTGTCACGTAGTTTAGGCTATGTGAGCAGAATTCCCCTAGACCACTGGGGGACAAGGTCTTCTAGTTTGAAAAAAGCACATTTATGGCTACCAACACGCAGAAAGCTGCATCAACAGCATGAACGATGATTGCACAGAGAAGGCCATACATCCATTTTATTTCTCTTGCAAAGATCCCTCTGAGGAGTGTCCTGAGACTATGGTTTATAACTATAGCGTGAAGTACTGTAACCAGTCTTGCCGCTCGCTGGATGAACCTGATCCGCTGTGTAAAGTTCAGATTGCTCCTATGGAGGGCTGTGGTTGCCCTGAAGGGACCTACCTCAATGACGAGGAGGAATGTGTAACTCCAGATGACTGTCCCTGCTACTACAAAGGCAAGATTGTTCAACCTGGCAACTCCTTCCAAGAGGACAAACTGATGTGGTAAGATGCTCTGATGATGCAAAGGCTGCATACCTAGGGGATGTCAGGGCTCATTAGAATAATGACAAATTTCTCCTAGATTGTACCAAAGCAAATATTCCCCTGGCAGGAAGTGCAGCCACAGCAAAGGTTAAGATCCTATATTCCTGCTAGCAAACAAGAATCTGAAAACATGTTAAGCAGAGTAAAGTTTGCAATCTGTTTCTCTGCAAAGTTCATTGTTGTGTAAAAAATACCCATATACAGTGGGAGCAAGTTTTCTAAAAGACAGGGGCCTTAGGGGAGTTTCTGGCTTTGAAATGAAAAAGCAAAGCAAAAACCACCCTCCGACACACCATCCTGCAGACTATTTAAAAAATAAAAATGGTCCGGGAAAAAAACTCAAATCTCAGTTTTTAAACTGAGTTTTTTAAAAAGAGAGACAGAGAGAGAGAAATTTGGGGGTAAATACTAAAAATGACATAATTAATTTGCATCTGCAGTAAAAAACAATCATCATTTTCTCATTTTCAACCAGTTCAGGGCAGCAATGCAAACAAATTCCAGGGGAAGGCTGTTTTATTCAAACAATTTATTTGTGCATTTAGATGTCTACATGTTTTTTCTCTCTCTTCCAACTCCCATATTTTTTTCTGAGGATTCTAGACTACTTTGTAAACACAGATCCATTTAGTAATGTAAGAAGTCTCTTATTTAAGAAAGTATGAGTGTCATCTCACGGAGATGCTTAGGAAAAACTTGATTTAGAGAAAACACACAGTAAACCAGTGGCAGATGAAGGAAGAGTATTTAAGAGCTGGGTGTCTTAATCTTCCTTCTGGGGATGGTAATTCATGTCTGTGAACCTAATAACTGTACCAAATATTCATTTTGATAGGAATTTGTTATTTGTGTGACTCGCGAAGTTTTGCAGTGCCTTTCTCTCTAGTGAGAAAGAAATGTGCAAAGAACTGATATGTTTCATTTTGTGGAATCTCTTTAGCAAATGCATTCAAGGAAGATTAGACTGCATTGGAGAAACTGTCCTGGTAAAAGGTGAGATTTTGTTAAATAACGGCATTATGGTGTCAGCTAGTATTTATAAGGTTTTTCTGTGTTATCTATCGCTTCCTGTAACATTTTAGTATTCTGCACATTTTTGCCTTCTCCCTGAAATGGGCTGGTTATTGATAATAGTTGTCTTTGTAAAAATGTCACCAGACTTGCTGAATTCTTTAAAAGATGAAGAAATTTCCTAAAGCGTAGAAGTTATCTGCCTCCTTCTCCCCACACTGTTGGTGGGCAGAAGCAAAAGCTAATAGAACTGTAAATGAGAGACACATGCTGCCCTCTGAAATGTTCCACCCTGTTTTACAATTGCTGGTGGCATCCTTACTGTTTTCACTAAATTACCTTCCTAAAATGTTTTCTTCCTCCTATAGATTGCCCAGCTCCTATGTATTACTTCAACTGCAGCTCTGCAGGTCCTGGTGCGATTGGATCAGAGTGTCAGAAAAGTTGTAAGACACAGGATATGCACTGTGTAAGGACTTCACTTCCTAGCAGGAGCATGGGACAACATGATTAAGCATGTATGATTGTCCTTAACAAACGCTGACGGTAACATGTTACGCTATTCACGGACCAACTACTTTACTGATAACACAGCAGCTATAGCTACCCATGTAGCTGTGTTACTTGTAGTTTGATTGTCACTAACAGTTATAGGATTTTTTAAAAAAATCCAAAAGTTTGGCATCCAGAGCTAGCACTGCTGCTGGTTCCCTGTACTTTCTGGGCATTAACGAGTTGCCTTGTGTTGTATCTTTATATACGCAGTATGTCACAGAATGCGTTTCTGGCTGCATGTGTCCCGATGGGCTGGTATTGGATGGCAGCGGAGGATGTATTCCCAAAGATCAATGCCCATGTGTCCATGGAGGACACTTCTATAAACCTGGGGAAACCATCAAAGTGGACTGCAACACATGGTATGTTATTGCAGAGAGCCTTGTTTTATAACAAAGGCTGTTAAAATTGTCAGTGCATAGAGGCCCGTGGGGCAGGATGTATTTTGAAGCCTTCCTCTTCATCATTAGAGCCATCATTAGAGCCATTCTAGTAAAAATACAAGGGGAAACATTTCCTCTCTGCAACATGCTGCATGAGCCTGCACTTGGGGAGAACTAGTACCAAGACCTTCTGTCAAACAATTTCCATCCTTTTCTGCAAACTGCTTCCACACCAGCTTTGAAGTACCAGCCTCATCCAGGTTGGTCTGTGGCTGGACATTCTACAAAGGGGAATTGACTCTGTGTCTGTTGGGCACAGCTGAACCCCAGAAAAGGATTGAATTGCAATGATCTTCCAGTGACTTGCAGTGCTTCCAGGTGCGTGGTCCTCAAAGAAGATAAATTAATGCTTTAGTTGCTCCAATTGCTGGTATAACTCTGCCATAGACTTCACTGTTATTACTCATCAAGGTGAGTAAAATGCTTTGAATCCTTACCCATTATTTAGTGAGGATGAAACTCTATAGTCCTCCCAAGAGGATGCACAGAAAATAAGAGCCAGAAACACTTTGGTCTGATCATCACTGATACAAGCAATCAAGTTTAACATGTGAAGCCAAACCCTGATAAGCAGTTGTTGGTATCACAGAGGCCATTAAGAGGTTTTGTTGCAGTGAGGGCTTTGTTTTCTTATGAGAACAGGACACATAGGGGGAAAAAAAATTGTAGTCTTTGTGTCAAGTGTATAACAACTAAAATTTTCTGTCTGTGGTTACTGAACTGGAGGTGAAGTTTGTAAAGGTGTGGTGGGTTGACCTTGGCTGGAAGCCAGGTGCCCACCAAGCTGCTCTGTCACTCCCCTTCTCATCAAGACAGGGCGGGGGAGAAAATAAGATGGGAAAAAACTCATGGGTCAAGATAAAGGCAGTTTAATAAAGCAAAAGCAAAGGCCGCACACAGAGGCAAAGGAAAACAAAAGAATTATTCTCTGCTTTCCATCAGCAGGTGATGTTCAGCCACTTCCCAGGAAGTAGGGCTTCAGTAAGCATAGTGGTTGCTCTGGAAGACAAATGTTGTGATAACGAATGTCCCCACTCCTCCTCCTTTCTCTTAGCTTTTGTTGCTGAGCAGACATGATATAGTATGGAATATCCCTTTGGTCAGTTTGGGTCAGCTGTCCTGGCTGTGTCCCCTCCCAAGATCTTGCCCACCCCAGCCTACTGGTGAGGGGGGAATGTTGGGAGAGACAGCCTTGGTGCTGTGCGAGCACTGCTCAGCAGTAGCCAAAACACTGGCATGTTATCAACATCTTTCTAGCTACCAGTACAGAGCACAGCACTATGAGAGCTGCTGTTGGGAAAATTAACTCCATCTCAGCCCAATACACAAGTGAAGACAGGGATAATAATTGGTTCACAACACTGTAGTCGGGAACAGAACCGACCACATAGCACCTCACAGATTAATATTCAGAAATGGTTAAATATTCAGTTCTTCACCTTGAATTTACCTCCTAAATCCCCACTGCCTGTTCCCAGGACTTAATGATTTGAAAGATCTTTGAATGAAAAAAATAAAATAAGAATAGACAAAGTTCAAATATGTCTTGGTAGTAAACATGAACTTTCTGATTAGTAGGCCATTTCATGGCATGGTCTCAGAAGAGTTGAGAAGGTAAGTCTGGAAGAGTGAGAGATGATTGCTTTCTTTGAAGTACTGCAAAAGACAAACATTTTAATTACTCTGCCCCTGTTTGGGGTTAAGGAAAAACCACACTTCGTACCAAGTTTGTGATTCTTTGCATTTCGCCTCCCAGCACCTGTAACAGAAGGCAGTGGAACTGCACAGACAATCCCTGCAAGGGAACCTGCACTGTGTATGGAAACGGGCATTACATGAGCTTTGATGGGGAGAAGTTTGATTTCCTGGGAGACTGTGACTATATCCTAGCTCAGGTATCAATTTTTTTCACTTTCTTATCCATATGCTTTTCACAGCTTACACTGTAGGGTTCAGTCTGAGTAATTAAAGAGCTATCCCATGCAAAGTAGTCGACACCGATAAGCCGAGCCTACCCCTTCCTCTTGTTCCTAGAGCAGATAGAGTGAGATTTTCCATTTAAAAGCAAAGCAATTAACCCTCAGAAGTGACACAAGAGGGCGCTGTGTGATCCTAAACGACTAACTCCTGGGCTGGGCAGCCCTTTCCTGATGTCATGCTAGCATCTGCAAGGGAAAGGAGTAGGTGTGGTGTTGAAAAGCTAAGTGTTTCTCTCAGCCATCCAACACTGGCAGTATTTTTGTTATGACAGAAGCACTTAGAGGTTAATGTGTGAGCCTCAGGTATAATACTTGCATGTAATGAGACAGCACTCAGTGAGACATTTTGTCATCCCCAAATTACAGTTGGTTTTGTTAATTTTAAGAAAAAATATTTTTACCTTTTTGGCTGTGCAGGACTGGTGCTATGAAAAGCTCAGTTTTTTTCCTTAGCTTTTCCCTTTGAAATTCCTGGTCAAGTATGAACCTGCCACCAGGTCAGCTGCCACCAGATTCTTCTAAAATGTCCAGAGTTTTGGTGAATAAATAATTGACAAAATAGCAGAAGTCAGATCAGAATGGTTTAAGACTGGTCTAGTTACCTGAAAATATCTAATACAATGTTATCTATTTTTCTAAGGATTTTTGCCCCAATAACATGGATGCTGGCACCTTCCGAATTGTAATTCAGAACAACGCCTGTGGGAAGTCACTCTCCATCTGCTCCCTAAAGATCACACTGATTTTTGAGGTTTGTCTAGAATTGGTTATAACTGAGGAGCTGTAGTCTTGATTTTGTAGCAGTTAGTGTAGTATCCCCTAATATTCCAACACAGTTGGTGCTAGAGAGTACCTATGGAAGTCAAACAGCCAGAAAGCAGAGGCAGGCAAGCTGGGAAAGTTTTAGGTATTTGGTGTTAACAGGGCTGGACACTTCTGCAGGTGAGGGGATAGGTGCAGGAAGTCAACAGCACTCTATGTGCATGTGTGTGTGTATTTGCATCTGTGACTTTAGTGGTATAGGAGTGATGGTAAAGTTTTTAGAGGAGCATGTTTCTGTACCATGGTTTGAGCACAGGGCAGATGTAACTACAGAGGGAAGAGCTTCTTCCCTCCAGCTTAGGCTTAGCATTTCCCCAAAGTGCACACAAAAGAGATTTCTCCCATAGTGGGGGGTGAGGGGACAGTAAAACAAAGCAGCATGGCAAGGGGTGTTCTAGCATACCCAATTGCCCGTGCACTCAGGAGCTGCTGTGCCAGCAGAACAGATTTCATCTAGAATGAGGACAATTTCTGTGGCTGTGAGGTAAGACTTGTCATGCAAGGGTAGACATTTCCCATTGAACTCAGTGGGTCTTGTCTGTGGCTCACGTGTCTGGCAGTAGACCAAGATATAGTGTAAAGACTACAGAAAAAGTAAGATGAAGGACAAGAGGCAGAATACCAGTGCTGTTACACTAAGTTTTCTATTCAGTTTCCTTTCATGCAATGTATCTGTTCCTTGCAGAGCAGTGAAATCAGGCTCTTGGAAGGAAGAATTCAGGAGATAGCCACTGATCCAGGAGCTGAGAAGAATTACAAAGTGGATCTCAGAGGAGGTTATATTGTGATTGAAACAAATCAAGGGATGAACTTCATGTGGGACCAGAAGACTACTGTTGTTGTTCACGTGGCACCATCTTTCCAGGTATGTATGGGATGGACTGAGGGTTATGATTTCAACCTCAAAGTTATGCATCCAGAACTGGAGCCCCAACTTGAAAAGCAGGCTTGGAAAAGTATTTGATGCAGTGGACAAGAAGAAGCAAGCAGGCCATGTCTTGTGTTTTATTTCATTGTTCAGTCAGTATGAAACACTCCAGAATATTTGGAGCTAGAAGTAAAGCCAGACACTTTGCAGTATTGGCAGGCTAACAGAGTGATCTTGTCACTTGGAGTCCAGCTTTTTCTAAGCCATATTTTGATGACCGTTTAGAAATTTGCAGCTATTTTGCCTTGGCCTGTTCTATAGTTTATTTTTGTCAAACAGTGCGCTGCACTCAAAATAACCAAACCATTTACTGTGCCTATGCAAATTACCCAGGGAAAAGTCTGTGGCCTTTGTGGGGACTTTGATGGCCGCTCAAGGAATGACTTCACAACCAGGGGGCAGTCCATGGAGATGAGCATCCAGGAGTTTGGAAACAGCTGGAAAATAACAAGCACCTGCTCAAATATAAACATGACAGACCTGTGTGCCGATCAGCCTTTCAAGTCTGCCCTAGGACATAAGCACTGCAGCATCATTAAGAGTAACATCTTTGAAGCCTGTCACAGTAAGGTAATCCTGTTCTCTTATCCTCGTAGTTTCACACTAGGTATTTGTTGCTATTATGCAGCACATCTGCACACAAATTTTCACTATTAAAGCCTATTACACACCATCCTCGAGTACAAGGGCTACCTCACTCAAAACCTCACTTAACAACTATGCCAGTTGAATCCTGTTGCACAGTACTGAGGAAACAGCAGTGCCTGTTTTGAGCAACTGAAGACAGAGGATAATAGTTGGCCACTAGAAGTAAAAAGTTAGCTACCTGTTTGTAAAATCTGGATCTAAGTTAGTGTAGGACTGTTTGTATGGGGATCCTTGGGAAAGTTTATTCAAATTACCTAGAGAGATTAATTATTTGGTTTATTTTAGACACAAATTGAATTAATCTAAACAGAAACAAAGCTACTAATTCTTAATAAGAATATCTATACAAAGCTTCAATGCAGTTTAATAAGCCATTTGAAAAGCAAACAGCTTAATTTCCTTGGTTAGTTCATGTTGGGACAGGTTAAAACACATGAAATGCGAAGTTCAGTGGAAATAGGATTTCCTTTTATACTCACTTAATCACTATCTCTCAGTTAAAGAGTGCACACACTATATAGTTGTGCTAACCCAAAGCAAGGTAGTTCAGTCCTGCAGAAATTACAGTGGAAAGACATTTTGAGCATAAATGCCAGTATTACACACATTATAGCTCATAGCTCTTTCATTACAATCCCAGTCTGTCACAGACTCAGCCTGGTTTTGCCAAAGAAACTGCTAGTGGAAGGCAGAAATTCAGAGCCCTTTCTCCCATTAAAACACAATGCAGCATGTCTATCTGTAGTAACAGATCTGTTGGTATTTTGATAGGTGAACCCAATACCATATTATGAATCTTGTATTTCTGACTTCTGTGGCTGTGACAGTGTGGGAGACTGTGAGTGCTTTTGTACCTCAGTTGCTGCTTATTCAAGAAGCTGTAGCAGAGCTGGTGTCTGTATTGACTGGAGAACGCCTGCCATTTGCCGTAAGTATTGCACTAAAAATGCACACAGAAAAGCAGTGCTCCATGTGCTTAGGCACACGGGAGATAAAGAAAAGCAGAATTCTGACATCACTGTGCATGCATGACTTAACAAGCTCTTGTTTGCAAGATTTAGAAAATGAACTTTGCCCAGTGTCTGAGACTTGGAGTTTTTTTATGCTTCTGTTCCAGCTGTGTTCTGTGATTATTACAATCCACCTGACAAACATGAGTGGTTCTATAAACCCTGTGGAGCCTCTTGTCTAAAGACCTGCAGGAACCCACAAGGGAAATGTGGGAACTTGCTGTACAGTTTAGAAGGTAATTCGTGCTTGACTTCAATGTAGTTTATGGGAGTTGAAGGTATTAGTCTCATTTTAAATGTCTTAAGCATCAAGGCTGCTGAAAGGCTATCCCATTTGCCCCAGAAACTCACTGACCGTGCCTCGCCTGGGCTAATTCTCCATGTCATGGTGCCATTCATAGCATAATTTGCCTGTTGCCTTTAAATCTGGGGAGACATAAAAGGTCATTCAGTCTAAATTTGCAATGTATAATTAGCTGTTGACAAACACAGTTAATGAAAACTTTTGGGAGAGAGGGAAAAGGAGGACATGGAAAAATAATTGGTAGTATAAAGAACGTTCATAGTGGGATGACATTCATTTTGGGATCAAATCTGCATCTGATAGAGGTATTTACGTGTTTTCCCTGGATCTATGTGAAGCAGACTAAGAATGCTTTGTCTACTTCAACTTTCCAGGCTGTTACCCAGAGTGTAGTCCTGACAAGCCATATTTTGATGAGAAGAGCAGGGAGTGCGTCTCCTTCGACAACTGCACTTCATGGTAGGTCAGTTGATGGTAAGAGAGGTAGAATAGGACTGGAAAGGACAAGCTAGGCAATATTTGGTTTATGCTCATATGCAGTGGCAATTATCACTAAATCCTCCAGGAGTAGGCTTTTATGTAAAAGTAGATGCTGTTGCAGACATTGTTATTCCACATACTGATTCAAGTCAATAAAACAAGTCTTCTCCTTTTCTTTTTAACTTCAGTGATCCTGAAGAGAAGCTATGTGCTGAAGACTCCAAAGGTAACTTTTCACTACCCTCACCATTCATTGAGTGATGGTAGACCTTTATTTTTATTATTATTATTAACATCACATGTTACTGCAGGGGTATTGGTAATAGGACTCCAGCTAGCTAGTTCAATAGGTGGTTGCACAGCAGTACAGGTATACTGTGATAAGCAAAATGCAGCCTTTGACCTGAAGAACTGTCTAAAGGATAATCATAGGGAGGAAGGACAGAGGCGTGAAATATGGGATTCATCTCACCCAGATAAATACCACTTGTCCACATTTATACTTCCTTGGTAGTCAGTGAAGACAGACAGAAAGTAGTCTGAAGCAGGCCATTCATAGTACCTGTTTTAACAAGCACTTTTAGAGCAGGGCAAATCTTGTAGAGGTGCTATTTCCTGTCCACTAATTTCATAATAAGCCTAGAGAGCTAGCTTATGATAGACATGTTTGTGTGCCTAAAGGACACACTTGCTTAAGGTATAGTATCAGTTCATTCCCATGTCTGGGAGAAGCCACATCCCAAAATGCAGAGTGACCCAGTAGACAACACATCTTCAGTTTTGCTGATTTTGTTACAGTAATAGGTATATTCCCTTGGGTTGCTGAATGTACATTCTCCAAAACCTGGAAAGCGTCTCACATATTTAAATTAAATTGTTTATTACTGCATGTTCCTCATTAGTGGGTGGAATTGGCTGTGCAACACCTTCTGAGCCAGTGTTTTATCACTCAGCAAGGCAGTAATCCCAGTCACGTTCCCTGCCAAGAGGGAATGCACCTGTGCTCCATGCCGGGTGTGGATAGTGCCAGTTCTGAAGCTTTCACCAGCCAGTAATTCCTCTACGCAAGCTGACTCCAAGAAACACCAGCAAAAACAAAAATCCAACCCACTTTAAATAAATGAGGTAGACTCCCAGTGCAACTTCTCGGGTAGAAACTGAGGAAGTTTTTTAGCCAGGTAATTCATGTTTGATAATATGAGCTACAGAAGTTTGGTTTTCTTTTCATTTGTATTTATATTACAAGTGTCACCTGTTACCATGACATTTGTTCTTTAGGTGCCTCAGATTGCCTTTGCTGCTACAATGGAAAGACCTACACCTTAAATGAAACTGTGTACAGCCAAGTACATGGGACCGAGTGCAGTGATGCTGTCTGCGGCCCTGACGGAGAGATCATTAAAACACTCATCCCTTGCAGTACACCATCCACACTAGCACAAGGTACTAGGTTTATAAGAGGTGTGGTGGTGATTTTATGAAAGTCGGTAATGGAAATAAGATTCCTCCATCTTGGAAGAAGATTCCTACTGCATGTCTAGGATAAGCACAGAATTTAAGGTGGTTGAAGGTTCAGGAATGAGGAGTCAAATCTTCTAAACCTTGGTTTTGTCCTTCTTTTCACCTATATTACACTATGGTTCTTATTACGCTGTTTTCTGCATTGGAATAAGTCAGTCTCAAATGGGTCACTGGAGCAAGAAAATAAAGCTGCCTGGTGGTTTACTCCTTTCCCAAAAGAGAAGTTGCAGGGTGAAGGGGATGTGAATGAACAGAGAATAGAAAGTAAAAAGAAATAAAGAAAAGGTGGAATTTTGCTACGTGATTATAGCAAAGAAAAGTAAGTGGCTAAAAAAATATGTATTATCCTGGGAGTAAATTATAAAAAGGGGACAAAGTAAGTTAAAAGTTAGCTTCTCTACTCAAGTGAGTGGAAGAGCTAAAGACTTGATGGTGAGTCCGTGTGTTTGGTATTTACTAAACGTGGTAACAAGTGGAATAAGAAATATAATGGAGTAACAGCTAGGAAAGGAAGGACTATTGAAAGCAGAGTGTAAGTGGCATAGTAAAACATCTAAATGATCTGTCTGTATTTACACCAACAGATTCTTCACAACAAGGCATTAAAAGGCAAAATGGACCACCACTGGAAATCACTTCTCCAAAGTCAGGTGAAGTCCTGCAGGATTAGAAACTTCAAAGAAACCTTAATTTGGAATGAATAAGTGACAGTAGAAGGGTGGTTTATTGTATTCTATACAGAAGAAAACTAACTACAAGGGAGAGTGTGTGTGTATTACTCTAGTAGCATACAATGTAATAGAGTGTATATAAATACAGAGAGGATGATTTTAGTGTGTACGTGTACAGAAAGTGGTGGTTGTATAAAAATGATTATTTTTTCCTCTTTTTATGATTGTAGAGAATGTAAGAGATACCATAGGACTTGAAAGTAGAGTTGCAGAGGATTTGAATATTAATTGATTTAATTTCCTGCAGAACCACATATGCAACCTGTAACATCTGCATCTCCATCGTCAGTGGTAGCCACTCCCTGCTTCTGCAATGACAATGGACAATTGATGCAAATAGGTGAGAAATGAAGCAAATTTTTTTCTTGCATCATTGATGTGGGAAGATGTACTGTTAGATAAAGGCGCTTCAGCAAGTGCTCATTCAGCCCACTGCAGTTACACATTACCACAAGTTGTTACATCTTTGAACTGTAACTAACACCTTCAGAACTACAACTCTCCCATATCCTGTAACTTTGTCCTGGTTTGGATATCCCTGCTGTAAGGAAGCTTATACCAGATGCTAACTTCAGTGGACTCCAGCACAAACCCTGAATCCCAAACTGCTGAACATGGGCTTGTAATCCACAGTCATATTCCAAAAACAGAGGAGGGAAGAGTCTTCTTCATCTCTTAGTAGCTCCTGAACCACCTATCTCCCGGTCTTTGTGAAGACCAGGTGCACTCAGTGATGTATTCAGTATTCTCTCCTCCTGTACTCATTTTCAATTCCCGCTAATGTACTTCAGAGGAGAGTATCAGTTTAGCCACCTGTGGCCCTCCCTCAGCCTTTACCATTTGGATGAACTGAGCTCTGTTTCAGTCATTGAATTCAAGGAGTTGCAGACAGTCATACCTGAACACGGCCATCAGGTACAGGCAGACCCAGCTAGTTAAATGCAGGGCTGAGTATGTGGCCGACCCGTGATGCATAGGCCTTGAGAACTACCAGTTTCATGCACAGTCCAGTGCTAACAGTCAGGTTTTGGCCTTGCAGGAGAAAACATTTCTCTGCCGGTGAATGTATCGGGTCATTGTGCATACTCCATTTGCAATTCATCATGTCAGATTGAATTAATTTGGGCAGAGTGTAAAACTGGTCATACTGAGGCCCCCAAGATCTGTGATCCAGACTCCGAAGCCTGTCCACCAACATCGGCTCCCAGTGCAACAAGCCGAGTTCCTGCTTCCACGGGGACTCCTGTGAGCGATTGTCTTGGGCTCATTCCTCCTAGAAAGGTGAGAGGCTTGAAAGAAGATGTGTTTCTTCAGCTACAACATTGCCTGCAGCCAAGGTTTGGTGTTCTCCTCTGATGCTGGTAACCACCACTACAGCAGGACTGTAGGTGTGGCTGACTTAGATGATTTAGAAGTATACCAGAAGCCCCCAAATAATTGAGGGAATAAGTTGAAGACTATTCGGTTCACCTGAAACATCTAAATGATTGTACATGGGCAGAGCTACCTAAGCTGAAAAAAGGCCAGGAAACCACATCTGGCAGTGTCCCATCATTGGAAATGGTCAGGACCTTAATATCGAGTCCTATACAAAACATCATAGAACAGAAGTAGATATCAAGGCTCTGTTGATTGCTATATTTTTCATATTGCCTGGTTTCCAGAGAAACAGTAGATAGCAAATAATGCCATGCTAGACAATTATCTGAATGGAGCATAGTTGCTGTGAGTGATTTTAAAGATTTTGTTACATTGCTTTGTTATGTGTCTCTCTCCTTTTTCAATCTGTGAATAGTTTAATGAAACATGGAACTTTGGAAACTGCCAGATTGCCACTTGCCTGGGAGAAGGAAACAATATTAAACTGTCCAGCATGACCTGCCCTCCTCAGCAACTGAAACTCTGTGTCAATGGTTTCCCATTCACAAAACACTACGATGAAACTGGTTGCTGTGAAGTCTTTGAGTGTCAGTGTAAGTACTGCAGCAGGAGAGTTCCTGAAATTTATGTTACATTCAGCTGGGCCTCACGAAAGATAAGTTTACGTGGTCAACATCTACATTACGTTCATATTAATTCAGTAGGATGTGATGGAACAGAAGTTCCATCTGAAACATTGACGGTTAAGAGCAGATAAGAGTGTCCTTGCTGGGCTAATTTTTCTTTATCAAACTGGTTATTTCAGCTCTCACTGAAAGCGAGTAAAAGAGTTAAAACCACCTTGTACTTGCAAGAAGCTCAAAAGCCAAACTTGAAATCTGTCACTCTGTCTTCCAGGTATTTGCAGTGGATGGGGAAATGAGCATTATGTGACTTTTGATGGAACATACTATCATTTTAAAGAAAACTGCACCTATGTCCTTGTGAAGTCAATTCATCCTGATTCTCACATCTTCTGGATTCACATAGACAACTACTACTGTGGTGCCACTGATGGAGCAATTTGTTCAATGTCCCTTCTCATTTTTCACTCCAACTCTGTTGTTATTCTGACACAAGCAATGGAACATGGAAAAGAAACAAACTTGGTAAAGTATTGTGTTAAAATGAATTTTCAATATTATTTTGCAGTAGTTATATTACTGTACTGCCAAATGTCCTGTCACGACAAAGGATGAAGCTTGTAAAAAATTGAATGGGTAGGAAATGCAATTACATTGCTTGCTTTCTCTTTTTTCCTTTGTGTCAACAAAAATTTGTATATTCTAAAAATTTGGGAAATGATCACATAATTGAAAGTTGTGTTTTTCTTCCTGACATGAGTATTCAAATATAAATTACAACATATTAAAAAGAAATCATAAAGAACTGCTTAAACAACTACCTTTGACAGACTTCATTTGGTGCACCTGCAGTCTGAATTTGTGCTGCTCTACTTTCCAGTTGCACAAACTGTATACCTTACACAACAGAAGGATGTCCATAGAGACCTTTTGTTTCTCTTCTTTTTAGATTTTGTTTAATGATAAGAAAGTTGTTCCAGACATTTTCAAGAATGGTATCAGGATAACCAGTTCTGGCCTTTACATCATAGTTGAAATACCTCAATTAGACGTTTATGTCTCCTACAGTCGACTTGCATTCTACATAAAACTCCCTTTCGGAAAGTTTTTTAACAATACCATGGGACTGTGTGGTGAGTGTCCTCATCAGCTGACAGGAATGAATGCAATAAATTTTCTTCCTTCTTTCTCTCGTCCCCTTGTAAACATCCCTAAATGCTTGCAACTCCACCGATTTCTATTTCTCACAAATTTTAATAGATTTATCTCTGTTTGGTGGAAAGACACTGCCAGGAGACAGTTTTAAGTCACTTTCATTCTGTTCACAGACTGTTGGTGGATGGAGATAGGCTCTTTCTCTTGATCTTACTTACTCAATATGGGAATGTATGAAATCTGGACAGTCCTGTGCTAGACAGCACCATCTCAGTTGCTTTAGCCACCAGAAGAAATGTGTCAACCAACACGTCAACTCTGGTTTTCATGAGTAACTGGCAAACTATTTCTCTTCCTACAAACAGCTCTTGTGAACTCATCCAGGACCCCACGTGTTGTTACCTTTCCACAAGGAGCAGAACTTCCCTCTAGGTTTTCTCTAAAAGCAGCTTCATCAGCATCAACTGTCCTCCAACTGACACTTTGTTTTTATATTGCCACCAGGTACCTGCACCAACGAGAAGTCTGATGATGCTGTGAAGAGGAATGGTGAGGTTATTGAGTCCTTCAAAGAGATGGCATTAGATTGGAAAGTCCCAGATCCTACCAACAGATACTGTAATCCAGGTGTCTCAGAACCAGCTGAGATTGAATATCATCAGCACTGTGAGCCTTCCAATCTGTGTAAAATCATCTGGTAAGACAACTCCAAAAAGTGCCAGAAAAATAAGTCTATGAGATAACTTTGTGCTTCACTACGTGACTTGGGTGAACTGCTTATAGGACATGATGAAAATACGAGGTCTAGCACACCTTGAAAAACTGAGCAGTGAACTGATATGTGAATGTTCCTGAGTTTGGCAGATATTTTTCAGCTGCATCAAAATCAGTCCTCCCTCAATAGGGTCTGCTGCTTGGCACTCCCTCTGCCTGTCCGTTCTAGAGAAGCCAACCAGGAACTAGCTATAATTCGGTATCTGAAAGCTCTGGATGAAAAGGAACACAGAATATAGAAAGCAGATGTGCGTGTCTGTTTTTAAAATAATTTTGTGGTTTAAAGCAGGATTGTCAAACATGCCGACATAAAAATGTCACCATATAGAATTGTAATTGTGAGCTGTGCAGGAGACTTTTCTTTGAAGGTATGAGTCCAACATAAAATTGCTTCCTTTCAAAGCATTATAAAGAATGGGAGGTAAAGCTCATTCTTAATTAAGCTGTGTGGGTGTATTGCCTATCAGAGCAAACTGTAGTTGTATCTTTACCTTGAGGCTTTCTCTGGGTGTGGATGGGTTTGTTTCTGAGTTGAATTCTTCCTTGCAAGTAGCCCAAGGAAGTGAAATGCCATGTCTGTCTCCTTTTTTGCAAAGGAACCTGACCGAGTGCCATGGCGTAGTCCCCCCACAGCCCTACTATGAGGCATGTGTGGCCAGCGGGTGCTCGGAACAGCACCCCAGCACCGAGTGCCAGAGCATGCAGACATATGCAGCCTTGTGCGGGCTCCACGGGGTCTGTGTGGACTGGAGGAGGCAGGCGAGCGGGCAGTGCGGTAAGCCTGGGAAAGACCTCCTGGATGTGAAGCAACTCCAGTCTGTTCTTCCTCACCTACACGCCTGTTTGGGTTCCTCCACATCATCAGGCTTCAATCTTTCATGAGCTGCTCTGGACGCGAGAAAAAACAGGAACAAATCAAAGAGGTTGTTCCAGTCCAGAACTGGTGCAAAATGAGTGGGAAACAGGCTCATGGTCCCTCCGGAGCAGCTCAGCTGAGGAGCCCTGTGTGTTAGCTAGAGCTTCACCGCCAAACAGCAACATACAGCTGCTCCCTGTGTGCTTTGCCCTGCTCGGGGGGACTCAGTGATTCAGGGGCAACCACTACTAGTACTGGCTCAAATACCTTGCTAAAGCCATCCATCCCCTCTTACTGGATGTGCAGGGACCCCCCCACCGGGCAGGGGCCTGGGCTGTGTGGCCCCGTGGGGAGGGCTGCCTTAGCATGTGCGGTTTGTCCGTTGTGCACCGAAGGGTTTGCATGGGTCTAGGCTTTCTAACCTGGGTGTCGTAATCCTCCACAGAGGCCAGCTGTGCTCAGGATCAGGTATACAAACCATGCGGGGAAGCAAAAAGAAGCACTTGCTTCAGCAGGTGGGTAATTTCCGAAGGCACTTTTCAAGTCCATAGCTTGAAAATTGCTGAGGAAGGCTAGAAGTTCCTATTCCCCTGGGATTTAAGTGTCTGATTGCCCTGGGGCACATTTCTGCCTCTCAGTAGTTCCTGTTTATATTCTAATTGTGCAGAGAAGTCATTATGGACACCGTCCCCTCCCAAACCAACACACCAGTGTTTGTTGAGGGATGCTACTGTCCTGATGGAAAAATTCTGCTGAATGAGCATGATGGCATTTGTGTTTCTGTCTGCGGTAAGAAATAATGCAAATAGTGGGATGGGAAGGGGGGATAAGAGCCTGACTAGAAGTGCAGATTAAGGGGAATGTTCTGGGTACAGAGGAAATGGGGGAAACCTTGGTACTGACCCTTTCTAGTTAAGCTGGAAATGTTTCAGATTGGCAATTTCTGCCTGCTCTTATGCAGGAAGTGCAACATTCAAAAGAACAAAGAGGAGGATCTTTAAGATGTTTTGGGTACAAAACACGTGACTTTGCACTCTGGATCTCTCTTTTTCTTTGTGGCTGTTTCTTATATTTCAAGACCTTCCTCCTATTCCTGTCCTGATTCTATTGTTTTCCCCAGTTAAGTTATCATTAAAGGAATCTGTAATTCATTTTATAGGTTGCACTGCACAAGATGGGTCAGTGAAACGGGTAAGGAAAAGGAAAATACTGTCTTTATACCATAGCTGGGTGCTCTGACCTCCTATAAAAATGACTGCATGAGTTTCTTCTTTTAATTCTAAGCTTAAATACCAGTGAACTGCAATGACAGTGGGAAGAAAATGGCAGATTTTATTAACTCCAGTACTTCATTAGTCGCCTGAGGTACAGAAGCAGAAATAGCAGTTTGTGGGAATCACTGTTTCCTGGTAGAACTACCAGGCTTCCCTTCTGGAAATACATAAGTTTGTAAAGGAAGGTGATGCATAATAGCATTTTTTCTTACTGTTCCCTCCTCCTCCCTCTGGGATTTGAACTCTGATTTTCCTACATAATAAATTAGGCAGCCCAGCTGTACACTGTCTTGCAGCAGGCATTCATTAATATAATGCTTCTAGTTTTTGCTCTCTGAACTACTATCCTTATTGTTTTCACAGCCTAGAGAGGCTTGGGAGCATGACTGTCAATACTGTGCTTGTGATGAAGTGACCTTGAATATCTCTTGCTTCCCCCGCCCTTGTGCTAAATCTCCACCTATCAACTGCACTAAAGAGGGCTTTGTACGCAAAATAAAAACTCGTCTGGATGACCCATGCTGCACAGAGACAGTCTGTGGTGAGTTGATAATTCAGATGTCATAATGTAGCATCACTTGCCTTTAGCAGCAATCCTCAAGTGAGATCTGGTACCCCACAGGTACCAGATTCAAATAAACACACCTGAGTGGTCATTTCTTCCATCTACATGCCAGGAGCTCTTGCTATCAGAAGAGACCTCCTCTGGTCTGGCTTGTATTCTAAACTAGTGCCACAACCTGCCAGATACTTATGTTGGAAAATCCCCCATGGATCATTGGGACCACCGGGTGCTTCACAGGATCCTCTGGCTCTTCTGAGATGAGAGGGTGATCCTTGCACAGAGAACCATCCAGTAAGGGAGGATGTGCTCGTCTTCCAGGCTCCCCCAAGCCCTCCTGTGGAGGTTCTTGATATACCTTTGCCCTCACCTTTCCATTTGCATCTTCCCAGTCCCAAATGCTCACCACAGCACAGGACCTCCTCTTCAGCCTGCTCCTAACCCTGGCCGTTCCCAGTACCTATAGGAAGATGCACGACAGGGGATCCTGGCAATGGTGGTGGGATGTTTTTCTGTTCCTCCTCCTGTCATGCTGCCAGGCAGAGGTCCATTAGGCTCCTTGGATGCCTTGAGGGAGCAGTGGGCACTGTCAGGGTGCTTTGCCTTGCATGTCCCAACCTTTACATCTTTGGCTCTCATCCACTGCCTCTTCATTTTTTTCACTGTCTGACTCATTACCTTTACACCAACTTGTTTCTTTATCACTTCTCTCAGATGAGGTTGTTTAGTTTTTTTAGAGATGACATCCAGTGGGGGAAGAGAAGCAGGAACAAGGGCGAGAAGTATATGTCCAGGGAAGAGCTTTACAGTAGAGCAAGCTTAGGGATACTTCACCTGAACATGTCCCAAACTCCAAAGATATGTGGTTCAAGAATCATCTATTTCTACCCAATTTCTTGGATGTTCAAGCTTTGTCTGCAAGTAACACTGCTGGACAGGATGCTTTGGCTTATTTTATCTCTGTTGTCTATTGCAGAATGTGATATAAAAACCTGCATTATCAACAAAACAGCATGTGACTTAGGCTTCCAACCAGTGGTTGGTATATCTGAGGATGGTTGTTGTCCTATCTTCTCCTGTAGTAAGTACCATGTTTCCTTAAGGTGTTTTTTTTATTCCTTGGTCTATTTCATTTTTTCTAAATGAGTCAAAATCATAAGCAGTAGCCTGTCCCCTTTTCTCTCAGCCTTTATTGGTGCTTTATTGGTGCTTTTTTTTTCTGGAGGTGGAGTAACTGGTGCAGATTCTCTGTAGCTAGTATTCAGTGAGTGTAAGTTATTGATCAGATACTGAATGTTGGTTACATTGAACCCATCCAGAAGCTCTGCTGCCAAATTATATTTCCAGATTCACATACCTGACCCAGTTTCCCACTGGCTCTGTTGCCAGCAAGGTGTTTAACAATAAAGAAAAGCTCAACTAATTTCAAGTATGGGTAAAAAACATGAGGTAAATAGATTTTTCCATATGGAAAATACCAGGATATAGAATTACTACCCACTTCATGCATAATGTCTGAGCAGATGCTACGTGTGGGCTTCCAAATAACAATTAGCACCATGTACTAGTTACTTTTTTCCCCTCTTTTGTGCGGGATATTAAGTCTAGTGAATAAGCTCAGTTCTACTCTTTGTCTCCTCTAAATCACTCACAATTCAGAAATGAGTACAGTTACTGTTTACATCATTCTTGGCACATCCTTTTCATTTTACTTTTTCTTACAGTACCAAAAGGTGTATGTGTTTCTGAAGGAGTTGAATTTAAGGTAGGTCTTCTTCCAGACACTTCTTTCCACAGATTAATGCTGCCTGAGTCAGAATTTTCTGAAGTCGTTATTGTCAACACTCACATAAAAAGCAGGGTCGGAATGGCACGTAATTTTTCCCTGCCAGTAGTCTATCGGGAATGTTACCGAATAGGTAACGCTGGAGACCAGTAGCTTGCTTACTAAATGACCTCTTGCCTGTGTTTTAGAGTCTAGAAGTCAGAATTGTGATTGAATACATATTTAAAATGTCATTGGATGTTGTAAGATTAATTACTAGGTCAAACTGAGTGAAAATTGATGCACGGAATTTATGAGATAACATAATAACTCATTTAACGTGATTGATGCACTTGGGAGTGTCAGTCTTGTGTTCATTTTGTGATACTGACAGTGTGAGGTTTTAGAGATCTGGAGGTATTCGTTTCAGGAAGTTCTTCCAAAAATAAATCCCAAGCGTAAGCATTCATTTTTGATAGCCCAGGAGATGTATGTTTACTCTAGAACCCACTGAATTCTTGTCATGGCCTGTCTCCCCTCTCCGCTATATTTCCAGCCTGGAGCAATGGTGCCTAAAAGCTCTTGTGAGGACTGTGTGTGCACTGATGAGCAGGACATTGTAACACGGACCAACCGCATCCAGTGTGTTCCAGTGAAATGCCAAACCACCTGCCAGCAGGTCAGCGCTGCATGCTCAGCCTCCCCAGCCATGAGCAATGGCTGTTGAGGGCATGTACTGTAAAACTAGGATAGTGTAACTGCTTCCTCACTGAAAGAGGAATCTAATCTTCTTTTAGACATTTTGTAAAGTCCTTTTTAGGGTGCTGGTTATTTTTGCTCTAGCAAATTTAAGACATCACCCTTGGAAAGATGCCCTGAGGGACAATGATTGCAAACCTGTTAAAAAGTCCAACTGCTGAAAGACGGTGTTTGCGCTGTTCTGTTGGTGTTGTCCATTGTCAGCTCGAAAAATCAAGATTGTAAAGAAACTGCACAGTGGTTTATATGTTTCCAGACACTTCTCAGTACTCATGAGCTGAAAGTCTGCACACAAACTTTCAGTCTGTTACTGAATGTAAGCAAAGAGTGGTTTCTTTTCCATTCTTGCCCAGATAAGGCCAGACCCACCACCAACTGTAAAAATGGATAAAACCATTATCCTTTATCCTGAAGCCAGCCACACCCACACCCACCAAGAGACCAATGGATACCTTAAAAAGAGGGGAGGAAATAACTGATGCACGGCCTTCACATGTCTGACAGCAGCAATTCTTGAGGATAATCATATCAGACCAAGCACTGGTGGTAGATTGTGCAAGTAATCATACGCTGAATTAATTTATTTGGCCTGACTTGATTAGCCTGAAGAAGAATAGCCGATGACAGGGTCTTCATGGTAAATGAAATGTCCAGAAGTCAACATTCAATAAGGGAAAGAAATTGTCAGCTTTGATTGTCAGGCTTAACGTGGTTCCAACAGGGTTCTAAAGACAACAGAAATGAAACCAGAAGGGTGGCTCATTTCCTGTGCCATCTCCAGTGTGGCTTTGATCCAAAGGTGCTTCATGAACAAGAGGTCAGGTAACATGACTAAACAGAAACTTTATTCCCACAGGGTTTCCACTATGTGGAAGAGGAAGGTCAGTGCTGCAGCCAGTGCCAGCAAGTGGCTTGTGTGGCAAATTTTCCATTTGGCAGTGTGACCATTGAGGTAAGCACTCCCTTGCTCTGCACACAAGGCTCAATTATCAAAAATACCTCAGCATTTTTTGAACCAGTGTCATACATTTTGAGGCTGGGAAGACAGAGGAGATTTTAAAATGTCCATATTTCCAAAGTAAATGTAGATGTTTATACAGCTGCTCTCTGCTGTGTGCATCTCACAGACACCACTGTGTTAAAAATTATGCATCTCTGGCAGGAATAGAAACCATGTTATCCTCCCTCCTCCTGACATGCAACAGAGAGAAAGAATTTGGAGGGGGTGGTGACATTGTCTAATACTGCTCTTGCAGAGATACATGAGCTGGCTCCAATCTGGAAACAGTGTCATTATCTTGCCCTGGAGATACAGGGCTAAATAGTGTGAGCGAGCTGATATAGCTGTACTACCACTAGTTCTGAATTTGCTGAGGCAGAAATCAAAAGTGGCATAGCTGCTGTAGTGTAATGTGACTTAGTAACACACCCAGGTAATACATCATGTCTTGTGAGCGTAGCATTGTGCAGACATGGACTGAGCCTCAGGCTAGCTCTTTGGTTTTATTACAGCCTGCTACTCCTGTGAACAGTTAACGGTGGTGTCTCAACCAGTGACTGTTGTCTTACATGCTATTGCTTCTCTGGTAGCTCTTGTGTTCTGCATCTTTTCTATTTCATCTTTTTATTCCTCGGTAATTTATCTTGTAAGCTAGATTCTCCTGTGCCAGTATACAATTTTTATGTTTCTGTGAGGAGGCTTTGCATTTATCCATTAGCCTCTGTTATGAAGACTTTTCTCCTCTTTCACACTTTTTGCTTTTCTTCCATCTATTAAAAATCCTGTTGAAATCCTTTAAAAGAATTATTTTTCTTTTGTGTATATTTTATTCCACATACATTAACACACCTACATTGTGGCATTTCCATTCATACCTCTGTGCTCATTCTGCCACCAGCTTTTGATTCTTTCCACCTAGGTGGCCACAGAAGGGATTTTGCATAGGCTGATAGTGGGTGAGTCTGGTACATAATTTGCAGATGTGAGTTCCAGGCATCTCAGCACTTTCAGAGTTATATGAACAGCCCAGTTCCTCTGCCAGTTCATTGACTGTATTACTGTTGCATTATTCTATTTTTATTGCTATACTATATTGGGTTGTGGGTTTTTTTCCTATTTTTATTCAGGTTGGAAAGAGTTATAAAGCTCCGTATGACAACTGTACTCAGTACACATGCACTGAATCAGCGGGCCAGTTTTCCTTGACTAGTACAGTAAAGGTCTGCCTACCATTTGAAGAATCAAACTGTGTTCCAGTAAGTATCTTAGAGCCAGAAAAAGAGACTTCTGGAATGAGCCCTGCTGCTGGTCTGGGACTTTTCTTTACTGTTTTGAATGAGCCACTTCAGTATTTCTTCATCTTTCTGAGCTGATCATCCTTGTTTGAAGGAAATGTGCTTTTTCAGCCCTGAATGGAATGTCCCATGGAAGTAAAACAAAACTATTTGCAAACAACCCACACATTTTACTTGTTGTGGGATAAGCACTGAATGTGAAAGAGTAGAGTATTGGGGCAATAGCATTAGTAGGATTTTTCATCACTTGAGAAATGCCAATGTTACGAAATGAAATTGAGCAAATGGTAACTCACCATGGACCCCTGGGGGAACTGATGGACACAATATCTTCTGATATGTAGTGCATCACTAAGCAAAGAAGTGGTACATGAATGAGCAAGGGGTATCATTCATGCCCTAGCTTTCAGCAATTAGTGGTTTCCAGTAACCTTCAGAAGCGTGGGGCTTCACAGCAGATCTGAAAATCAAAGTGGGGACAAAGACAGCCATTGAGTTGAATTAGCTTTGGGGTAGGTTCTGTGCAGGTGAAGCTGTTCAATTCCAGGAGCAGCTGTTATTTTCTGGGCCTGGGTTTTTTGTGCTGGCTTCAATAGGACAATACATAAGGTCAGGCACATGTTACAGGACATCTCACCTGGCTTGTGAGAGGATATATAATTTTAAGAAAATTCACTCCTGTCATTGCTGGATTTTTTTTTTTAAGCAGTTTTATATATAATTGGTACACAAATAGGTTTGGTGAAAAATCTGTGTTGGTTAGAGATGAGGGAATATACCTGAACTCTCATTGTTGCTACTAGCTGCTTAGCAATATGTGCATCTGAACTGTTCTGGTTATGTTTGCTTTCAATATAGGGGACAGTTGATGTGACTTCAGATGGCTGTTGTAAGACATGTGAGTGCATTAAATCACTGATTCCCTATTCCAATACTGTTAGGTTCTCCCCTGCTTGTAGTCCTGTTTCTGCATGCACTGGGAGTCTGCAGTTTCCACAGACTGGAAGACTTCTTACAGCAGCAGAGCTGTTTTGTACCTCACAGCTGAAGCTAAAAATCTGCCTTATTCTTCCAATGGGGACACTAAAATTCTTTGATGTCCATTTCTGTGTTTTTAAATAACTGAAATACTGTTAGTTTGAACTACACTCCTGATAAAATTTCTGAAAATATACTCTGTATTCTTTCATCTGGAAATTGCATGGAAAAAAGGGTCTTTTTCCTGTAGCATTCACCCAGAAATCATAGGTTGTTATAGAGTCACAAATGTAATTTATAGCAGTTTAAAAAAGCCCAAACCCTGCATGTCTCCTTTAGGTCTTGTTTCAACAGTATCTTTACATGAACTTATACATAAGTCTTCATTTAAGCTAGTCCACAAATAGAAAAGTACCTTGACCAGCAGGCAATTGCTTTGCTGAATTGGTGCCTCTTTGCACTCTCATTTGGTTTTTTGGTTATGCATTTGAACTGTAAAAAGTTTTAGTGGGATGATCTGCCCTTGGTTTCCTAGCAGATACGTTTCAAAACATTTACTCCCCAGTCTGAAGAAGTCTAACAGAAGTGTTCTCCTATGCAGGTATTGACCTGCCGCATAAATGCAAACGCAGCTTGAAAGAGCAGTATATCATCCACAACAACTGTAAGTCAGCTGCTCCGGTTCCAGTGCCCTTTTGTGAAGGGACATGCAGTACCTATTCTGTGTAAGTAGGAAACCTTTCTCTGTCCTCCCCAATGTCTGGTCTTCTTGGGTTTTTGTCACCAATGGGCTGCAGATGTTTGTCCCCTTCCTGCTGTTTAAAAGGGCCTGGTTGGGAAACTGCATGTGCAGAACAGCAGTCATTAGCGATGTGATGAAATGTCTTTAGTATGACAGGAGTGCCTTATTTTAGGTTAGGAAAATAGGTCCCTTTGAAAAAACATCAGCTAAATTTATTAACTACCTGTTTTTAAACATGTCCTTATATGTTTTTTTAACAGCTCTGGTGTTTAGTGGAGTTTTTTCCTGCTCTTAGGTCTCTGCATGAATTGTTCCTTTCTTCCTTGCCAGAATGGGGCTAATCCAAAATCCACTGAAGCTACTGGGATTTTCCCCGTTGTTGTCAGAGGATCTGGCCCTACATGGCTAGTAGCATCCTGAGGAAAGACTGCTATGAATAAGCAGAAAATTAGATAGGATATTTTGCACCTCTGCTCCTTAGAAGTACCTCAATTTGGAGCAGCAAATACGGATCAGTTTGGGAAGACGACAGGCAGCGGACTGATGTGCAAATCTCATTTCTATAGGTATTCCTTTGAGGCCAGTGAAATGGAACACAAATGCATTTGCTGCCGTGAAAAAAGAAGTCATGAAGTGAAGGTGGAATTGGTTTGCTCTGAGCATAAGACAGTCCAGTTCACATATGTGCATGTAGATGAATGTGGATGCATGGAAACAAAATGCCCAAAGAGGAGAACATGAGCGCAAACTAAAGGAAGTATTTAAGCTCCCATTTAATGCTTCCCTAGCAAGTGAGTAGTTTAGAAAACAGCTGTCAGTAACATTCAAATGAATATACTTCTCTCTTGTGCTTTTTCCTTCTGGTATTATAGGCAGTTATGGAAATTAGATACAGATTTTACTCTAATTGTTTGTAGAATAAACTGCATTTCAAAGAGGACTTGTTCTCCTGTTTCAGTGATGCTGCTAATGGGCCAAGGTGGCTAATGTCTTTAACCCCACAGTTTAATAAACCAAGGTTATTACAAGACACTCTAGAGACAGCTGATGCCTTTCAAAAGTCCTGCGTGAAGAAAGTGCACATTGTAAAACCATAACCACACGCATCACTTCATTTCCCTTTAGAAGGGAAACAGCAATCACTTCCACAGCTGTGGGTTCAGTTGGAAAGGCAGGACTCAGCTCAGGGGCACGTTTGCATTCTTCTCTCCAATGGTCCTGAACCGACTTTGGCTGTGACTCTGGGTCACTGGAGGAAAGCAAGGTGCTTTTTTCCTTTTGCATAGTGTGCACTACATCAAGAATGTAAAAACATGTTTTACATATACACTGCAAAATAACAATATTTGCAGCCTTATTGTGAGTGCTTCTCTCACTGGTGTTTTTTATTATTTGCCAACATCATACTCTGAGCTGTGTGTCAGGTGAGAGACTGATGATCAATCTCACTACCGGTTACATGACTGTGATTTGCATTATAAACAGTTGACTCCCAGCTAGCATGTCCAATGGCACTGGTGACAGTATCTTATGTGACAGGGATCAAAGTGGTCCAACAACACCTTCAGAGTATGCAAGAAAGGCAGGTGCTTCTGCTATTTGAGCAATTTGGTCTTTCATGACCTGAAAAAGAACTGAGGACTGTGGCTTTCTTAGAGTGCAGTGTCCTGCAGCCTGCTGTGTGGGGCCTTTTGGGAATTGTTTTGAAGGGAATGCTTTTGACCTGACCAAGTAGATCTGAAGTGCATTAACCTTTAGAACTCCATTTTAAAATGCTGCAGCTCTTGAGCCCCAAGTAATCTTTAATTTAATTCTTTTTCATAATAAATCGGTTCAGCTGATGTCAGGTTACTTTCATGTGTACTGTTTCATTATGGTGTTACTGATCTTAAAATTGTGGGAATCCTTGACTTTGAATAGGCATAGGAGTTGAATGGTACATGTTTTTATCTGCTCTCACCTAAGAGTCCCATGCTTATTGGGTCATCACTGTGATGCAATAGGGCAGTCCATGTTATGCCTCTGCAGGATTCATCTCAGATTGTTTCAGCTAACCCATTCTCCAGCCCCTTTCTGGACTGATTTGTCTCAGACTAAGACTGGTGTAAAAGCCCTTGGGAAATTATCAGTTTCTCAGCACTGGGTATTTTGAGAGCCAGGGTAGCTCGCTTAGACAGCTGAAGTCAGAGGAGGTGAATTTCATCCTTTGTTTTTATTGTTTCCTTATAAACAATAAAAGAGATGCTGAGTGTACCTAACGATCACAGTGGGAATAAGAGGACTGCAGGTTTCTTTGGAAAACATGGACAACAAAATCCAACCAAGTGTTTGTGCTGAAGTAATGAATTATAGAATCATAGAATATCTCAAGTTGGAAGGGACCCATAAGGATCATTGAACTGAACCTGATTTTCCCATTCCCAGCCTCTGTACTAGTCAGTGGACCAATTTGCTTGATTATAAATGATAGGAATCTCCAAATAATTTGGTTAACTGTCAATGTAATGCAACTCCCTTGGAAGGCCTGTGTTGCAATTGCTTGACAGTGAGGCTCATGTATAAATTTCACATTAGCCCAGAAAACAGTCTTACTGATACAAATCAAGTGTGTGCATGCATGCTTTTACAATGCAAAGAACAGCAGCAAAAAAGGACATTCCTTTCTTTCGTCCTTGCCTTTCCCTGAGGGGGAAGAAATCATTCGTGAGTGCTTTTGTCATCAGAAGAGTAAACAGACTCTGTAAGTAGTCAGATACACACTCATGTAAACCCTGCAAATGAATCATTCTCAGCAGAATGGCTTAGCCAGAGCATGATCAGAAACCTTTCCCATCTCTGCATTAGCTTCAGGTGGGAGAAGGGTGTAAAACACAATCTACTCTTACCAGGTATACTTAGATTTCTGTTCTCCTGTGCATTTTAGTGACGATGAGACTTTATACAGAAACTGAGGATGGCATTGACTTAAAGGTATACTCCTCTGTTCATTTTTGGCATGCATTTTGCTTTTCAGGCAAGTGGAATGCTGGAACCAAAGGCATATTCCCATCTCCAGAGTGCTTTTGAACAGGGGATCATGTGAAACCTCACATGCTTCTTCATTCCCAGTTACACCTGGCACTTCATTTGCTCACTCAGTCCAGCACCTAACTGGCCTGTGCAATACTATTTACAGTTCCGATGGCGAGGTATTAAAGTGAACTCACTGGTCCTGTTTGCAGGTGCAGAGTCCTCTTTAGCTGAGTTGCAGCCAGCAAGGCAAAGCCTTTTTAATGAGAACTTTCAGCTTCCTCAGCTGAGAGACAGTCAATGGGTCAAATATCTCCCCCCCTCCCCGCCCCTGCAAATGCACAACAAAAATCAGCCTGAAAGCCGCTCGACCTTGGGAAAGGGTTACATTGGAAGCAAAGACATATAATGACCCACTTGCAAGCTGGCCCTTCTTGCTGAGTGGCTCTGCCTCTGCATGCAGCAGCACTGCCGCTTGCACAGAGCAAGCTGGACTGCAGCTGAAGTCATGACTTGACCATGATCCTGCTGCTGCTGCTGTGTGACGGCTTCTCACGTGCGCACAGTCAAGCCCTTGTCTCTAGCCCAGGCCATCTCTTCCAGTTAGTGACTGGTCTCTGCAAGTCAAACATTTCATTTCCCTGGCATAACTCAAGAAAAATCAGTGGCATTGCTCCAAGTACTGTTTCTTCCTTTTGCATGAATTCTTTACACCAGCATCCACTTCAATAGGGTAACCCCAGGAGAACCAGTGTTCAGCTGAGCCAGTTGGGCCAGGACTCAGCTGGTTTCAACCTGTAGCCATTCTTCTCTTATCATGCAAGGATGGTACTCCCACTCACTGAACATTTCTGAGGCAACATACCAGGAAGTACTGTCCCATATTGCTAAAATAAATATTTGTCAGAGATACTGCCTCGTGTCAGGTGAACAAATCCTAAGACGCTTTATCATGTCACTGCTGTGCTCTGAGTCTAGGTTGCCGTTATGAGAGGAACTCTGACTTGCCTATTGGTTTGTGGCTTGGAAAGGTCAGTTCCCAACACTACTTTGACGTAGTTTAGCTAAATTTTTGTTTGGCTTTTGTCACCAATTATTGGTGTTTGCTAGGAGGAAAAGAAAATTAAAGGTGTGCTCTGGATTTTTGTTTGGGGAGAGGCACTGTTCTTTTACAAACTTTCCTGCTGAGCAGATCCCTTGGCTGTGGAATTGGACCTCTAATGTTATCTACGGTGTGCTGTATTGCTATCAATCTATTCTGGTATCTAGAATCTCGAGCTGAAAACAAAGTCTGTGAACTGTAAATGCCCTCTAATACAGAAAGGATTGTTTAAAAGAATGCTTCACCTATTTTGTTTTAGCATACCGGCTTAACAATTAGAAAGTTGCAATGTAAACATGAAAAAAATTGTCTAAATATCACTCAGGAAAGTTACCTGATTCGTAATGAACCAGAAAAGAAAATAATCTGGCAAATTCTATGGTTCATCTTTCAGGCGAGGGGGAGACAAAGCATTGGGTGGTCTGAGAGCTGTGCCTCTACAGAATCTTCTACAGATTCATGTGCTCAAATACGTGTTCTTGGCCTTGTTTATATTTCCTTTCTGATCTAAGATAAGGATAAAGGTAGGCCTTAGTTTCTTTTGTGTGATTGTAACATTTAAATTCATAAAGCCTTTTTGCAGTAGTATACAACATGCTATTTGCAAACCTGAAGCAGCTATACTCGCTTTTGCCAGGCATCCCAAACATCCTTTAGGAGAAAGAACTGTGACAAGTTTCCAAAGACACCAAGACAAACGTATCAGTTGTGAAAATCTTTCTGTTTTTTACACTTCAAAGGATCTGATTATTCAGTATCTTTGGGGCAACAATGGAGTCTCAGTTTACCTTGTACAAGGCCATTCTCACATCCATTTAATTCTTTGACAACTGCAATTCCTCTCTCAGGAAAACAACCCCATCAGTGGTGTGCCCAGGCAATTGGCTTTGTGTCAAAAGTAGGCCAGGGTTTGATCATGAAGCTACAGATAGGTTGTAATTTCTTAGGCACTTTACTTTTCTCCAGGTATGAAGGCTCAGTTTTCATCAGTAGTCTTCTAAGGCAGTTTAATTGATACTCACTGGCTTTAATTTAATGATTTTTTTTAATTCAAAGGGGATCTGTCCAGTGGATACCTCTAACTGTAGGTTGACACCTCTGTCTATAGATAACCCTGTTTTACTCGAGCTTGCTTTCTGTGAAGGCCTGTTTTTAAAATATCCTCCTTGTTGGAAAGAAATATTTAACTACTGATCCTCCCGAGGATTCAGTCCAGTGAGGTCTCCCATTCATATGAGTGAAGAAATCAAGGAGGACTAAGTGGGTAGGCTCTGGTTCATCCCATGTACCTAAAAGAACATATGTATAAATTAGGACTTGAGGTACTGAAATCTTTCTGTGTAGTTACTGAAAATTGTTATGCATCTTTCCTGAGAGCTCAACTGTCTTCTGGAAATGCCCACATCTCTCCTCCTTTTGATTTCGTAGGCAGTCTAAGGTAAGTACAGCCCTATCTCATCTAAATCCTTTAAAGCAATGTAAGAAGTTGATCCCAAATGCCAGTTTTATATATTTGTAATGTGAAGTGCCAGATATTTACCACAAATTCTGCCAACCCTATGTCCTGCCTTGAACATCTCAACCATCCTCATGACTTTCAGTGAAAGACTCTTTTGCCCTGATTTCTAATAAGAAAGATGCTGAGAACAATTTCATTATTTTTGACAGGTTCTTTGGCAAGGGCTTTGTCTCATTTGCTTTTAACATTTGTAGTGGTCTTGTGAATTTTCCCTTTACTCCCTTTTGGTTTTTTAAATGTAGTCCTTAGTAACTGATCTCATTCTTAACCCTGACACAGAGTGAGTCATATTTTGAACTACACCAATGTCCTTTAGCATGACTCTGGCAAATCAAAGGGAGCTTAAAAATGGGCTACTTTGCAGGCAGGGAGTTTGCTGCCATTCCTATGTGTTTTATATGTAAGTTAGATTCAGCTTGAATTTCTGAAGACCACTGAAGAAGGGCATAAAAGCTTTTGTGCTCTGAAATGTTTTCTGTGTCACCACCTCTCCCTACACTGCTATTCAAAGATGGTCATGAGGCAAGTTCATTACCACTCTTTTACAGCATCTTGCCTTCACTTCTTTACATATCCAGACATTTTTCTATATTGACTGATACATTACCTGTAATGCCATAAAAACCTGGCTTAAAACCAGTTTAGTCTGACCCTCAGTGAGCATTGTTCTGTAAACAAAAGGCTACCAAAGTGCAATGTAGCCATACCAGCTGCTAATTTATGGCCTGAAATTAGCTTTCCTCCAGGGCTAGTTCTCTCAAGGACCATAGCAGATACCTTTACATCCCCAAGCACCCCAATTTACTTCTAGCATGCCCGCTTACACTTCCTGTTTGCTTTTGATGATGTTCTCTGGCTTTTTCAGATGCAGTCATTTCAGGTTAGGCATGGAACAGGTTTCCTGGGTATGCAATGTATACTATAACTTCATCTTTCTTTACCGTTACCCCAGGAAAATTTTCAGGAACTGCTACAATTCATCATACCCTTCCTAAATGACTAGTTTGGGAAATCCCTCAAAGAATTTTTATAGCCTGCAATGCTTGCTCTATATGGTGTCTGGAGGCTGTTTACTGAGAACCAGTAAACAGTGTGGCACTGTTGTGTGGGTGCTTGCTCTTGTCCATCACCAAAGAAATTGGACTGGACATCTTTCTAAGGACACCTGTGCCTTTCCAGCAGCAAGCAATTGATTGGGTGACATTTCTGTATCCTATGTTGTGCTGCTCAGACTAGATTATAATGATGACCCTTATAGCCTTTGTAAAAGGAAAAGCAGTTCCAGGCATGTTCTCACCCTGCATCCACACTTTCGTAATTGGATAATTAGGTATTCGCTTACTGGTCATGCAAAGATTTCTGGCAGAAACAGAAGCTATGCCTACTAATTCACCTTTCCCTCAAGGTCAATGGCTTGAGAAACATCTGACACACACACCCCCCCATGTTAAAAACGCAAAGTTTTCCCAGCAGTCTCATACTTTGCTTTCAGAGCAATGCTTGAGAGTGTGCTTGACTTCCCTGACATGTTTTTATTAATAACTAATTAATTAAGCTGCTTGCTTTTGATGTTTATTTTTCACTGCAGAGTAAGACTCAGTGAAAGGAGTTTCTTTGCATCCTGGACATAAGTGTTACTGCTGTGCCTTAGTTCTACCTGACAGATATTTGTTCTGGGATAGTATGGCACTTCTGTTAACAAAATTGCCTGTTCTATAGAAATCCTAAAGAAATTAGTTGTTATTTGATGATCAGTTCTACATCACTGTGTAATATCACCCTTGCTCGTAGATACTGAGGGATTCCATAATATAGTTACGTTTCACTGGTACTGAATCACTTCAAATTCTCCACTTTCTAATAGCTTTGGGCATGATTCTCTTCTAGTTTCTGGTTTATAAATCTGGGATAATTCAGAAATCATCTTTTTTTTTTTTTTTTTAATCCCAGCTTTTTATTACTGCTTTAAAACTGAACTGCATTTTTAGTTTTTATTTCCCTCATAAGGTGGGCTGCCTCACCTGAGAAAGATTCTCCTAACAAAACAATAAATAACAAAGTTTTTCATTATCATCAGCAAGGATGAATACTTTGTACATGGAGCTTGTAAAACACTCAGGCTCCAAGTATTTGAACAAAATAGTCTGTTAATAATGCATGCAAGGGATTATTAGTAATTAAGAACTGTTTCTGCTTGTTCCCATAGTCAAACCAACGGAGCAAACATTGAAATATGTAATCTTTGTTGCTAATGGATTCTGACTGGACTAGCAGGTCCTGCTTCATCTGCTCAGCTTTCTTTGAAGGAAATACAAATTAGTTATGTGTTCAGTCTGCACTACAGCTGAAGACATGAGATGGGTCAGTACTGTCCTTTAGAGTGAAATATGCACTTACACCAGCAGAATCTGAAAGTGAGAAAAGCCCTTGCTCTCTGTGAAAAACCCAACCTGTCATTCGATACAAGCTGACATTGAAAGCAGTGTTATCATGTGACAAAAACGGTGTGACAGGATCCCTAGTCAGCCAGTTCACTGAAGTGGAATGTTTTTGAAGTGAAAAGGGCTCTTCCATGCCAAAAAAATACCAGATACTTCCAGTCCCTACAACTGGATTTTACTGAGTACAAAATAATAATCTGCAACAGGATGACTCTCAGCAGAGGAACTGCAGAGCTGTTGGGCAAATCTGATTTTAAAACATTTGATTAAATAGGTCCACTGTCAGCTGTGTTCATGAAGAGTGGGTCCTTTCCCCCAGACCAGCCCCTGCCAGCACCACTGGGGCTGCCAGGTCTCTTCAGGGTTCTTGGGAAGCCTCCTTCTCTCCCTGACTTCTCAAGTGGGGTTTTGGGTTTGCTCTCAGCTGCAGAAAGCCCCTGCTCCTTCTCTCCCTGTCTGCACTCCTGTTGCAGGCTCATCACATATCTCTCACACCCTGTCTAGATCCATTTGCCCTCCCAAATCTTCTCCCAGCTATGCCTGTGCAGTTACTCTGAGGAAAGGAGCCATGTCCCCTTTCTTGAGAGGGCTTCTTCAGGCTGCAACAAGTATTGGGCAGTCCTCAGTATCAGTGCAGACTGGGTGATGCATTAATTGAGAGCAGCCCTGCAGAGAAGGACTTGGAGGTACTGGTGGATGAAAAACTGAGTATGAGCCGGGGATGTGTGCTCACAGACCAGAAACCCAATTGTATCCTGGGCTACATCAAGAGAAGAGTGACCAGCAGGTTGAGGGAGGTGATTGTCCACCTCTACTCTGCTCTCATGAGACCCCACCTGCAGTACTGCCTTCAGCTCTGGGGCCTCCAGCACAACAAAGATATGGACTTATTAGGTCCAGAGGAGGACCACAAAAATCATCAGAGGTCTGGAACACCTCTCCTATGAAGAGAGGCGGAGAGTTGGGGTTGTTTGGCCCAGAGCAAAGAAGGGAGACCTTACAGCAACATTTCAATATATAAAAGGGGCTTAGAAGAAAGATATAGAAACACTTTTTACCAGGGCCTGTAGTGACATGACAAGGGACAACAGTTTTAAAGTGAAAGAGGGTAGGTTTAAGTTCTATATAAGGAAAAAATTTTTCATTATAATGGTGGTGGGACACTGGAACAGGTTGCCCAGAGAAGTTGTGGATGCCCCATCACTGGCAGTGTTCAAAGTCAGGCTAGATGGGACTTTGAGCAACCTGATGTAGTAAAAGGTGCCCCTGCAGAGAGGTTGGACTAGATGATCTTTGAAGGCCCCTTCCAACCCACCCTACTCTATGAATCTATGATTCTAAGTGCTCTTCCTCTCTACAGAGACACACTCTTTAATAGAATGTACAACAACAGCAGTTATTTTCACCAAACTAAAAATCAGTAATGGTTACTTGGGGGGCTTTTATTTTTAATGAATACAAAGACCAGTGAAAAGCATGGTAGTGCTCTGCATCCCTCTTAGGCCTCCCCATTAGAGGAACCCACTCCAGTACCTACCACCACCACCAAAAATCCCTCCTTGCTTGTTCTCTGGGCCTTACTCTCTAACCTGCCAGGGCACACTGGCTGGCTTTCTACTTGTTTAACTTGCAACTGGTGTCAGCCTTTTTGCAGAGCCACACCCTAGCCTTTTGTCCCACAAAAATATTAGCAAAGTAACCACAAGTTGTAATAATTTCTGCTGTTAAAAATTTCATGCATAATTGCATCACTGGAACAGAAACCTGTTGCAAATCTGTCTTTCCCCTTCAGCGACATTGTTACTCCTGAGCTCATTGCAAACACTCAGCGTGGCATCTTATTTATTTTACATAAATCCTGGTTTTCTTTGAGCAAAGAGTTGCAATACTGTGTCAGAAAATAATCTTGGTCTGAACCTCTTGCAGTATTTTTAAATGTGACAAATTGTCAAGGTGAAAAAAATCCAGAAGTGAATTTTTTTAAAACTGTTTGACTTAGATTAGATTACTATACTGCTATATTCATAATATTATCTGTGCTCTGGCTTTTAAATTATACCAGGGGTATTGTAGGCATTCCAGAGATGAAACATTATAAAGTACCAGTTCATTCACTCTGGCAGGCCTTGATCTTTCCTTTATAATATCTAGAGAGCACAATTAATACAATGAAACTATTAATAGAACAAATTAAAAGCCAAAAGTCTATGTCACACCTAATAGTACTGAGATGCTTTCACCTGTTTTGATAGAGGATTCGACTAAAGTGCATCCACAAAGGTGAAATTTTGAGGAAAAAAAAAGCCACAGTTTGACCATGTGGCAATCCTAGGTAAACATTTTCTTGATTTACTGGAAATTATTTTCAGATTTAAGGGAAACATGGAGAAAAATTCTTTCTAAACCAGTTCTGGAGATAAATTACTTGATGGCCTTCCATTTCATTAAATGTCAGAATATTTAGCATGATAAGAAATTTATTTATAATCCTTATGACTATACTTAACTATTCTTAAATGGTCTTTCATTTTGCAGATATAATTTATGATTTCTTAATATGTATTTTGATAGCCTTTTTTTTTTCTTCTGTTTGCACCAGGGTCTAGTGCAGTCATATTACTAATGGCATTCTCTCAATACATTTATACCATCAGTTATGGAACATCTTATTATGGATGACTTTACATCAGTTTTAGCATAACATATGCATGTATAGAGAAAATATTAAGTACTGCTGATTGCATTACCCATTAAGTCCATTTGAAACAAGGCAATATTGCTATTGCAGGTGTTACTGCTTTTAAGTAGGCCAATATAAGCCAGAACAAAATTCATTGAAGTCAACATAACTTCAGTGAGACAATAAAGAACTTATATGAAGAAAGAATTATTTTTTTCATTTACAGTAAAACATTAGATCTATTAGTGCTACATCCATTTGATTTTAGAGCAGTCCTGTTATTCCCTGTATCTTGTATTGTAGTTCTCCTAATTCCTACTTACAACCATAGTCCTTCTGCCTGTAAATATGGATGTGTGTTGAGAAGCATAAAGATCTGATGCTGACAGCTTTTTCAGGTGAAGGATAAAAAGCCAATTTGCATATTTTGGTGCACATCTGCACCCAGAAAGTCAATACAAGAAGGGTGGAATAATCAACAGGGTTTACAGAGGTATTTGCTTTTTCTTCCTTAATCTGAAATGAGACATCACTTGTAAGCCATCAAACATGAAAGGCCCTGTAACAATTTTTCTTAGGGAATGGCAAAGGCAAAAGATCTATTGGGTTTAAGGTAGAGATCAATATGTTTAGGATAGATTACTTGATATGATTCCTTCTAGATACAAGAGGGAATCTGTTGACCTGAGAACTCTCTTCCACTTTGAGGTTCTTAATAAATTACATGGGTAAACCAGGGACATCAGTTTTAGTGGCAGAAGTCAGGAGGGCCATGTTGATGCTTTTAGTCCACGTTAAAGTCCATATTGCCTGTTTGAACAACATGTTCCTGACCGTTGGCATGCTTCTGTCCAGAGAGCCAAGTTAAACTTCATCCTCTTGCTTTCAGTACATGATTTGACATAAATCATGGCTGCAATGGCATGTCCAGGACCTTTGCCAGACTGAGAATTTAATGTAGCTTATGTCCTGAGCTAGTGTTCCTTACCCAGCTCCCACACCGGGTTTTTAGCACTAGCTTTATAATTTCTATTGTAATTGCAGTAATGTCACTGAATGTCACCTTATCTTATCCGTGACCTTTTCTTCACCATGAATGTGCCAGTCTCAAAGCCTAAAGTTAAATCAAGTGATAGGGCTTTTTTTTTGCTGTGCCTAACAGGGAGATGTGGAGGCTTGTAAGACTGTCTCTGTTTCATGATACATGTGTTGTTTGAAATTCACTGTCAGAAATTCAAGACTCTTTTGGGTGTTCTTACTGCAGAAAATGTGACTGCATCTCCTTCATCCTAGCTCAGCCATTTTTTCTTTTCAGGATGGCATATCCTGTGGGACCAAGGGTTACTCCAATGGTATTCTGCCATGCGTTGGGAGGTCCCAAAGGAAAACATTAGTGAAGCAAACTGCTGTGTGTCACTAGTGTTCTTGCACCGGACAATGTTTGCTTTCAACACCCATGTTCAACAGAAGTAATAAATCATTTAATTGCTCTCCACATGTCTGCTGCAGCACAGCTAACCTCCTGCTTAACTAGCCAGGCAGACTTCAGCAAACACTGTACACAGGAGAGGTGAAAAGGGGCCCAAACACAATGGCAGGAGAAAATTTGTTTCTGTGTTGGCAAAAGCAACTATTTCTCCCTAAATCAAATGCCAGCACAATGGAGTCACCCCAAAATACAGTATATTGTGTTGCTCTTAGTTTTTAGCATGGGAGTCTGTGCCCTCATTGTTCTTTCCCATATACCAGTAAGCAGTAGTGTTTACTGTACAATTTCCATGGGTTCAGCTTTTGTGCTTAGTTAATTACAAGGAAGCAGCTACAATTTAGTAGCTGCAAAGTACTTTGCAAAATGCAAAGTAACTGCATTTCTGAAAACAGGACAGACTGCTACCAGACAAAACTTTTATGTTCTGTAACTGAGTGAGCACTTTTGAACAGCTTTTAGGCACTATGAGCTTCATTCTTCCTATCCATGTCCAGCCCTGAGTCGTTTTCACCATGTACGAGTGAGCTCCATGTCAAAGATGAATAAATTTATGAGTTTAGTAGATTTCCATTGTTGGTGTAAGTGACAGGATCTACCTGGGGAGCAGCAGATAATCTACATGGCATCTGGAGAAGTCCTGTGCCCTGTTGCTTAAAACACGTGCAGTGCAAGATGACAAGGGCCAACACTGCAAAAAGGTATTGATGCAAAAGGCTTTTAATGTGTTAATTGGAGATGCTAATAAAACAGTAATGAGACAAACCCAGGTCTGCTAGACAGGGACTGCTGTTGTCCTGTAAAAATGACCCAGACTTAAAGAAACAGCTCAGTTGCAAAGATGATGAACCCATCTCCTCCCTTTTAAACTGTACCTTTGACTTAAATTAAATGCAAATCCTGGAAAAGAAACTAAGTAATGAAACCACACCTCCCGTTCTGCTTTCTCCATTTACACTGGTTGATTAGTGAACTTACTGAAAGCTTATCTCCTTATGGAAGTGAATTTGGATTAAGGGTGTGTGTATGAATTTAAACTGTGCTGCTTGTCATTGATTGGCTTGCTGGGTGATTGCTCTTATCTGGGAATTGAGACTGGTCTGTGCACAAAGCCAGTTCAGAATAAGACACTCTTTCCAGCTTCAGAAAGCTTTTTTTCTGAATTAGTTTCATCTACAAAGTACTGGGGTAACAGGGTCACACAGGGAGTGAGTGTAAGTCCTAGCATGAGATGCTCAAAAGAGGCAGGAAGGGTTGGAAGACAAGGGCTGTGTTATTGGCCCTACAGAGCATCCAGCACAAACCTGCCACCTTTTCCATAACCCACAAGAGATGATAACAGTTGAGACAAAAGACATTTATTTGCTGCTGTTAAGTCTCCATATGCCTTCTGTGAATAATTTGGAATCTTGGACAACATTTACAATTCTTCCTTATTGGTGGGCAATACAGTATTTATAGTATTTTTCATAGAAGTGTTAACAACCTGGCATTGTGGATATATTCCAGCATGCATACTTCCATTTTGCTTACCCATGGTAGCCCTGTAGATTCAGCTCCTGTAGCCAAAGCATTTGCTTCTTCTTGTTCTAAACTGGCAAATAATAGCCATGTTGTCAATCTGTTGACTCACAGGGCAGGGCATTCCTACGGCTTGCACCATTATTACATCTGTCTGGTAAAGGACGCTTGTATCTCTCACGCACAAAACATTTTTGCAAACACTGTCTTTCCCTCATTCTTTTAACCATTCAAACATTTATCTAAGGAATAGGCATTTTTCATGCTTGGCCAACAGGAGATTTGGGTTTTGGTTTGGTTTTACTGGAAAAATTTTTTCCAGACTCTGTTTTTCAGAAATGCCATTTGACTTCTTCCTCTGACATGTTTTTCATCATGAGTGATTGCCATTCTTTCTCTTTTCCCTATTTTTTGATCTTTAGATATGATTAAAAGGGCCAATAGGTACAATTAACACTCTAACTCTAAGATCACAAATAAAAATCTACACCAAAAATAATAAAGATTGATTAAATCTTGACACCGGGCTTGTGAGCAGTGCCAATATTGCCTACTTCTACTATCTACATTGGCTAATGATAATAATAATACACTCACAGATCCTAAGAGAGAAAAAAAATTAATAATTTCTCAGCATTCTCAGAGACTAGCACACACTCTGTGCTCTTATCCCTATTGCTCAGAGATGTTGAGGCAGTGAACGCAGTGATGGGACACACTCTATTTACAATGGCCATGTGCCATACATGGTGGAAAGCATTTCACTGTCCAGTTCCTAACAAATTCCTCCAAAGCATCCGTGTTTAAGCCTTGAGCAGGAAAAGAAGGAGGAAACATTCATATTTAGTTTGCATTGGAAAGTTTTTACTTTTGGATTTAAAGAAATACCCAGCTCCCTTGAACACATCTCCACGTGTTTTAGTTTCTGATGCGACCGTCCCTGTTTACCTAAACAAAACTCTATGAGTCTTGCAAGCCTGTCTGTCTTTACTGAATCAAGAATTAAGAGGACCTTTGTTAGTTCAGCTACATAAAGATGTAGGGACTGTTTTTATTTTTAATTGAGATACCTAGCCTAAATTGCCAGGATGTATAGTCTAACGACATTAAGCTTCATGAGCTACTTTTAAGAGTGTTTTTCCCAGGGTTGACCTCACATACCTTTCTTGAGTAAAACCAGCATGTGCCTTTGTCGTGGTTTAACCCCAGCCAGCAACTAAGCACCACGCAGCCGCTCACTCACTCCCCCCCCATCCAGTGGGATGGGGGAGAAAATCGGGAAAAGAAGTAAAACTCCTGGGTTGAGATAAGAACAGTTTAATAGAACAGAAAAGAAGAAACTAATAATGATAATGATAACACTAATAAAATGACAACAGTAGTAATAAAAGGATCGGAATGTACAAACCATGTGCAGGGCAATTGCTCACCACCCGCCGACCGACACCCAGCCAGTCCCTGAGCGGCGAATCCCTGCCCCCCCACTTCCCAGTTCCTAAACTAGATGGGACGTCACATGATATGGAATACACCGTTGGCCAGTTTGGGTCAGGTGCCCTGGCTGGGCATGAGAAGCTGAAAAATCCTTGACTCTAGTCTAAACACTACTGAGCAACAACTGAAAACATCAGTGTTATCAACATTCTTCACACACTGAACTCAAAACATAGCACTGTACCAGCTACTAGGAAGACAGTTAACTCTATCCCAGCTGAAACCAGGACAGCCTTCCTGCCTTACTCAATGGCAATGAGGACTTACCTCATGTTTTCTGCACACCCAGAGTGACAACAGTAATGGCTGAATGAAACCATTAAAATACTAATATTGTTCATGAAGGGGTCTTTTTTCTGCCACTGATTTTTGTCTAGTTTTTTTGAAAATCAAGAGAAATCAAACTTAACCAGAATGGCTGCAGCACTGAAAAGAAACGAAGAGTTCCACTAGGAAGATAGCCCAAAGCTGCAGATGTCTTACATGTTTATTTTGGTGGAAAGCATTTTAGAAGCTTTGTGGAGGAATGAGCAGAGGCCTATTTAACAATAAAAAAGACACTGAAAATGCAATGGATTGGTAGGAAAGTTAATCTTCTTATGTTTTAAAGCATGATTTACAGCCAGAGCTGTGATATTGGATATGTTTTCAGGTAAGATAGCACACACACAGTACAATCACTTTATTTCATAAGAGCATTAGGATTCTTGGTGAAGAAAGGCGCTATTATAAATGCAATGCATGATTATAATTATGAATATGTTAGCAATTGTAAGAATTATTGCAAAGGAAGTGAGCTATTTGTTCAAACAATATTATTTTATCATCAGTTCCTATCTATGTACAATATAAATGGGACTGAATCCAGTCCACAATAATGTCAAAGTCCAACTGAATTTCATTTATAGTGCATGACGCAGGAAAGAAAGATAATTTGGGAAGTGTGGGATGTTTGGACTTTGCTTACTTTGGCAAGACCCATTCCTGTATAACACATTTTTGCAGTCGAACGTCTTGTCTTTTTTTTTCAGTGCCAGGAGATCAGTGTGCTTCTGTCCTGGTTTCAGCTGGGATGTAGTTAGCTGTCTTCCTAGTAGCTGGTACAGTGCTATGTTTTGAGTTCAGTATGTGAAGAATGTTGGTAACACTGATGTTTTCAGTTGTTGCTCAGTAGTGTTTAGACTAGAGTCAAGGATTTTTCAGCTTCTCATGCCCAGCCAGGGCACCTGACCCAAACTGGCCAACGGTGTATTCCATACCATGTGACGTCCCATCTAGTTTAGGAACTGGGAAGTGG
>NW_010972716.1:0-93490 GCF_000737465.1 Haliaeetus leucocephalus | reverse complement strand
CGGGGCGGGGGGGGGGGGGGGCGGGGATTCTCCACTTGGGGACTGGCTGGGTGTCGGTCGGCGGGTGGTGAGCAATTGCCCTGTGCATCATTTGTACATTTCAATCCTTTTATTACTACTGTTGTCATTTTATTAGTGTTATCATTATCATTATTAGTCTCTTCTTTTCTGTTCTATTAAATCGTTCTTATCTCAACCCAGGAGTTTTACTTCTTTTCCTGATTTTCTCCCCCATCCCACTGGATGGGGGGGAGTGAGTGAGCGGCTGCGTGGTGCTTGGTTGCTGGCTGGGGTTAAACCACGACAGCTTCTTATAAAACAAGGTTACATAATGGTCCTAGCATGTGTGAGCTGAGGGGAAAACCCCTCTATGCCACGTCCTACAGCCTTTTAAAGCCAGTGTTGGCATTTTTTTCACTCTGCTGCATGTGGTTAATTTTTTTTAACTTGCTGCAAGTAAGAAAAGGCAGTCCAGTGTTTTCAATGAGTGCATCTAGCACAGAACTAGATGATCCCCAGCCTGATGCATTTGGGCCCTACACTGGGCCCATTTGGCTCTAAGCTTCCCCAGGTAGATGGGAATTTTACTGTTGGTTTTTCCCTTTGTCCCTCAATTACATGTTCTTGGCACAGCCTCTCTCCCAGAAGGAGTGAAAGAGCTCCAGTGCTGCTTTTTCACCACCACACCCGGCGTTGCCATCTGTTCTGCAGGATCTCCAGCCCAGTGGGTGCTCTGGATTTACAGCAATCCCAGTCAGACTTTGCTAAGACTTGTCAACACATTTAGTCTTTAAATAGCACAAAAAGCTACATGGCTGAGGGGGTGGCAGGGGGGGAGTACATCCTGAATGGTATTGCAAAAGCTTGCATGGATTGCCTGATGACCTTTCCCTCACCAGCTGCGAGCACTCTCTGAGGATGATTCCTGCATCCAGCTGCCTTGTTTGCATGTGGTAGAAGTGTGTCATAGGGTGAGAGAGGAAGGGAACAAGTGGCAGCTGCAAACTGTTTAAGATTATCCAAGGATCTTCTTCCAGGCCATGGATTAATTTCTGACAGCTCCAGGTGTAAGCAATACAAGCCACTACCTGGAGTCCTGACCTTCTGGCAGTCCTGTAGGCCATCTCTAGCCTTCACCAAATTACATCTGGCTACCAACTTCACAGCATGCACCCGAATGGAGACCTCCCCCCTGCTCCTTTTTTTTGTACTTCTTATGTACCCCAGGATAAGCACCTACAGATAGAAATTGCTGTGGAACAGCTGAAGCCACAGCTATGGACCTGCTGCCTGTACACTGTACACTGTACACTGGCTCACATCTTGTGGGACTCCTGGCCACTGGGAAATTGGGGAAATTGCTCCTTTTTAAACTTGTTTCCTCTTCCCTGGGGAGGTGTGGGCCAGGCAACATGAGGAGGGAAGAGTAGGAAGAGTGGAGAGGCAGAGAGTCGCTACTCCAGTTTGAGAAGGCACATATGTGGTTGGATGCTGTGGGCCTTCTGTGGCCCTGGACGGGTCTGGCCAGTCCTACTGGGGGGGTCATCAAAGTCCGGCTCCCTGGGGAACTAACAGTTGTGCGTCTCCACTGCAGCATGTACAGGATCTTTTACCTGCAGCTGATCTCTTAATCATTGACTCACTGCCCTCCAAATAAATTTTATTTGACCTTCATTGAATTTGTAGACAGAAACAGGCTTCTGCGTGGCCAAAATTTACTTCATCTTGTCCCTTTTGCTATCCTCAGACATTGTCCTGGTTTCGGCTGGGACAGTTAATTGTCTTCCTAGTAGCTGGTATAGTGCTATGTTTTGAGTTCCATATGAGAAGAACATTGATAACACACTGATGTTTTCAGTTGTTCCTAAGTAATGTTTAGTCTAAAGTCAAGGATTTTTCAACTTCTCATGCCCAGCCAGCAAGAAGGCTGGAGGGGCACAAGAAGTTGGGAGGGGACACAACCAGGACAGCTGACCCAAACTGTCCAAAGGTATATTCCATACCATGCGACATCATGCCCAGTATATAAACTGGGGGGGAGTTGGCCTGGGGGGGGATCACTGATCAGGAACTAACTGGGCATTGGTCGGCAAGTGGTGAGCAATTGCATTGTGCATCACTTGTTTTGTATATTCCAATTCTTTTATTATTATTATGGTAATTTTATTATTATCATTATTAGTTTTTTCCTTTCTGTTCTATTAAACTGTTCTTATTTCAACCCATGAGTTTTACTTTTTTTTTTTTACGATTCCCTCCCCCATCCCACTGGGGGGGGGGGGGAGCGAATGGCTGTGTGGTGCTTAGTTGCTGTCTGAGGTTAAACCACGACAGACATTCAGTATTATAAGACCTCTCACATACATCTTATGATTTTTGTTCTGCTTTGGGAACATTCCACTGATCCAAACTCTAGGCATTTTCAGGAAAGTAAGTGAAAACTGGTTACCGTTAAATTTTAGTCATTGTTTAGTCTGATCTTGGACCAGTTGCTAATTGATAGCTCTTTATGCTGGTCTCTTTCAAAACCAAAGTTGTAGCTGCCACTCTTTGCTGCTTAACGCAAGAAGCAGGAGGTAGTAGGAGGAGGTAGAGACAGTTTTAAGACAGAAAAAATTGCATTTACAGAGAAATTTCTCTGTTTCTTAAAGGGTCACAGCATGCAGTTCTGTGACTTCAAAATGCACACAGTACCAGGAAGTTGATTACATTTTTGCTGATACCATATCTGAAGTATCAAATGTTTGATAGACCACGTCTGTGCTAATAATGAAAAATCCTTAGTTTGTCAACCTATTGTCTTTATAGATCCTAAAGCTGTTTATGTTTCTGGGAAAAAAGGACATTTTTCCTTTAAAAAGTTAATTACTGAGCTTCTAGCCCATCCCCTCTTGATTGAGGTACATTCAAGAGTCATGGAGGGTTGGTCTTAAACAAATATCCCAATGAATTCATTACGTCAGACATGTTCACTCCATTGTGTCTAATGCTAAAGGTATTGAGGAAATTCCATCAGTAAAATAGTTTTCCAGTCTCCCTCCATTTATTGCCAAGAACAGCATCAGCACAGCTGATAACCAGAGTTGCTATTGGTCTGTAGCATACTTTTTAAAGGAAAACCAGAGCAAAAAGAGCAGAATTACTGAAATACAATATAAATTGAGAAAAAAAAACGCTTAAAACGTCACTTTTGTGGTCCTCAGTTGAACGAGACTTTGCGTGAAGTCAGTGGAACTTAGGCCTAAAGTGAAACAGATGCTAAAATTTGCTTCTTGAATAAAGACCCTGCCCTGGTTGGGAGCTGCCCATCTTTGGCGTAAATAGGCCGGTTCAAGGACGTTCAAAACTATACTGTAAGTGAAACGCTCTTCAGGGTGCAGTGCCCTTCCCAACTAATTTCATGCATGGTTGTTACCCTTATATGATGTGAGACCCCCACCCCATACAATTACTGTACTCCAGTGGCCATTCCTGTTGTTTTGGTCACTTCCACCTTTGCAGAAGAATAAGGAGGCTGGAATAAGACAGATAAACTTCCTTTGTATCAGCTGGGATTTCTCTCTAGGAAAGTGAAGGAGATTTAAAGTTCTAAGTGGGAGTAATTAGAATAGCTTTCACTACACACCATCTTCAAGTTACTAAACAGAGGCCCTCAGTGTACACACACTGTTCCTTGTGCCTAAGGCCAGAACATGTTCTCTCCCTCAAGCAAACCAGAAAGACTTCAGGTGTTTTTCAAATCGGATTCTGGAACCAAAACCAACCAAACTTTAAGGTGTTCAAATTCTACATTCTGATTTTCCACATAGGACCTTTCCCTATTTCACAACTGTCTAAAAGAGAAAATAGAAGGATGTGGCTTTGCATTGCAAATGCTAAGCTCCTTTTGAATTGCCTCTCCCACTGCTTATCTTCATTCCTCTACTCATTCTTTCCTATATCATGTGCTTGTGATGCAATTGCAGGAACAGCATGTGGCCTCACAGCCCATGCTCACAGCGGAAATGTTATAGCTGCAAGATTAGTGCATTTGTAGAGCTGGAAGAGTTATTGAAGAGTAAATGGCAACAGGCAACTTGAGAGGAGGGAGAGCTGTTGAGAATTGAGTCATTGTTTTCTGGATTAATGGTTCGTACACTGAGAGGAAAGTAAAAACTTTTCCTGTTTTAGGCAGTTGGGATTGGTAGAGTCTGGTCACACCTTTAGAAAAAAAATATCTTAGCAATTTACTCTAAACAATTCCAAGTAAACTGAAACTTTCGAGGTTGTTTAGTCTTCCTCCTGATTTATTATTCGGTGAAGACTTAACACTTGTGATCAGAGCTGTAGTGTTTAACATCTGTGATTGCAGTTGTAGCCATGGGAAGGGAGAAGTGTGCTGGAGGGATATATGTAAGCCTGAGTCCTCCTGCTCTGCTAACTGTAGAGGACAGTAGGAGATGATTGGCTGAAGCTGAAAGGGGTGAATATTTAGAAGGGTAACCAAAGCACCTTGAATTACACATAGAAAAACCCATCTTAACAGCGAATCACTAAAAAGGGCTATCCATTGTGTTAATATCCTCTTAAATCCCTCTTCTAAGAAAGATGTAATCCCGTTGGTCAATACAACATTAGCTGCTACGCAGAACTATGTAAAAAGAAATTTATCTCTAGAAAAAGAAATGAGCACAGCTAGAAGAAACTTCTCCAGAAAAAGTGTTAAGCAGATTCCCCAGTACCAAACAATACAGGACAGTGTCTTCGCTTACTTATTGACCAGTAGATATCATTTTCAGTCTCTTTTCTCTCCCACACCATGCCTTGTCTTTCCTGAGATAATTGCTTCTTCCCAAGGTACCTAAGATGATTTTTAAGTACTTGCATTCTTCATGAAGGCACTCAGCAGTTCAGTTCCATAGGAGCACTGGTTTAAGCTCTTTTAATGAGAAAATAGAACCTGTTGCTTGATCTACCCTGCATAATCATGGGTTGGCACAATACTAACATTGATCACAAATTCTGTGGAGCCTGATGTACAATAACATGTAGATCCTTGCTCCATCTTAGGTGGTGCATAAGAAGAAGAGCTGGAGCACAAATTTGCTTGGTGGAGAAGCATTCTGTATTCTAGCATGATGGAGACGTGCTGTATTGTAGCACTGTGAAACAAGAGAAGACATCTATGATATGTGTTATAACAATGCTTAGGCATGAAAGAAACTCCTAGCAGTCAGGAGCTGTCAGGCCTTAGGCAGCAGTTCACAGCTACAGACCTCAAGGACACTTCCCTAGTTCAATGGGACTTCACTTAAATACAAATTTTCTGAGTGTCAGGGGTTCATCAAATTAGATTTTGGTTCCTCTGATCCTCTTCGAGTTTTAATCTGTATAGATGAGGTCAGACCCTGACTAGCCCAAATGTCACCCTGGCCTTATACTACCTAATTTCATCTGTTTCAGTGTGTTAGTGAGTTAAGACCTTTAGTTGCCCGCCAAGTCAATAGCTGACCAAGGCAGTTCAGCCCATTAGAGATATAAATCTCCTTGTGTTACTCTCCACTGAGTCAGGTCCTAATTTAAGTACCTCAGTTAAGTGCCCATGTCAGACTGAGTGTATTTAGGTCCCTCATATTTTATTGGCAGGTAAGCTTTTGGCATCCATTAAAATTAGAATTTGCTGTGAGTAATAATTTAAAGGTACTCAGCAGGGCTCCAACCTTCATTTACTGAGCGCAAAGTGTTTCTCAGCCTCCCTACCTGTAACCCATCAAATGACTGTGGTCTGATATGGAGAGAGATCCCATCAGATCCCAGCCCCAGATCAGGCCCCAGATTTGACCTTCCATTCTTTATCCTGCAATTTATTTTCCAGATACTTTCCAACTCCTTCCGTGTGCTCCTTGGAGGATCCAAATGCTTAGTAAACCCTCTTGTCCACAAAGCTCACAGTCTAACCTGCATTTACATTCAATCATACAGCAGTAGATGCAACAAATCCTGAGATGACTCTGCTTGGAAATTAGAGAAGAAGAATTACTGAGAAGAATTACTCAGTGAAGATTGGAAAGACAGCATAAAAATGGTAGTAACTTCATGATCAAGGAAATTTTCCTGAACTTTAGGGAAGTAGAATTCAGTTGTGCTGTCAGCAAATGTCAAGTTAAATATTACTTTGATTTCCAAAGACAGTCACTCCATCTCTTAATCCTGCAAACCTTCCCAATCCTAGCATCACCCTTGTCATGTGTGCTCTTGTGATCAGTGGCATTTCATGGAAGTCAGCTCAAGCCAGCAGACAGGTGAGCTTCCAGGAAGGACCATATTTCAGCATCCGGGGACAGTTTCAGCATCCTGAGTGAAGCAGTCCATTTAATACAAAGCGTCAGATCTCAAGGGCAGAGGAGTCAAGGGAAAGATCCTCATTTACTACAGCTGGGTTTGCATCCCACCTGTCATCTTCATTTCACTGCTGCTGGTGATTTTGTGTATCAGCTGACACAAAGGGAAAGCACTCCAAAATAGGGTTGTAGCTACATGTAATACAGGGTGCCAGGAGGGAAGCCCTGTGCAGGGGCTGCAGGAAATCAGACCTTCTTCAGTAGAACAGCAGGAATAACTCAGCAATAAAGAGGGCCACCCATTAGTCAATATGAAAAAGGCCTTATGCCTCCATGTCTGCGCTTAATATCCGCTGCTGGTGAACAGTCATAGTGGTTGTAAACATGTAGGAACTTCCTATACCATGACTAAAATTAATTATAAAGAATATTTATTTTTGCAGAATGTCAGGGGTCTCCACCTTTATTAGCATCAGTTCATCCAGCCTTCTTGTATCTCATGAAGAACTTTGCACTGTGAATTTCCCTCCCAGCTCTCTCTCTTCATCCCATCCATCACAAGAAGCTTACAATTATTAGGTTACTTTGTTGGTGTTATCAGGACACTGAGGATCTTCATACTGTATTTCATGCTACTCTATGAATTGTCACTTAATGAAGGCTAATCTTTCTTTAAAATACAGGAGCCACCTACTAAATTCAGCTGCTGAATTTTTATCCTACTTTTGGCCTTTACCTGTTTACCAACCTTCCAAAAAGCCTTTAAGTTAATAGCCAAGACAGTCAATATTACAATACCCACAAAAATGAAACCATTCTTTAGGGATTAGTTTTTCCTGTCAACTCTGGGAAATAATAGTATAGGGTACTGTTAAATTGATGGCCTTATAAAACAATATTATTAACCTACCATCTTTACATTTTAGGATTTTATTGTCTATTCAGCCACAGTTTCAGAAGAACACTTCTTTCTTTGACTTTGCTTGTTTCTTAGACTAAAAACATCCTGATTAAGTAGAACTTCAGAAGGATGATCACCAAATTATTATGCAAAAATAAATGTGCATTTATGAATGTTAATAACTTCCATTTGGGGGGAGACAAAGTCATAGGTAAATAAAAGGGAATAGTTAGATAATATTTCCACAGTAACGGAACAATAGTTGTATGTTTGCATGGCTGTACTGAGCCTAGAAGATTTCCTTTGTTGGGACACTGTTACCTGTTTAAAAACAAACTTTTTTAAGTCTATGCTGAACAATCTACTTTGACTGACTGGATGAAGCAGAGCCAGAGGTAACCCTAAAGGGATGATCTGGGTTGCTCAATTTAGACCTAATCAGTTCTTATAACTGGCCAGGGAGGTGGAGGTTTAGTAAGGTCTGCTCTACCACTTTGAGTCCCTTCCCTATCCTGCCTCCCCTAATCCTCAGGAAGACACATCCGTCCTATCCCCCATCCTGCTTTTACGTAGGGATTGGTGAGGAACAAGAGAGAGGCAGAAGTTACTGAGCTGTAAGTACCAGGTTTCTCTTAGCAGTGAATGTCCCCATATAGAATTATTTTCCTACCAGGCACATCCTTAATTTTTAAGATCACGTTTGTGCTGCCAATGGGGAGTACAACAACATTCACTGGATGGACATTCAAGGCCAGGACCCTTGCAGCAATGGGTCAAGGTTGGAAATCCTACTGATACAGAAGGGGTTGAAAAGGCTTGAGTAGCATTAGCAAAGAGGAATATGGAGCTCACTGTGGGACAGTTCTGCTAGGAAGAAATCCTTGGCTTCTACTGCAGGAATGACTTCAGAGTAGTCAGGGCTGGAGATGAATAAGAGTAGGGACACTGGTCAGCTGTTATACCAAAATCCATCAGCCATGTGTCCCAGAAAAACAGAAGTGAAGGAAACGTGATCTACTGTAGGTTGGGGAGGCTGCTTTTTCCCCCAGGGTACCCTTCCCAATAGCCTAAGTTGTTAAAATGCACAGCGTATTGTTTGCTTCATAGTGGCTACTTACGTGACAGCTCTCAGGGTTAAAGTACCATAAATCATACTTTTTTTTGGTCAGGATGCTTAAAAATCTGATATAAACAGGCTCCTGACAAAAATGTTACACCACTGGAATGGCCAGGAGTCATTGATTTTATACGTTTACAGCTTCTCTTTCCCATATTCAAAACAATCCAGTTTACAGCCAAATGAGAGTTGTCATGGGAGCTCTTTCAAACTTTGAAAGCCAGTGATATCAATGGCTCAACAGTGACAGATTAGCTAGCTAAAGAGAACTGTTGTGCTTATTCCTCATGATAATATTACTCACTTCATTCCAAATTATTTTCCCAAATATTTATACGAGACCATTAACCCAAAGGGTAAGTTGCCCCTTACCTCAAACCAGTCTCAATTTGTGCTGGAGCTGTTATAGCACCACTGCAGAGCAGGACTAGCAAGTCCACAAAGAGATGGGGAGGGTAAAACAGCAAAACCCTGATTACAGAGCAGCTGAAATTTTTACCCAAAGGTTCTCTCTTTTTCTTTATCTAAGGGGCAGGATCCTATTTTCTGTTAAACTTACTAGGAGGTAGCAGTCCAAAGGAAAAAGTCCCCCAAAATCTGCTGGAACAGCTGCTACCCTAAGGCTATGTGAAATTAATGGGTTAATTCCACATGTGAAAGTCCTAGTCCTGCAGATGCTAAGGGCTGCATGGAATTGGTCAAGATCTTAAAAGGTTACAGTTCAGTATGATCAGAGGTATTTTGCAGATTTCATTCAAAAACATGAAGGGGATGTTGATTTGGCTGAATTTTTCGTAGTGTAGTTTACCTGAGGGGTTAGGTAAACCTGTGTGCATGTGTGTGTGTTTGGAGTGGGGGGGAAATATGGGACAGACATGTAAGCAATACATTGATGTTAAAGAGCTAGCAAAAAATATGATGACCTTAATCATGTAGGAAAAATAGCATGTTTTGGAAATTACCAAATGCCCCACCAGGGCTCTTGGAAACCTGGCAACCATGTAAGAAGGTTTTATTTATGTTTCCAACAGGAAAACAGATCGTTTTATTACAGCAATCATAGAAAATTCATCTGGAACCAATAAATAAGTTTCAGAGTCTATTTGATCATGGCATAACAAGATTAGAAGCGAAAAAAGATAAAGCATTTCTAACAAGTTACATGGCTAAATGGTGCCTTATCAGATTATGTCAATAGCAAAGATCAGACAAGTGCCTGTTAAGAGTGTAATAAAGTCTATGCAATATTAGGCTTTAGCACTGTTGACACTTGCAGGAAAGCAGAAGGTAGGCTGTCTTAACATATCCTAAGAAATCCCTTTTTAGTAAGCACTGTTTGCTTGTCATAAAATCAAATCACTAACACAGCTGTCTGTGCAGAATACTAGCCGCACAGTTTTGGATAAAGAGGACTTGTACCTTCATCCCTCAGTTTTCCTTGACAAATGGACCGAGCCTCTCTTCAGCAATTTTTTGTCAACACCTTCTGAACCATGAAAGTTTATAAGTGACACAGCTGACAAGTTTAGCTGCTCAGATTTCAATGGGAAAACTAAACCAGGAGATACTCAATATCCAGGTTGGTGTAAAATGAGTTCTTTGATGTGGTAAAAGGGGAAAAAAACTAATTTTTTTCTCAGTTTTCAGTTTATTTCTTAGAGTATTACTGTTTTAATTTATTTAAAGGCCCTCACATATAAGCATACAAACATACATATACATTTTTCTTAGTATTAAGTATAGTCAACGTATTTTGTATTGATATTTTCCAATAACATAAAAATAAGCAAAAATTAATGCAAGTCAGAGCCACCAAAGTGTCTCTAAAGTGGCATTTTTACCTTGCTCAAACATGTTTTTCTAGATAAAAAGTGTTGTTTTCTTTAACATGGTCTTGCAAAATATTTCCCTTTTTTCTTTTCAAGGCAAAAATGCTTCAATGGCATTTTCATTAATATTTTTCAAATTAGCTCAGTTCATGACCTTTGAGTGGTTTTGCCTTTAGTATTCTGTATTTACACAGGAGTTTGTGTTAAAATAATAGCATACTACTACTATATACCACATTTGCTCCAAACTTCTACTAGATCTTCTGAAATGATAACTAGTAAAATACAGAACTGGATTATGATACCCAATGGAAAAATAGATGTTTTATACATTAAAAATGCATTCATTTAACTTAACATGATAAAATCATCATTTATCCAACGTTACTAATGGGTAAGTAGTTCTCTGATAGTCCACTAAAATGCTCTGATGTGCCTGGACCTAGTACAGGGTCCACCAGAGTGAGCAATAAAGCTTAATGCTATTCTGTAGCTTTCCCTTGGTTAGGAGGAAGCCACCTGATGCGTGGACGTAACCTTTGAACATATTTTCCAAAAAGTACAAATCTTTAAACTCAATATTGGTACTGTGTGTTGATTTGTTAAAATCCCCCTAATATGCATACAATTGAGTAGATACAAGTTGGTTCCTGTTTATGCTACACACAATGAAGAGAACTAGATTTAGGAGCTTATGTAGATCACTGTGTTATCACTAAACAATCACTATAGGGATTATATAGATTTCTGCGGAAACCAGAGGATAAGTCAGAGGATCTATATCAAACCCTGTGAATGTCTGCTGCAGTGTCTCATCAGAGAGCTAACTCTCCAGCTGCTGGCTGCAATAAGATAACAAAGAGCTCAAGCCATAAAGTAAATCAGATCTGGATTTCAGACACTTTGAAAGTGGAAGAGTTTAGTTCAATTTAGCTTATTGCACTGACAGGGTCCATGAACAAAACAAGTAAGCAGACAAAACCTACCCAGAGCCAAAACCCAGATTCAAACACTCCTGGCTATGATGTGGGTTAAGACAGAATTTAAAAAAAAAAAGAAAGAAAGCGCCAAATCCCCAAGTGCTCTCAACTCATGCCATTCCTGTGAAGACGCCCAGCAAAGTTTCTGATTTTCAATCATTGTCCAGAAAGAGGAAAAAAAATTGTTTTACCTCATGTAGGTATTTTCTCACTGCACATGAAATCAGAAATTTCTTGACTAGCTGTTCCTGCCTGGACAGAAATTACTGAAAGGTAATGAAGAGTTAGGCAGTGATTTTGAGTACCTTCTAATATTATAAATGTACAAAATTCCTTGTCGTACTAAAACATCATGCTCATAGCTTTTCTGTATAATAAGAGATTGAGACAGTTCATTGTGTAAAATCTCTGTTTATATGGGGAGTAAAAAAAAATTTGTGGGTAATTCCACTCATATATATACATACGTGAATATAAATATGGATGGCTAAATTTCTTTTCCCAGGTTTTTCACTCAAACCTTCACTTGTCTGATCTGCTCAGTCTTTCTCTTTTTCTATAAAATACATGTATTTTAGCATGTGATCTCTCTTTTCTTGAGTCTCTATTGCTCAAAAGGAGTAAGGACTATGAAGTAGTTTATCAAAGTAAATTAAAAGACCATATTTTATTTAGGCAAAGATTCAAAGGGGGTTATGAGATTTCTTTGTCTACACATAAAAGGTTTTAATCTGAAGTAGGGAGAAGAGAGATGCAAAGAGAATGATGCAAACTAGAAACCGAAGTAGGCAAAATATCAGACAGTGATAATGTAGTCATGACCCTGAAACTACTGGATTTGGCATTGGTCTTCCAAAAGACTATTAGAAGACTAAATAACTAGAAGATGGAATTCAATCCCTACACAAGGATTGAGGTAAGTTTGGAGGAGAAATCCTGGAAATAGACTTTACAGTTGTGATACCTCTGCTCTCCTCCATTCTCACAATATCTCCAGGGACAGGGAGGGTGTTGAGGGACAGAGTAGGAAGCAATCTTTACCCCATGTCCTTTCACATGTGATTTGGCTTCCAGGTATGTTTTTCAGACTCTGAAGTCCTGGAGGTTGGGCAGAGCTAAGAGGGTGCAGCAGTGCTCATGTGGCATTCCCCTCTCACAGGTACCCAGCTGCTATAACCCATTTGCACACAGAAATCTAAAACAGATATTGAGCAGAGAGGATTTTTTTCCTCACTGAAGTCTATAGGAAGGGTTTGTTGGGTTTGGGGGGTTTCTTCTCTTTTCTCTGATATGGGTGTGATTCATCAAAGTCTATGTACATAGCAAACCCTACATCCCATTCTTTTCTGTATCCTTTGCTCTGTTCCTCATTATAGGATGTCTTTTTAAGCTCTGGCTAGGCTGGGTTTTTTATGCTTTCCTGATGTATGACCTCCAGGTGAGTTTCCTCTAGGAAAGCATTTTTTCAAAATTTTGCCTTTAATGTGATATCCATTCAAGAGGCAAGGCAAATGTTTTTAGGAAATAAAATACAGTAGGGCACAGTGACATTTGAAATTTATGCTATCTCCCCTATGCAGCAATAGTGACAAGCAGACATCTGCTCTAGCATTTTCATGAGGTCTTCTGCCTACATAGCACTGTTTTTTTTATTAGCAGCTTCATGCTCACTTTAAAGCTTTATCCTGCTATCACTGCATTGAATGGAAAGATGAGGTTTTCATGCAACCTTTCAACATCAGCTACTTTTGCTTTAAGAGAGACTTTGAGGCTTGTCATGAAATAGTGAGTGATGCCAAGCCTGGGTTTAAGCATATAGTCTCTTTGACATGAGGAAATTTTATGCAAGTGGAACCTATTCCCTGTTTTCTAGGCAGATTTCTGATAGGTTCACTGTGCCCTGATTGATTTGTCTTTTCTTGTGTATAACAGCATTACCTGTAGCAAACTAGCTAGCCTTTACAAATCATTTGCTATGTGTTCTTGGAAAGATATCAAATCCAGAAAAAAGTTTAATTAACCTTTGTGGCCGAACTGATAAGGCACAAACTTATTTGCAGCAGTAACACTGACTGAATAGAGATGGTTAAGCTTGATGAGGACATGAGCCGTCAATATGTCCTTTAAGCTTTTACTTTCCTCTATGTATCATTTTGGCAGCTGCATTTTATGATATCTCCCCTGCTATGAAATTTTAGATAGATGCAAATTCCTGGCAGATCTGTGGCATGCAGTTTACATCTCTGCATATTTCTACCCAAGGAATGAGAAATTAATATCATTTTGGCAGTTGCATTTTATGATATCTCCCCAGCTATGAAATTTTGGATAGATGCAAATTCCTGGCAGGTCTGTGGCATGCAGTTTACATCTCTGCATATTTCTACCCAAGGAATGAGAAATTATCTGATGTATTTTTCTGTCCTCATTTTGCTGTTTGAATGATGATGTTTCTGGCCTACATGTACTGGTGAATCCTCTTGGGAATCCTTTTGGATGAAAGGTATTACCCAAATGTAAATTTTAACTTGTTAGAAAGTTACAAGTTACACTTGTAACTTTGTGTTAGGAATTAAATGAACAGATGTTTCAAAAACCTGGCTAATTCCCTTTGAAATGCAGGGCATAAACTAGCGCTGCCGCCTGCCTGGTTTGAGTCTAGAATAATACGAATTCAGGGAGTCCAGGAGGTAAAAGCAAGGAATACTGGAAAAGACAGGCAAGGTGTGTAAGTGTCCCCACCCCCTACCTTCTCTTTTTTAGAAAAAAAGAGTCATCATGAAAGAATCTGGTGGTTGTCTTATTTCAAAGCCTATTACATTGCCAAGGAGTCTTGCCACTACCTTCATCGGCATTGCTTACAGCTCTAAATTTCCCATATACCTCCACTGCTTTCTTGGTAACACGGCTTCCAGCAGTCCCCATGTCCATCAACCCCAGGAGCTGCTGCTCACCAAATTCACTCATTTTGTACCACTGAGAACAGGATGCTGCTGCACCTGCTACATGTTTGAAAAAACCTGACTTGTCCCAAAGAGTTGAGTCATTTTTACTATGTTCTTTAAGGTTGCATACACTGATTTATAAACAGAGGACTAGAAACAATCTGTGTGCCAGAACTGTGCAGTCTTATTTAGGAAGCACATTAGAACCTGCCTTCAATGCACACCCTTTCTGCAATTGCCAAAGAATGAAGATCACTTAGAAGTTTTGTCTGCTGATGTTCAGACTTGGCTGGTTTTGCCTTCTACCAGCCACCCTCACCCATCTACATCAGGTCCTGTATCCTTTATTGAACCCATACATACCATATGCATTTCTTAAGTCAGCACCAAGATTCCTGCCAAAGGCCAGAGAACGCCATGTGATCTCCATTCCTGTGAGGAACATCTCTGTAGACACTTGCTTCTCCTCCATACATCTTTACTCCATGCAGAATGTGAGACATGGTATGCTGACAGGTCAGAAGCCAGGAACAAGAAATTGTGCAATTCCTGTCCTTCGGCTTTCTGTGTTAAGATCTGCACATGGGTAGACTCCAACCCCGCAGACACTGGCCGGAAAGTCAGCAGCAGCTGGGTCAGTCTGCTACGTGGAGGTGACCAGATCTCCCACTGCGGTCAGGCTGCACTGCTGTTTGGGGTCAAATAAAAAAACCTAGGGTTGAGATGAAAGGCAGATAGGGGCCCAAGGCCAACATTAAGGACAATGTAATTTTGATTACAGCTACAGCTTTACTGACATAGCAGAATTATGCAAAACTGGGTAAGAACACACATACACAGATTCTTCACTGAATGCGTTCATTGGGTTACCCCACTGGGTGGTTAAGCTTTAGGCAAAGCAGCAAGGTGTTGGCTTCCTCCAGAAAAGTTTTTCCAAGTGATAATATCTACTGTTGACATAGCTGGAGAAAAAAATGCTGGTCTTTCACTTCCTTAATCCTGCTAGTTTGTAATGCTAGACAGTTAGGACAAAAGTGAACCAGAATGAGAACAAAAACTAGTGGAATAAATGTTTCTACTATCTAACCTGCAGCATTCTCTGCACTTCAAGCACATACGCACCTTCAGTAATAACAGTATCTCACTTTAATTCAAGCCCTTTCATCCTCTATGGCTTCACAAGCTGTTTTAAGAATATTGTGTGGGTAGGTGATTTCCATTTGTAGACAATGCAGAGCTCAGAGAAACACTGAAGAATAAGGGATAATAATAGTACTATGTTTAGTCGAAAATATAAAGCAAGTTTTCTAGCCACGAAAATTCCTCCAAACTGGAATCAGACCACTATGGGATTAGTATCTTCTCCTTTACTGAATTTACCTCTAATCATCAATTTTTATCTGTATAATTGTTCTTTCAGCAAACATCGTCTTCTAATGATATGCATGATGGATGAGAAAAAATAGTCTAATGCCGGGATAAAAGACGAATGAGTCACCTACTGAATTGTTTATGTCACACACTAAGGGTCTCTGAAAGGTGCTATTCAAATACAAAATGGCTGAGATTATGCTATCAGACTACATCCAGCAAAAGCAAGTACAGGAATCACAGATATCATGCACTCTTACAGGCATTGAAAACTAAAGAAGCAAAATACCAGAAATAGTTGCTAAATTCAGATATGCAATTGTTCTCTGAAGTTATTTTCCTGAAAGTATAATTACTTCTTCTTTAGTAATGTTTTTATTAAAACTTCTCATCTTTCGTGACACTGGGAAACTCATAAATACACACACAAATGAAAAGATATCCAAAAGAAAGCTCTTATGGGCTGATCTTAACAATCAACATCTGAACGTATCTCTCAGGTCTTTGTTCTTGTAGAGTCCCTTTAAAAACCTTATGGGTTTTGACAGTTATTGTCATAGTGGTTCTGCTCTAAACCACAGTGAGGTCAAGTGGAGCCTTTCCATTGATTTTATTGGCATTTTTATCAAGATCACCATGCCTAAGATTTTGATGTATTTTCCATTGGAACAAATCAGAATGTATGTGATTTTGTATGTACATTACTGACTTTTCACTGGATATAAGCCAATGGCCACTTCTGCTTCGCTTGCCCAATTTTTGACAGTTGAAAAGTCAGAACTCCTAGTATTTTCAGCTGCTGCTTTACTAGGGAAAAAAAAGCCCAAACCAAAAAATGGCTACATGACAAATTACTCTAGACTTTGGAGTACTGTTCCAAATTTCTTAAGTATTACTGCTATAGTAAAAGTACACTTAGGAATGTAGAGATCATTCTGAAGATATGAGGTGTTACCCCACTATTTTCAGTGATTAAACCTTAGAGACCCCAGAAGAAAAAAGAGCGATATGGTCAAAACTTCCTTCTAAAGACCTTTCCTAATCTCTGCTACTGGCATTCACTTTGACCAACACATACTGCCATATAATCTCTATGATATTTATTTAGGCCTTGCTGTTAGTTCACTGTTTTTACTTAGACAACAAGATTCATGGAAATATTCACATTTCATAATCTAATCACAGATGAGATACTGTAAACGAGCTTTGCATGACTGTACTAGAGTGGCTCAACAGGTTTTTATCCATGTCTAGTACACTTCTGAGTGGTTTTGATTTACGGTGACATCCTATCAGATTTCTATCCAGAAGGGCAATCTAATATTGGTTTGGAAACTTCTTACAGCAACCAGTTCCTACTTTGCCTCAGCAAATTCTTCTATAATTGTTTTATTTATTTATTTATTAGTCACATGCAGTAAGTAGTGTTTGAACAATTTGGAAGATCCTTTATTTGGGGGGGGAGGGGGGTGTATTGTTTGCTTGTTTGTTTTTTCTCAAATCAAAGTAACCTGTCATCGAATTGACTGGGTGCAACCTTCTTGGCAACTGTGTGGACCTGTTTTCGCAATAAACTTTCAGGTGCCTGCCTGTTGTTGGCCCAAGGGTGAGAAACTGAGCTTTACTTCCTCCCTTGGGACATGCTCCAAAAACCAGTTACTGTGCATTTCCATTGACTTCAGTGAACTTACTGTGCATCTCTCATTCATTGGCCACACATCTACTCATTGATCAATGCCTTTAATATGTTACCAAACCAAGAGGAGTTAGCAGGTGTTCTGTCTACATCCATATGCAGACTGACTTGCTAGCTGCGCATCAGGAAGATGAAAAGGGATTAAAACAGGCAAATTTTTGTTGAACTTAATGAATGCTGCAGTGTTATCTAAGTTAGAGGAGTTTCTCTTTTCTGTCAATCAATTGCAATCAATGTTTCTCAAGACTTAACTGAAATCCAGGAGGCTGAAACAAGTTCAGGGAAGACTGATGCCCTGGAGAAATTACTGACAGATTTGTTTGAGGAAATGGAAGTTTAAACCCCTTTGGAGATAATCTCAAGTATGATAAAGATTTTATGCAATTAGTCAAAGATATAAGCAGATATAAGTATATACACAAACACTGAGGAAGCTTGGATCTACCTCTTGTGAAAATAATATTTTTATTGTAGACTGATAATCATCAAAAAAGAGAAAAAAATCATCAGGACAAACTAGATAACTGCATATAAATTATCTGTCTGTTTCTTTAACTGTACTTTCAGCCAGTTCCAGTTTCTTGGATTATATGGAAACAGGACAAAAGTGTAACAGGATTGTACAGTCTTTGAGAAGGTCTAGCAGTACTGCACTCCTTATACAACCTCTTTTTCATGAGCCTTGAGGCCACAACTTTTATGATAAAGTTCATCCAACTTTCTTTCAGTACTATGTTATGAATCATATTGCGTGAACAGTACTGTAAAAGAGCCCATTTCTGTCCAGACATTGCAAAGGGAGGCATAGACATCCGATACAAACACTGCAGATATCCAACAGGGCGTAAGATGAAGTCCACCTTTTTTCTTTTGTCTAATTAATTCATTCTAGAAATAGTAGCCATATCTGTAAACTGTTATCGTTGTTACAGATCTATTGGGAGGTGCTCCTTTACGTCATACCCTTTCATTCAATATTGTTAATGTAAAAATATGCAATACAATGTAGTGAGGTTTGTTATGGTTACTAAAGATAAAGATCTACACATTCACCCCCTGCCTTTTTTAAGGCAACTTTAGCCTGATGGTTTTATTCCTTCATGCCATTCCTTCCTTGGTACTAGTGAGTCAATGGGGTAAATACTATGCCAGAAGGGAGAATGATAGCTGTGTGTGACTACCTTGAAGTGTCATGCAGAGTCAAAGATGCAAGGGAGAAGCTATATTTCCCATATACACTCCTAGCTCAATGGATCGCCTGGTCTGAATCTGGCTGATCTAGTTTGCAACAGCAAAACAAATTTGTAAAGACCCACATTAAATCACTCCACTAGGAAGAATTTTTGAAGAATATTCTAAAGTCTGTAAAGCACATATGACTTCATCATGTAGAAGCTGAAACATGGACTACATTGATGGTGTGGTACAGAACAAAGTTTCAGGATTTTCTTGGATTATGTGAAATACATTCCCCAAATAAAAAGCAAATATTATGGATGTAATAAAGATAAAAATCAAGTGCCCAGGTCAAGGGTTGGATGGTGAGTTGTAAAGATACACCAGATGTGTGATTGCCCAAGTGAACTGCACTGCAACATCTAAATAGGTGAAAATTCATTATTCATAAGTATGTCAAGTCATTTGCCTTTTTTATAAAACATCAGTTCATCTGACCTGTGGGCAAGCTCATGTGGAGAAACACCCATTACTTCAATTAAAGAAATAATGGGCTGTATTCTCCTGTGGCATGATTTGTCATTGCAGCACCAGTACAGTCCATAGTGTGACCATGATTATAGCAATACAGAGGTATTACACTCTATTGTAAGTTGTTCACCTCAGTTCAGAAATGAACACTATGAGCACACCACATGTATACCACTCATTTTATAGCCATGCTACATTTTCTGTTCTGCTAAAGGTGTGTGACTTCTACATATAGAAAAAGCAAATCTGAAGTAAAAACAACCAATCAAAAACCATTGTCTACTTGGAGGGATACATGTGAAATTTAGCAAAATAAGCAAGGTTTTGAAGAAAAAACCAGCATGTTGCATGAACTGTGGAACAAGAAGGCCTGATTTCATGCAGATCTGCATTATTGGTGATTAGTTCATGGTTCCTCTGACAGGTAACAAGGGTTGAGCTCACACAATGGCCTTTCTTTAAATAGGGATATTTTTTCTTTTCCTTGACGCCCTATTTTCATGGACCTTTCAAGAACCTAGGGCCTTTGGGATCACATACCTCTGTCAGATATCACTGAAAACAGCCACTGACATCAGGTGTTGTCTGGGAACAGCAGACAAGTAGACAGACAGACACACTGCACCACTGCATCATCTTAACTTCCACGTAAAAACCTGAAGCAAGAAGAGAAAAGACAGGTTTTACTCAATACTGTAGACAGTTGGAAGCAGCGGTTTTTATACTCACTTAAATGTACATTTGTCCAATATTCTGCTTTTCTGTTCCCAAGTCCAGTACATCAGTGAAATGGAGCACCACAACCTGGGGTAGAAAAAGACTTTAAAGGTAGAGGTGCAAAAATTCCCTTAGCACAGCTGAATCTCCAGAAAGGCCCTGTGGCTTTCAGCAATCTGTGTTTTCTGACAGGTCCTGCAGCAGAGCCGAGGAAGGGGTGACCAATGCTGAGCAGTGAGGTGTAGCACTGATGCATGGCTTTCTCGGCAAGCCTAAGGCCATCATATAGAGCAGCAGGGAAGAGGAGCCTAGAGGTGGCTGAGGTGCAGTGAAGCAAAATAGCAGTGAAAAATTTGTTGCTTTGCCTGTGCAAGAAGGGAGGCCAAGCTTTCCTCCCACACCAACTCTTTGTACACTCCTGGGCAATGAACTTCATGCACCTATGCAAAGAGTCCTTTTACCTGGAAAATGACACAGCAAGCTTCCTCCTCCCCCCAGGATCAATTGCCTTGTAGCACAAAGGAATGGTGTAAAAAGCTTTGCTGGAGAGAGAAGGAAACCTCTGAATGAGAGACCACCCAGCAAAGGATGACCACACAGTCAGCTCTGTGCCACATGCTTTGCACACCTGGTGGGTGCATCTCTTCCAAACTCTCCTTGTTCCCAGACAGTATCTTGACTCACAGAGACAATGATCAACCGCCATATGTTGGAGCAAAATAAATCGGCTGTAATGTGGTATTTCCCTCCCAGCATCCCCTTCAGTCTTGTGTGACACAGAAGCAAAACAGACCCAACAATGAGGACCACTCCTCTCAGCCCATCCTCAACAAATACCTTCAGTTCCTCATTCATTTCCAAGATGTAGAAGGGACAACACCTTCCATGTGGAAGCTGCAAGATGATGCCACTTTGTGTTCTGCCACCTGGGACTGTTTCAATTGCAAACCAATTAGAAGTATTTAGGTTGTTTAAAAAACCCCAATGTTACAGCTTTATCTTGCCAATTCTTCATATGTCTTTAGAGTACAGAAGTAGCAAGTAACCCTATGTATCCCATGTCAGTTTGGGAGCAAAAACTTGCAGCAGCTTTCCAGATGCTTTAAGAAGGGACACAGAGTACAAGCTACTGAAGTTGATCTTGCTGAATGAGCCCTTTTAAATTCAAACAGGGTATAAACCTGTAAGATCTTGACTAGGTCTTACGATCCTGCAACACACTTTCCATGGGTGATTGCCTCAATATCTTACAATTTTCTGGGGAATGGGCTGCAATTGCTGTAATTTGATTTGAGGACTGTCAATGACCAGCTTTAGGACAGAAGGGGTGGGAGAATGATTTTAAAAGTCTATTACCATTACCTTGATTTGGGATTTTGACTTAGGAGAATTGCAGCAGGTCTCAAGGGTGAAGCTCTGCAGAGGTGCTGAACCTATTGACTTGGGACATATTTATCGCTGGGGTGTTAGATTACAGTTAATAGAAAGGAAGGAATGAGTTTTTCTGGTCAATACATAACAACCTTTCTACTAAGACATAAACAAAACCTTGTGCAATTGCCAAGTGACTTTTTTTTTTTTTCCATCTCTGTGAAAGCATTTTGAACATTACAAGTGGCCACTTTGCTGACATTAAGAATGCATCTCACCGAAAACTGTTGGTCACTGCTGAAACAGCAATCAAAGTTTGCTTGGACTTTTATCCAATGATAAATAAAACAGAGGAAACAACCACATGAACAGCATGGCTCTATATCTTGAACAATCCAAGTCTAAAAATTACATCAAAAAAGGAGGACTGCAGGGAAAGGATCACATTATAGACTGACTGAATGTGACTGTACCAGGTCTATATTTTCTTCCAATGTAGCTACTCTACACAATTACTTGCAATAACATTGTTCCCAGCTTTACTACTTTGTTGCCTCTGCTTTTCAGCAAATATGTCACCTATGAATATTTGCCTTCAGCTATCACCCAAACACAAATGCTTCAAGTTAATATCTACTGTATATATGTAGTTACAGATTTAATACCTCCAAATACTGGAAAAAAAAAAAAAAACCCCAAAAAATTCAGCATCAGTCTGGTCACTGCAATGTAGCTGTTAATGCTGATAAAGAACAAAGGGAAAGGTTTTGACCAAACCGATTAAAATAAAAAAAAAAAAAAAAGCTGGAAATGCAAAGAAAACTTTAGTTCATAAGCTAGCACATGGTGTTTTAAAAATATTAGCCTGTTCCCAGGATGCCACAGTTACTCAGTGAAAATGATATCCAGGAATGCTATTTGCACTTAGAAGCTTTTGGGCTTCTAAGCCTGGAGCTTTGTTAGAAGCAGGGCTCCCCCAGCCACTTCTCTGGCACGGATGGATCTTTCCAGAGGGTTTCAGGTTTACGTGAAAACAATATACTACACTATTTGCTTTAAAATGGTTCAGAGTTTGGTTTTAGATTGGAATTCTTGGTCATGAGCTTGTCAAAAAACAGACTTAAAAGGTACATGTTAGACTTTCCAAGTTAGACATTTTACCTGCACACACAATAACAATGGTCATGAAAACCCATAAAAACATCTGTTAAAGTGCATATTAAAAGGCACATTGTCAGTACGTATTAAATATTAGGGATATCAGGAATACTCAGCTTTAGCAAAAATCAGAGATTACCAACAGGGAAAAAGTGGAGTAAAAGCTACACATTGGAATAAGGCTTTCAAACTACACAAACTATTTCAAGTCATTGATATAGAAATTAATGCATATAATGTTAAATAATGACAGGTTAGTTAAAAAGCTATTTTTTTAAATTAGTATCATGTTTCAGTACTGTCCTGGGTTCAGCTGGGATAGAGTTAATTTTTTACAGGAACCTGGGAGGTGGGGGGCATAGCCGGGGCAGCTGACCTGAACTGGCCCAGGAGCTATTCCATACCATGTGACATCATGCTCAGTATATAAATGGGGAGCGGGCCGGGGGGTGGTCTCGACTTTCGGTGGGGGAAGTGGCGGAGAGTCAGGTCCCGGGTGGTGAGCAGTTGCACTGTGCATCACTCTTTTTGTATACTCGTTCATTAGTACCGTTGTTGTTGTTGCAATTTCTTTGTGTTGTTCCAGTAAACTGCCTTTATCTCAACCCTCGAGGTTCCAGTTTTGTTTGGTTTTTTTTTCTCTCCTCCGTCTCCCCCCTATCCCACCGGAGGGGGGCGGGAGAAGTGAGCGAGCGGCCGCGTGGTCCTTTGTTACCGGCTGGGTTGAAACCATGACAAGTACAATCACAGTATTTATTACAGTATAACAGGAACTATTTTAAGCAGTCCTAATAATATAGAATCTTTCAGTAATAATGTCCTATCACAACAGTTTTTCTTCTCATACTCACAAAGTTTTTTGCTTAAGAAAAGCAAGAATAGCAGATGTTGGAAAGGACGAGTTATTTGATTAGTTGTTTTGAAGCAACTTGCATTGGTTCTGTATTATATACCCCTTATTTTATTGGTTAACATTATAATTACACCACTTTTATATTATTAATATCACTAGAAACATAATGTCAAATATTAACTTTGTAAATGACTTGAAAAATACTGCTGGACTTAAAAGATTATTTGATGTACAATATCTTTACTGTGTAATTTATAAAGATTTCAATCTTACCACATGAATGCACTACAAGATTAATTGCTCATATTATTCCTTGAAAGGCAGCCATGTGACTGTTCTTACAGTAAGATAAACCATAATATACTTCTGTTATTTTCATGTTCAATGCTCATATCTTCTTTTGTCTGAGTAATTATGCAGCTTTTAGCAAGGCTTCTCAAACACTTACTAGTTTCTGTTTGCACAGCTCTACAGCCATTGGAGTTAGAAGCTTTAATGTATGACCAGCTGACTCCCTTCTATATTCATGTAGTAATGTATTAAAAAGCCTGACACAGGCTACTAATTTCAGTTCTCATTTTGTATGCGCACATCTTCAATCCCTCATCAGACTTTGTTCTTCACAGCACTGTGTTAGGACCTTCAGTGGGGACACCAAAATGGGCCTTACTGGGCTCTTGTGTCACATGAAAAATGGGTTTAGTCCTGCTTTGGAGGGATGTGTGAGTGCACAGTAACTGGATAGAAACACAGAGCAACCACATTGCAGAAGGCGCTTTTCACCTAACTTTGGGGATTTGAAGTTTGAGCACATAAGACCACATAGACAGCTCCCTTCCCCTATCCTAGTCACCCCAAAAGAGAGGAATCGTCTTCTAGAGGTGCCCATCTCTCTCTCTGGACTAAGGCAGATCTGTATGAACCCATAAGGCCAGGGAGTTGTCTTCAGATGGCTCAGGTTAAGTGAAAGGAGTCCTGCTGAACATGACAGCGTCTATCCTTACAGATACTTTTATAAATCAGCTGCAGCAGTACAGGCTAATTTAGATTCATTTTACATAGGTTTTGTGGTATGGCTGCACTTTGCTGCTGTTGGAGCGACAGCAGGGTAGACATACCTTTAGGAAACAGGATGTCAGTTTGTTCAGTGATTCATGCAAGATAAGGAGAGCCCTGAAGCCTTGCCAGTGAATGTGCGGAGTGTAGGCTGGGTACCATTGGGTGTGCACTGTTCAGTATTACTTGAGTGTACTACTTGTTTAACAATTTATAATGCTCTTTTAATGTAATAAGAACAACTGAAAATAAAGCCATGAAACAAATTGGACACTACATAAAGAAAATAATGATGTTCTAGGTTCTTTCTGAAATTCTCAGATGTCTCATTTAAAAAAACAAAGCAGGTGGTTTCTGCACATCAGCAATATTTTCTTAAATATGTGGTACAGTTTAAAAGGAAGCACAAAATCTTGAAGGCATTGTTTTCCTTCCTTGGGCACTACGTAGAAAGAATTAGAAACTATCCCTGTGTATCTGGTGTTCATCTCAAACATGCATGATCTACCAATACTAAAAAGAAGCTATTTGTAGAGAACAAATACCTGTTTCCTCATCTACTTTTTCTTCAGGCCACTGAATCTTAACTGGCAAACAAAAATGGCTTTGTGGCTCTGAGACTTATCAGTCTTCATCAGAAACGTTTATTTACCAGCAGTTCCTTGAAGTTGACTGTATTATATGGTAAATTCAAGTGTTTTATAAGCTAAGAGTCAGCACTTAAGCAAACTGATAAAACACCATTTACGTGAACAGTAGCACATCTATGATTGTGACCCAATATGTTTACTTACAGCTGGAGTATTAGTCTCAATCTAGAGGTTTTGTTACACTACAATAGCAGAATTATTTCTGAGATTAACAAAGCTAGCTCACTCTACCCCCAGGGTAAAATATAAGGGATTCCCTTGGTTCACCAGAAGTAGGTACAGAGGTTCATACAGAGCATGCTGCATCTCCATCCTTCCTCACTCATCACCCTGAACTCCACCAGAATTAACAATCTCTGCTGCAAGCTCATCACCCCATGTGTCTCTACGGCTCATTTGGATATCCTTCAAATCCATGTATTTTTCTCTCTTTGGAATCTCACTGAGGCTTCTTGCCACAGGTCAGCTGTGTGCCAACTACAGCCACAGCCACAGCAACAGCAATAAACAAATCTGCTAGTGCACTCCACAGCCCCTAACCCCATGCACCCAGTGGCCAGGTCTCTCTGGCCGAAAGACAGATACTGAAGATACTGTTACACAAACCTTCAGGCTCCATTGCCTGAGGAAAGATAGGCGTAAATTCCTCTTGCTGATAAGCTGTTCCTTTTCACTGTCTGTTGTGAGGTTTCTTGCACTTTCCTTGGAAAGTGCTACTTGGCCAGCCATTGCCAAAGGCAATTTACAGGATTTGCAGGCTTGGCTGCCGGAATTAGTCTCATGCACTTCTTTGTCAATATGTTCTTGGTGTTTTCCTACCATAACTGCTTTGCAGCAATTCCCAAGAAATCACAGAAGGGCTTCTTGGACTGCCAGCACTTGAGAAGGCTGTAGGTGGAGGCTGCCAGCACCAATTTCTCTTATTCCAAGAGGAAGGGCTATTATATATCTCAGAGAGATGAACCAGGCAGAGAGGGAAGAAGGTCCTGGGAGGCCAGAGCATGGGTAGGAGAAATAGGCAGTTCCAGCCTGTGGAAGACTGAATTCCTGTGAAGGAGGACATGTCCCTCTGTGAGCACTGAAGATGACTTTGGATTCAGATTAGGATTCCTTTCTCCTTGAGACACTAGCAGTTTTCTTTAAATCTGAACAATGTCTAATTTAGAGAGCTAAAGGATAAAAAAATATTCCCTTTTATAATCTATTGACTTAAAAATATGTATATCAAAGGCATATGGACTGAAATTAAAGTAGTATGCAAACTGATGTCCCTTAGGAGCTTTGCCTGTGCAGTTTATTGCAGACACAGATCCAAATCTATCAAGACACTGAAATTAAAAAAAAAAAAAAAAAAAATCATGAGAGAATGAAAACCCAGCTTGAAAAATTAAGCTAACAAAAAAATCTCTTAAATTATTCTTTTTTTTTTTCTTTGATTTTCAGGTGAAAACCTTATTAATATTTCTCCTTTTTCTCTATATTTACTTTAAAAAGCCACCTCCCTACTCTTTCTTGGGGGATGCTTATATTCCCAAGTTCCAACATAAATAATTGGCCTTTTTCTGCCCATCTAGATGTAGTTCACTAGTATCTTAACATGCTTTTCAGCCTGTCAGTACTGCCTTGTGAGCACATTTGATCACAGAGGTAGATGGCAGAGTTGCTCCCCACTTGTCTCAGCATTACAGACTTTCTCTTTAGTCAGTACAACTTGTAAGCCACATATAAAATTTATTAGAGACTGTGCATATCTTCGTCTTACAGCTATGGTTGGAACTTATCTTAACAATCACACAAACACAAAACTAGAACCAGGAAAGAAGTTGTACTTTCCTGTACGTGGTTTCTCCATCAGCAGCAAACCCTCACAAAACCTCTCAGTGGGGAGTTAAACTTTGACATGGAGTGTATCTCCATGAAACATCAAAAGTTAGAGAGTTAATAAACTAGATCCTCCACTAGCTAAAACTCAAGGTAAGCCTAGTGAAACCGAAGGAGCAGGGGTTGCTGACAACAATTGCTGATACAGCCTGTTCAGGTGCCTCCTTCAAGACATGCCCATTTTTTCTTACCTTTTTGACAGAAATGAGGTAGAGAGGCCATATAAGCCAGGAAGGATCTCCAGGATTCCCATGTACCAAATAATTTTATTTCACTGTGGCAGAAAAAAAGTCAAAGGACAAACTGGTAAGGGTTGTAGAGTTGCATCCACCTAGGCATGCTGGAGATTAACTCCTGTTTTACATATCTTTATGTTTCTTGTGTTACCTTCTCTCATGTAGTTTTTGCAATCTTTGTCCATTAAACTTGTTTTCTGTTTGGTAACTTGTATGATGTGTTGCCTCCTTAGCTAAACATATTGATAACATAAAAATTTGAGAGGAATAATATAAATATGGTTATTATTATTTAACAAGTGTGTCATAGTTATATGAAATACAGGGGCATGGAGGCATCATCTATGTATAAGTCAGCAAGGCAAATACAATCTTGGGCTTCATTACACTAAGAAGATAATTAGTACTAGTCACCTCCCTCCTACCAGAATCAGAAAGACATTACTTCATATCAAAATGAAACTCATTTCACTATTAAGTTTCCTAAGTTTTTGATAAGCAGAAGGTCCTTTTTTGGAAAAGCAGACTTCTTTTTTGCTTACCTTTCTCAATCCCATTTTTGAAAAAATGCTTCCTAACAAAGGCCATAGCTTCCAAAAAAACCAAAATAGGGAAAAATGGAAAGAAACATGATCAATTCTAAGTCCAGCTCTTCCAGGCTGCTCTTCCTCCCAAAGCCATGGTCTTTTTTTTTTCTTTTTTTTTTCCCCCAACCGTCTTACTGTTTTCTTTAAATATGAGTGACCCAAAAGAGTTATCCAAGCCAAGTGCGCAGACGGACCTGTGCTTCACTCTGTGAAACTGCAAACTTCAGAATTTTGAAGCTGGTCTGGGAAGAGAAACACACAATCCATTTACTACAGGTTTTGGTCTCTTCTTTCAACTCAAACCAGTTTTGAAACAGCTTTCTTAAGTTTTTTAAGCTGCCTCTGAATTTTTCCCATCTGTCTCAGTTACCTGGTCCCCAACATGCTTTGTTTCTTGCCTGTATTCTCCTGAAGCAGAAAGACCAACAACCCTTGTTGGGTGCCCTTTTGCCCCTTCCCACCTTCTAATACCACAGGCTGTCAGACCATATCCTCCGCTACCCTGCTAATGCCAAGGGACCTCTGCTTTAAAAAGAAAATCAGGACACCAGATCTGGAAAGGTCTCCTGGAACACATCATTAATAAGTTAACTGGAGACTGAGAAGTGAACTGAAGGAAGCTGGAGCTGAACATTGCCCATGCTGAAGTCGTGGAGTTAAAATAGTCCCCCAGGCAAATGAAAAAAAGTAAATTGTATTATTGTATTATTTTCTCTATTGTATTTTCCAGAAAACCTTTTTGTTGTGACTAAAACACAACTAGAGACTTCCTTCTCAGCTACTGAGGTGGCTCTTACAAAGGTGTTAACTTCGCAGAACCAGGAAGAGAATCTGAATCCCCATATCACACACAGTCTACAGTAAAATTCACACTGCTGGTAAAATAACCCACCCCCCCACCCCCACCCCACCCCGAGCATGACAAAGACCAATAACTCATGTGGTGTAATACAATACGTCACATTACTTGGCAAATCCACCAGAAGGACTGACCCTTGTGTAGTGCTTTGATAAATCATTCATGAACTGATTTTCTTTCAGCTTTGCATGTGGATTAAGGAGAGGGGAGGAAAAGGGAAAATGTGAATGTCATACCAGGAACAATACAAATGAAAATACTGTCACATGGAGAGCTAAAATTCCCCAGCCTGCTTTCCCAGTTTCTCCAGGAGCTATACACGCATTTGCAATTTTGTGCAAATGATTGCTTACTTGCTGTGCAGAGAATCTGCTGTGGTATTCCTGAGAAATGTACCTTTCAACACATGGCTTAAGAAACAAAAAAGCTGAGAAGGGGCATGGCAGATGCCTCTGTTCAGAGTCATTCTGAATTTGACTATGTTTGGGTCTGAAATGTTTCCCAAATAACATGGATAGTGAAAAATAAATAGAAACAAAAGAAAGTGACCCCATGGCGGAAATGTAGTAAGACTCTCTATAAAGATGAAAGAAGAGATTTCAGGAGCATTTATCTCCATAGCTACAACTGATGAGTGACAGTGAAAAGCAAGACAATGAGAAAGCAGCCTTATTTCTGATAGTGGCAAGTTCTGAAGCACTCCGTGGGTTTTAACCCTGTTCATGAATGGAGGTGGAGGACGCTGGCTCTGAAACTGTATTGCTTTTTTTGTGGCATTCCTCAGGTTTTGTATCTATCAAAATAATCTCCTAAACACACTGTGTTTAACCTTGTGACCCAAAGAGAAAACTGCAGAAGAACAGAGTGAATACTGAAGAAGCAATTTTGAAATTAAGAGTTAAGAATTAACAACAAAGAGTTTGCCAAACAAGAGAAAAATTTGAAGTTCAGACTGAATTTATAAAGGAGGAATAGCAGTTCAATAAAAGTACCAGTAACAAAGACCTGAAAGTAGGAAGATGAGCGAAGCTCTTGAAGTCATAGACAAGAAAGAATATTATCCTAGTGTGCACAGATGGCAGAACAGAGCACAAGAGCTAGTTCAGACAACCAGGATGCTCTCAGTCTCGGAGAGTAGGAAGAACGGGGAAGAAAGGACAGGAGAGCTGAAAGTGTCTTCATGGCTCACAACAACTGGAAAGTACATGATTGCATAAAAAAGTACATCTTTTTTTACAGCTAAAAGGGGAGGTCATTCATTCCTCTCAGAACAGTAGTGCACAATGAGGGACAACCACAGTGGATTCATTCAGTTCCAGGGCAAAAAATATCCTGAACAGCAGTTCCACAAGCATCAGACCTAATAAAGTCAGGTTTCCTAGAGGGTTCTGTCCTCTTGGTCCACTGAAACTTTGAGTTACACCAAATGGAATTTTAATTGAACTACACCAACATTATTCATCCAAGCTAAGAATGTTATGAATGTGCCAGCTTTCAGTCAGTATATACACCTTAGTAGATACCACAGAACCCACCCATCAGGTCAGAGGTTTCTTAAGGTGTGGGGCAATGAAGCCTTGTTTCCAACATATAAGCATTTTGATATTAAGCTCTCATGTTGATTCCCTGTGCAATAAGGGGCAGATTAATACTGAAGCTTCTCCTGCAGTGGAAGGTCTTTAACAGAGATATCCTAATAAAGTTTCTTTCTTTTACTTGGCTAACTAATTTCTCTAGCCTTACAGAAACTTACAGGAACTTGAGACATCTAGCCATCTGCTAAATTTGACTGAAATTAGCCAAAGGTCCAGATAATGTTCTGGGGAACAGACAGATGTTTACACCAGTGAACATATTATTTTATAACACATATTGCATAAATAAGAGGTCATTACTTAAAAAGGGGATCTTTTCTACTAACTCCTGATGGTAAAGGTTGGAGTGACTTGACTGACCAGGAACATTTCTCTTTTCTGGACACATTCACAAGGCTTTGGCAAGTGCCCTGAGTAAAGCAGAGCACATGTCTGTGCATACTCACTGCTGCTTCTGGAAAATACTGTTTCTGCAGACACGGGTTGGCTTGTGTTCAGCAAGGCCAGAAAATACAATCAATTTTTGAATGTTCACAGTGTCAAACATTTGCATAGCTGGCATACTACCCCGGGGACGGGGGGGGGGACGGACGACACGACATGACACCACAGGGGAAGTGAAAGCATTTGCAGAAGAAACAAAACTGCAGGACAAGTATGGGGTGTGTATAATCTGTAAAGATCTCCACAACTTCTGAGCTCCCACACTCTAGTTTTGATTAAGCATTTCCTTACTGATTAATTCCAAAGCCAATAAATATGGTCTCAGTTCTCTACAATTTCCATTTGCTGCTTTTGCTATAAATGTATATTGGCCCTCATTTGTTTGATAAAAAGGTCCTATCCTGCCTCTTCCCTCATATTAACTTCTTGCAAAATAGAAACTCTTTATATCTGCAATATTCCTAGTTCACTTTACACTGGAACATCTCTGGGATCGCTTTATCACCCACAGCTGGTAACAAGTGAAAGGTATGCCATGGATGGCTTATCTAACTTAATGTGCCACCACTGCATCTGGACATTTTGCCCAGGATAAATCAGACAGTACATCTTCTACCAGTAATGGCTAATGACTGCTTTTCAATGCACTATTAAGCAGTTTGGGATCATGCAGATTTGTGGTGTTCCTGAAGGATTTCTCACTGCTACCAGACTATAAATTTACTGGTACGACCATGCTAACTGGGGAAGTCTTCCTCTTCTTTACAGATTTGCCAGTACATTCCTCCGTGCCTTTGCATGTACATATATGTGTATATATTTACATGTATCTATTAGATATGATATGGTATGATGTGATATAATTAGTATAATCTCAAAGGTGCCTGGTCCTAACTTCAGCAGATTGTCTCCTTGCCATATGTCCTTGGCACATCCTGGTACAATTCTGGGCAGGGCCCATCATTGTGATACTCATGCCTCAGGTCTTATATTGATGTCCTGAGTTTGAATCTAGTTTCTGTTGTGTTGCTGCCCATTAGTGGGTGATACCCTGATCCAGGTGGGGCAATATGAGCTATCTCATTAGCTTTCAACTGCATTTGCCACTCTCTCAGAATGCTTTTATTGTACATCGCCCCACCTATTCATGTATTGCCAGTACAATTTATGTCCTATCAACCTCCTGGGCTGCATTGGGCAGTGTTGCCAGCTGGTCGAGAGGGGGAGAGATCCTTCCCCTCTACTCACAACTGGTGAGGCACATCCAGAGTGCTGTGTGCAGTTCTGGGCTCCTTGGTACAAAAGAGAAATGGAGCTACTGGGGCAAGTCCAGCAAACAGCCACAGAGATGTTTAAGGGACTAAAGCATCTGTCAGGTGAGGAGAGGCTGAGAGAGCTGGGACTGGTTAGCCTTGAACACAGAAGGCTCATGAGGTGCCTTAGCCTTGTGTATAAATATCTGATGGTTTATTTTCTTGCTGTTTTTCATGTTTCAGGAAGTTTCCAAACTGCTTATTATAAGATATGATGTATCTTACACATGCCCTGTTCTCACAACATTCTGTAAGCATCTTCTGCTACTCACCTGGTTATTCATACTCTTTAAGTTTTTATATTTTCAGGAGTATATTTGTTGGACCATAACATCCATATTCTTGGTGTAGGTCTCTGTTCCCCTTTTGGAGATCCCATAGATGTTCCCTTGGTTTGCACTTCTGCCAGCAATGGCAAGTGGCTGTTTTGACCCCACCCCTGCCTGAACTACCTAGATTTTAGTCTGCATCTGACATCATGCTCTCCCAACACTGCAAGTGCTTTTCTAGGCACTGTCTTCCTTCAAGGCCTGCTGGCACTATCACCTTTTCTGCCTTCAGGTTCTCACATAAATTATTCTGAAGACTGTTGTAAACAGTACTATTCAAACATTTTACTGAGGCATGATTGATGAACATAGAATATTTAAACATTATTATATAGTTGTATATATTGTTATAACTGCTACTTGTCTGTTAACAACCGCTTTTCTGATCAGCTGAGTCAGCTAAAGGAGGTTTTGTGCAAGAAATGACACTTCTACTGTCAGATGTCTGCAGATACCTATTCCACCTAAGCACTGCTTGGGCAGCATGACATTCAAGTGAATATACATGGTTCAGGAGACTGAAAATACAAAAGGGACCAGAGGTAAAAAAGAAGGCTCTGATTTAGACAAAGGACATGTCCTAATCCACACTTAATCTAAGAACGGACACAGGACTTTGACTGAAATAGGGACGCCCTGGGAAGACTGAATTTTGATCCAACAGTCTTTGCCTAAGAGAGGGGATCTTGTTTAGTAGCTTCTAAAATAGTTGTGAAAGATTGTTATCAGAGGAAACACTATCTAAACTGGGTCTCAGCTCACAAAGTAAAACTGTAGTCATCCTAACAGCAAAAGCCAGCTCGGTAACAGGAAGGTTTTAAACAGATGGGCTTGAATCTTAAAACCAAACCAAAACAAAAAAATCCTAGCATGGTGCTTTCTGGTTTGCCTGCATTGTGTTAGGCAGAGTGGAGGCAGGCTTATCCTGAGTCCCAGTGCTCCACCAGTGGCTTCCAGAATTGCCTCGAGCTCCTGCTGCCACCACAAAACACTGCTGGTTACCAAGGAGCAAAACCTCACCGTTATCTACATCAGTGCTATCAGAAGTTTTTCTTGTTTAAACTGAAACAAAAAAGGGACACATGTCCTTCCTACACAGGTGCTTTGTTAAGGGCCGTGTTAGTAACTAAGTTCAACACTGATCCTAAGATTAGACATCCAAAGGGGAGCAACAAAAGGAGAACCGAACTATAAAGTAAACTACATGGCATTTTCCTCATAGATGTTTCCACCCTTGGAAAAGGGAACGTAAGCCCTAATAGTATGTTTCACAACATGTATTCAAATTTTCCATTACTTAGTGACGTGTGACAACATTTTGACAGAGGGAAGGGTTTGGCCACGTTGTGGGAAGAATGAATATATTTTATGATCTACATTTACTGGATTACCTAAACAAGGAAAACCTTGTTTCCAGTTCTAGATTTGGGAATTTTCTCAAATTTGATATTAATCGTTGACATTTTTGGTCAGAGAACTTATAAAACAGTATGTACATCTGTGATCTTAAAACTCAAGTTTTTGCATGACTTTTTTTTCTTTGCTTTTCCTTTTTTGACTTCTAAAGATGGCAAAAGTACAAAAGCCCTACTCAAATGGAAAAAGAACCTTCTGATACCAAGTCTTTAGAAAACTGATCTCTACAAGCAGGTGGGCCCCACCTTGCAGTAAATTGAACAAATAAAGAATAATTTATCTTTAGGTGCAATAAGCATCATACAAAAGTTTGTCAAAGGCTGGATAATTCCATAAAGCTGCTCAACAAGAAGCTAGAAGCGATTAGAAATGAAAGGTCTCACAACACCACCCTGAGTACTCAGCTCTTAATCAGGTTATCAGACAGCAGGGCTTTTCTTAATTGATATAGCCTTTCATCAAATGAGGGTGTTATCTCATTGGTGAGGTCATAAAATATGAGTAATACAGAGTCAATAGGATGTCTATCACAAAGGCGATGCTATGCATTATAGAGGCTAAAGATACTGTAGGTATTGTAGGTGCTGTTTACTCAAAGGCAACTGGTGAGTGTTGTGGCCCTCTTTGACCTTCAGAAAAAGCAGTTTTAACCTCATTTTAAGCTATGTCTACTGTTCAGAGTATTTCTACTAATCATGATTTGATATTGCTGCCTTGGCAATGCTGTGTGACATTTTGAACTCAGGGCCTCACTTCTCATAAATAACTGTAGTTCCACTGATTTTTGATTGCCACGTAGATGAGATTTTGATTTAGCTAAGCTGAATGCATTCTCTGAACACTGAGTTTTGTGTGGTTAAAATGGTAAGCAACTCACTCATATTAGGTAAAGAAAAATGAACATTATGAATGAAGTATTTCACAGTTTTACCAAATTTTTTTCTGCAGAATGGCTGCCAGTCAGCACTGGACTTCTTATCTTGGAGATCTGGCTGTGATGACTCCTGGTTTCATACCTGAATTCTTGTATGACTTTCGGTAAGCCTTTGGCTTTGATTTTCTACAACTCTTAAGTACCTAACTCTTTGGTGCTGTACTCCTGCATAAAAACCAAACCAGTGCCTTAGAGTTTTCTTAGCTTCCTTTTTTTTTTTTGTCTATAAATTAAGAGAGAATGAGTCCATAAACAAAACCAAGGCATTCAGCTAACACTTAGGAGAATCCTAGCAAAGCCCACTCATAAAAAAATACTTCCATACTAGTGCCATCATCTAGCTGCTAATGCTTTAAGTCAGAGAAAACAATGCACTGCGTTACAAGAGCCAGTCTCAAGACCAGCATGCAAATTATTTTCTTTCTGAAATTATTTTTTTAAACCAAACCAAAAATCTTTAAGGTGATTAAAATATCACGTGTACATATTAGATATGTTTTGTTTCACTTTCAAGCCCTTAATAATGCTTTTAAACATAGGATTATGCAAACATAAAAAGCAGAAAGAAAGGCGATTTTTCTTATCATAGAATATCTCAAGTTGGAGGGAACCCATAAGGATCATCAAGTCCAACTTATCGGTGTCTAATTCATCAGTGGTGGCAGTTAGACACTCATCTTTCAGGAATCAATTTCAACCTGACAAATACACATAGGGCAGAATTGCCAAACTTGTTATAGTGTGCTGAGTGTCATTGGGTGTCACCCCTAGCACATGGAGTATGCAGCAACTCATCTTCACTGTTTCATTACAAACACCATCAGGGGTTGGTTTACCAGGCACATTGAGACTATGACTTCTCCCACCTTTCTTCCCTTTTAGTTACTTAATGCAATAGTCTGGTCAGCCACATCAAGTGTAATGTTTTGTCTTATGCCAGAAATGGTGTCCAATGGATAAATAACTTTGTTCTGTTAAAATGGACCAACAGCAGCAGGGAAGTGCTTCCAAGCAGTAATGCAACAAGAATGACCAGAATAATAGAAGGTATCAGGTGACACAGGAAACTAATAAGCCTTAAAGATTAAACCAATTATGTTCATTATAAATTTGCAAGAAAAAAACCCTCCTAGTGTACCCTACAAAATGTCCAGAAGCTTCAGCTTCAAATAAGGTGAAAAACTGCAAAGACCATTCCACACACTGCTGCAAAGGAAGCATTCATGGTTAACATAGGCGCCTCAGATCCCTAATTGTATTATCAGAGAATCTGAATGGTCTTAGGAGAAGCAGAAACCCTAAGCAAAAAGCTTCTCCCTGCCACTGACTTTGAACAGCCTAAGGTTATACTGAACAAATTTCTACCCTCCTAGACAGAAAAAAATCCTACTATCACCTGCTGCCATTAGACCCGTTCTGTGCATAGTGCCCTCAGCACTCAGGTAGTAGAGCACTGCTGAAGTCAGCACTGACAGTATTGATGAAATAAAAAAAAGGGCAATAAAAAAAAGAGATCATTCAGCTAAGAAGCTGAAAGTTTGATTTGAATGTTGCTTTATAGATTTGAAAGCTCTACCATGCTTACAAGGGCACTCCAGCAAAGCTGGAAATCGATTCCCTGTTTCATGACATATGCATATGCACAGGAGTTCATTGTATCACTGAGTAATTGTGTCATAGTAAAGACCAGTGTAGTAATAAATTTTAAAGATTAGTTCACTTAGTTGGTATATATGAGATAATAAATAAATAATATATTGTCCAAATGAGAATTGGATGATCTCAAGTTACACAGGTTTATCCTGATAATGAAGTACAGGTACTGAATGTCTTAGAGAACCAATACTGAAATGTAAAGTCTTATTTCTACCAACACTGAGGCAACCCCCAGCCTTAGCTTCATGGACTGTGATTTACCATCTCCTGACTGCTACGTGGTACAGTTCAACCTATGCCGTAGTTCAGTGGCTTCCTATTAGGACAATGGCCATCAAACCACAACACGGCTAACAGCCTTCCAAAAAGGCAGGTCTTTCTATAGTCATGTAGAATGACCTAATTTCCAGGTTTTCAAGGCGTTGAATGCAGCTCAGCTTTTCAGGTATGTGGCTCAAGCTATATGCAGAAGATTACGCTGAGAGAGGTACTCAACCCACAGATTTTTGTGATAGCATCTTTATGCCAGCAGGGAAGCAATGGGTGTGGGTTTGGAGAATTTCAGGTAGATTTTGAGCTCATTGCCTGACTGGAAGTCACACAGCCTGTGTTAATAACACTTGTAGTGGTAAATGATACAGGTGATACCAAGGTAAGACAAGAGCAAACAACCCATTCAATCTCTCTTTCACCTCCTGATTCCACAGGCTTGACTTCTTCTCCCACCATCAATGGGTCTAAGTGAGCCATTGCTGAAGGCTACGGTGATGGTGTGGCTGGCTCAGCAGTAGCCATCATGAAGTTCTAGGCTTGCTGCCTTCTCCCAACTGGCCAGCTCTGTAGCAGCAGTGAAATGTCACAAAATTCAACCTCAGGATTGCAACTCAGACACCTGAGGTGGAAGACCACATTCCCTCTAAAGTCAGTCCAGGGAATCAAGCTCCTCCAGGGGAATATTTACAGCATCAAACTTAGCATCCTCTATTCTCCCCTAGCAGTGGAAGAGGTGGGATACAGCTACATAACACAGGCATATGGTGCCCTTCACAAGTATCTGGCATCACCTGTGGTTGCAGAGGTAGAAGGACACAAATTCCTTGTTGATGCCTGTCAGGTATCCTGGGCCATTTAAGGGCCACAAGGCTTTTTCATTGGCACTATATTGAGGCAACTAAATCCTACTTCTGGGGTCTAAAGAAAGATGTCCAAAATCAGGCTGTGCCTGGCAGTCGCCAGTGCTCCCAGATGCAAAAATATAACAAAGTGCTGAGGGAGGAAGCATTTGTTCTCATTCTTAAGTAACAACTCCTTGCTAATGTATCAAGTAGTTTTCCTGAGTCATAGTATGTTCCACTTTCAGCCCTATTTGGAAAAGAGAGACAGCACAATAATGTACAAAAATGTAAGTAAAAAATATGATGTGATGCATTATCTATAACCATAAAAATGGTGCATCATCCATCCAAGCCCAGTCTCATCTGACCCACTGTCAACAGAGCCCATGGAAAATTCCAGCTCCTGTCTTTAAGCTGTATAGACAATAACAGCCTAAATTTTGAAGCCTAAGTTATTGGTAGTCACAGGTACAGAGTAATTAAACAGATACATCAAGAGATAATTTTTTTTAGTTCATTTGTCAAAGATTAAAAGGGAGCATTCTTGAAGAATGAAAGAGGCACTGCTTTTTTTTCAGAATGGTAAAAAGTGCTGTCCTTCCAACATGCTTGCTAAGATGCATACCAAATATAAATTATTGCTGCTTAATATTCATACTTTTATGGCACTATACTTGCTGCACTAGGGAATGCAACCAGAGGAGGAAGCCTGCTCTTGGTATTCTACCTCACTGGAGGGTATTGGGTATACAAGCACAGTGAGTTTCCATGGGTTTTGAAATCCACTTTGACTTGGGCAGGTATGTCAATGGCTCATACCTGATGAGCTTGAATTATCATTGCAAGTACAAGCCCACTCCCAGTACAGTCTGGGAAACCCTTTCCGCAACCGCTGACAGAACTGCAATTGTATCCATGGTCTATTATAATTATTCCATGAAAACATAAATAAATTGTATCTACATCAAGAAAGTTTGCAAATGAAACAATAAACAATCATTCATGGAAAGCAAGCTGACAAGCAATATCTTTTCTCTTCTTACACCAAGAATGTAAGAATATACAGTGTTCCATTATTTGAGCCTGTTGTTTCTATTTTAATATTACAGGAAATAAACAAAATTGAAGTATCTTTTCCATTTTTTGGTGTATATTAAAATTTACACCATTAGGTAACTAGGAGACGCTACAGTGGTTTAACAAAGTCAACATCCTGGTGCAAAAAATCTCACATCAGCCAAGTAAAAAATAGCTCAACCACACTAAGTTTCTATCTAATCCCTGTCAATTAATAATTAGCAGATGTTCTGAAGTATGACGTATATAGCTTACGTAACAGAACAGAAGACATATTCATTGTCCATATAACTGAGCAATTAATGTCTTGGGAATTCTACCTTACTTGTAGATCTGCCTTTTCTATCACTAAAAACATTTTCCAAATCATATCTGACTTCATGATATGAGAGGGAACCTTCAGCTGGCCACTAATGCTTTAAATTCTCTGTGTTGGTGAATAAAATGCAATGTTTTCTTTTAGACTGATTCTTGTGGATTTTAAAAGTGTATTTTAAAAAGAAGGAAGCCACATTTTATGGATTTTAGATATTCAACTTTTTCACCAGCTTGTTATTTTTCCCTTATCTGTGTTTATTGTCTTTTTTATAGAAAAAGATCTCATGAACTCCATATAACCACTTTGTGACATCACCTTCTGATGTAATCACAAGCAATGTACTTGCTTTTGGAACAGTAATGATCTACTGCATCATCAGAAAAGCCAGTCACATAAAACAAAGACAGGACTCCCATCTCTATGTGAAATGTAATGGTTTCTTAAAGATCAGCCCAAGCAATTTTCCACCAAAATGCAGTAGCTTCAGCTTTTAGAAACCTATCCACATTTCAGTGAGGCCTTTAATGCTGTGTTCACATACGTCATCTTGGGTCAATTGGGTGCTGGATCTGACTATGAACTTTTCTCATCACTAAAATAAAGCCTGAAATCCACTGTCAGGCAGGAACATTGCAAGCACCTCAAGCTTGAAATTAACATGAAGTGGTAAAATGAACATTCTCATTAAAGAAAAATAATTTCCTCTTGTTTTCAGGTCAGCTTGCAGGTAAGTTAATGGAAAGAACTCAAGCTAAGAAACTGAAGAAGAAAAAGAAAGTAACAGTAAATGACTGGGAATGAGAACTACTTATTTGAAAACTGCTATGTTATCGAGTTGGTATGTTTTACCACATCTGCAGCCACTAGAAAAAACTACAGGTGTGTGCACTGTAAAGCAAACTGAATCTTAGAAAATATCTCCCCATTTGCTACCTCACATCTCATGCACTTTATAATGAAAACTACCAACCTTTTTAGAGTAAAGCATCATATATTTCTTTACTAATAGTGATTCAGAGCAACAAGCTGTTGTAAGAATCTATAGGATCTCATTTTCATGTTGCTTCAAATATTTGCTCATACTTTGACCTAAAAGAAATGGGGATTTCCAGGCAGAGAGATACTGCAATAAACAAGACTGGGTTTAATGGTTCAGTGCGTTTGTCACCTGGAAAAAATCCACCCATGGTTCTGAAAAGCCCTTAATTACAGTTCAGCCTAAGGACTAACAGGGCTCTGCAGGCCGACAAAAGTTGGCAGGTGGGAAGTTTGCCAAAAAATTCAATGCAGAACAGAAAAAAAAATTAATGTTGAAAATATATATTGCCAAGTCTAGTTATTCCACATCCCTGGTGCCATGAACCTGGGAAGTCAGGCATTAGTTGCTCCCATAGAAGAAATCTAACTGAGTTCCTACACCCTCATACTCATTCCTAAGTCCCGGTTTCAATGGCTCACTCACGTTGCTCATATGCCAGCTTACTCCCAGGCTCTTTTCAGAAACAGACTAACTCCACCCAGGGTGAAATCTGAATTTGAGAGATACCTCCACCTGGTAATTTCCCTCCTGAGGCAGAATGGAGAAGCCCATGCTAGGACCAGCACCTTCTGACCTACATGGACGTTTAGCATTATCCAGCAAGGTCTTAAATCATCGAATGTCCTAGTCCCATGCCCAAGGTTCACAACTCAAGCATTTGGCATCATGCTTTAAGATACCCCTCTCCCATCTTATTGATTTGTGCACTTTAGACTGAAAAAGGCCCAAACCAAACACAGAATAATTATGTTTTAGCGCCACAAGCCCCACATATCACGCAGAGGAAATCCAGGTCAAAAGCTTCCCAACATGAACGCGGTCAGTCTGCTCCAGAGGAAACTAGCCTTGGCAGTCAGAGATTGTTTGGATGATGTCTTTAGCTGTGAAGGCATAGTATGGTGTTTATGTCTACAGACTATTTTCTAGTTTCTCCTCTGTAATGATCACACAGCTAAACTTGGCATCTCATATTAGCTTTTGATTTTCTAAAGCCAATTACTTTACTTTTTGATATATTAATCTTTACAGTTTTAAACATGCACACACACGCACATACAAGCCTATCAAAACTTAGCCGTCTGAAATTGTTTTACAATGAAGTCAAACGTACTTTCATTCCTTAAAGCATACTTAAAAAATATTCTTTTGAATGTTTCAAATGATCAGATTTTGGTTTCCTCCTCTGACTTCTTTCCATTGCTTTCCGCATCTCCAAGCCCTTCTTCTCTTTAGGATGAATATAATAATAAGACAGAGGTTCTTTTACTTTCATATTTTCTCTTGTACTTTTGAGTTTCTATCCTGTTGCTTTTCTGCTCAGTATTGGCATAGTGATGTGGTACAGGAGCTTCACTTTCCCTTTGAAAGTTCTGATAAGTGGCAAATGGAAAAATGAATAATGAAACAACGCCATATATAATTAATTTTAGAATAATCAGTAGAAAAGGTCTTAAAAACTTTTTATAATGGAATTAAAGTAACTGAAATTTTTTGATATTTTAGTAGAAAACTGGAACTAACTGTTTTCAGACAAGAAGACTAGCCCCCCCCCCCTTTTTTTTTTTTGTTTTGTGGGGCTGCTGCTTAAGGGATGGATATGTCGAGTTGTCATTCACAAGCCTCTGCAATATTGGTAGCTGTGGAGGTCAGATCCTAGCTATGGGACATCTCCAGCCTGCCCACCCATTGTGGCATCCCTCATTTGGTGTCATGTGGTCATGCACATGAGGGGAATGGATTCCAGCTCTCCAGTACATGCCTTTAACCAGGCTGTGTAGCTCACCATTTGTTTGTACAGGAGGAAACATTAGGCGGTGTGGGCATCACTTACTTCCTGCACAGCTGCTCCTCGTCTCTTCAAGGGAATGGAGCCAAATAGGAACAACCCTGAATGTGGACCATGCCAACAGGATACATGTGGCCCACCTCTGGGGACATAATTTTTTTTGCAGGGAACTGATGTATAGTCGGTGTTACCATAAAGGAGTATGGCTTGCCACTGGCCATGGCCACAGACAAGCTGACCGACTGACCGCACGGGTTCTGAGTACTGACACCAGCCATGCAGAATTGAATACTGTAGGCTCCCAAAAGATTTCCACCTCCCTGTTAACCCTGAGTGATGAGGGCTTTCTGTTGGTGGGCATGCCCAAGGGTATCAATGTAAAGATTCTTACCGACTGTTTGGATAGAGTCCCTAAAGGCATTACAAAGGTGAAGCCTTTGCTACCTTGGAGTAAATAAGAATAAGTAAGAGTCCTATTATTGTCTTTCCCAAGGCCTCTCTCTCTCAAACAAGTTGAGTCAATACTTCAGGGAGATTTTATATAGCTGGTTATAAAAAAAAAAAAACCCAAACAAACTCATTAAAAGTTTTATCTTCTTTTTGTGATCACATGATCACAGATGTCTATTTCCTGTAATACATTCTATGTGTTGTCAGGAATACAGACTTTTAAAAACTGAACTGGAGGCTTGATTTGGGGCACAAGGAAAACATCTGGAAAATGTTAACTATTCTGTCCAAAGTGTGGTGGGCTGGTCACCTTCTCTAACTATACCATTTGATCCTGTGAAGGATACCATGTAGCCTGTCCCCCCTCACATGATTTCCCCAAGCAGGTATTTTCTCTGATGTGTCTGAGTGCAGACTATTATTGCTGACACTCCCCCCTTGCTACCAGGAAGAGGCTGAATAGCCACACAAAAATGAGCCTGAGTTTCACCATATCACTTGCTTGGTCAGACTATGCTGCAAGAGACAGTGTGGGTAATAAAACCATGTAAGTAGCAATGGGAAGTAAAGGAGGGGTGGTGGTGGAGGGGAGAAAACGCAGGCTGGTTTTTTTATCAGTTCATCTAGCCAGGGGCATCAGATGAATATAATCTTTGACACAGAGATTTGTTGAGTTGGAACATAACCCAGACTTGGGTTTTGGCACCAGAACAGGAAGAAGTCAGATTGTCCAACTCAGTAACTTTGGGTGGGTTGCTATTTCTCTGGTTAGTAACCGGCATCTGAGAGCTGCTAAATCAGTAAATTCTTAGCATATCTGGGTCTCAACTCAGCAAGCTTGACTTGCTCATCCAGTTACTGTTGCGCATGCTTTGACATCAACTTCAGCAAGGAAGAGGATCTGAACCAGGAACTCCTATAAACAATTTTTCTTTCAAATCAGATTAGCAAGTCAGAAATACTAAGTGATAAAAGAAGACTTTCCTTCACAGACTTCCTTTAGCAGTCCTGAGTCAATGGCATCAGGAGAACACAAACCTTCATATCCACCCAAACAGGTAGAAAATTTGATTGACTGTCATCATGAAAGATGTAATTTTAGCTTCATTTCAGCAAGCTATGGAACATAATTAGAGATGTATTAACATCAGACATACCTTCCCAATTTTAAAACAGAAAAGTAAAAGGTATAATGTGCTTGGAGGAAATGTTCACCCCAAATCTGGATGGAAAAAAAAAGTGAAAATATATGGGGGAGGGAATCAACCTGTAATGTTTTTGCTTGACGTTTTTGACATTAAGGTTCTTTGCAGGCAAAAAGTGAGCCTTCCAAGCAAGCAGATGGAGAGCTGCTTCTTTTGGCTGGGGGAGGAGGGATAGAAGGGAAGAGTTGTTTCTTTTTTGGAGTGGACTGGTTGCTAGAAAGACCTTTTTAGCAAAATCATCCTGGCATAATATTCCTGACCAGTTCTTCCAGCAGCAGCCCTTGTATTGATAGGAGTCTAGCAACTTAGAGATGTTCAGCGAGAGACTCGGAAAGGCCCATGCTTTGAGGTGTGGTATGCTGACTGCGTAGCTGCACAATGGCATCACACCTACAAAATACACTCTTTGAAGAGCCAGATACAATGAAGCCTGTGGTTCCTCATCAAGCAGGCATGCATGTAAGATATACTATGCAAGGAGTATTTGGTGAACGTGTGGGAGGGCAGTTGCTCTTCTAAAAATAACAGAAGAGTTTCCCTTTCTTTTCCTCTGTTGAATTAGGATGATACTGGCCCATCTCAGACTTGACATCCTTTTTTTGGGCTGGAGCTCCAGGATGAAAAGACAGAGTGAAAGCAGGAGGATATTATAAGCAATTTAGGAACCTGCAAGTACCCAAACTGCTCCCAACCGAAGAGAAAGCTATCCAACCTAAGAATTTTCATCCTTATGTCTGTTTTCTCTATCTTTATCTTACAAATATCTTCAGACCATTGCCATTACAAAAACATTACTGCTATATTTTTAAACTTCTCTATATAGCAAAAATGTGATAATAGTAATTCCAAAATGCAGGCTATTTCTACTATAGGCATGACATCAAAATGTCTAACATCTATGAATTGGATGGGTTATTTTCCAAAAAGTAGTTTACAGAAGGGATTTCACATTTATTCTGGCTTACATTGGTCTAACAAAACCTCTCACACCTAGCCCATAGCATCCTACCCAAAATGAATCAGGAATTACACAGAGGAGGTGAAAAACTCAGAGTGTGAAATGCACATAACTGAGTCTCTTAAATCCAGCACTTAGTTTCTTGGTCCTCCTCTGTTAACAGTAGAGAGAGGCACTCCCAGGAGGTCATTCAGCCCACCTAAAATCTGACTGGAACATGTAGTATAGCTACACCCAAAGTTACCATTCTGTAGCAAACACCATTAAAGCAGCATTCAGAAGTAGCTTCTGACACCTGACCCACGCAGATCAGTGTCACTCTTTTGACTTGATCAATTTTAATGCAAAAGAAGAAAACACATTATACTGCTGGGAAAATGGAGCTAGGCCCTGTACATCCAGTATTTTCATGCACAAGTTCTGGTTAGGGCTGTGATCTGTTATCAGTGTGGTGGGTCATTACCCACAAGTATGGTGTTTCTTCTGTCAATATTTGTTCAAGTCTGCAAATAAGTGGATTACCTGCATGTATATGTCTCTGCAATTGTTTGCATGTTAAATTTGTTGTTATCAGATCACAGAGGGTGTAACACAAATTGGACTACATTCATTTCAAAGAGCTAAGCTCCTTTCTCACCCTGGAGATTTGCCACAGACTTCTCACAGTAATATCATCTCCAGGACAGAGACAAGATCAAAAGGCATAAAATAAATGACAGAGTAGGAAAAAATTCTACTTCTTTTACTTCTCTAGGTATAATATACAATAAAGTAGTCAAAAGATTTCTCATCAGAATCAGTTTTAAAGATAAAAATGGCTTTTTGAGTAAATGTGAATTTACCGTAAAAAAAAACCCCAAACCACAAAAACTCCAAAGGAAATGAAAAGAAAAAAAAAAATCAAGAGAAATGCTTTTTTTCCATTCTCATTTTCAGAAACATCTGAAAGGTCAGGGAGAAGAATGTACTGAAGATGTTAATTTGACATCCCTTACACATCTTTACTACATATCTCATGGAAAGGTGATTTTCCACCATGCTTTCTACTCACTGTATGAATTTACTTACCACAACGGTTCCTACTTTAAAGTGAGCAGAGCTTTAAGGGGAAAGTGTCACAGAGGTGAGCAGAGGATTATACATTTTTCTATCACGTCTGGAAAACAACCTATAGCGCCTACCTTACTAAGCTGTCATGGAAGCCAAGATTCTGTTGAGCCATTAAATCAGGATCTTCCAGTCAATGGGAGAGTTTAAGTTCCTTTGAGATTCCTGGTTCAGCTTTCGCCTCCATTTTCAGACAGTAAATGGTGAAATGGTGGGGTTTCCTGGCTTCAAAGGAAATAAGTATTTGCATTCATATCACAGTGCAAGAATGGTATATTCCACTGATGGGGAGGGAAAATCTATTTGGACTTGGCTGTGAATATTCATTCTTTCAAACCTATAAAGGGGACTTTCAGAGATGCTCTCAGTCCAAATGCTCCCATGAGCAACACCTGCCCTAACTCAGAAGTAAAGCCAAGTAATTTGGCAGTTATAAGGACGCTGAAATGCTGCACATGAAATGAGCAGCAGGTTGAGACATATAAGTTCAGAGTGGGTGATGAAGTCCATTTTTAATGCTACACAGCACTACAGCTAGAGGTACCAGTAACGGGCATTCAGAGAAGCACTTGCACATGCTTGCACTACATTATGATAGCATTGAATATGAAAAAAAAAAAGAAAAAATATGTACTTCAAAAATAATCAGGTGAAAGTGGTGGAATGGGGTATTTTGTAAGTCTTTAAAAGAAAATAATTGTAATTATAACTATCGTCTTTACTCCTGTACACTATTTTTATATCTTTGCTTTTAGTTTTTCTTTGCTTCCTGTTAACATGAAAATAATGTCTTTCACAAACCACTTCCATTAGTTTTGTTCCCAAATGAATTTATTTCAAATTAAACTACATTTCTGCTTCTTTTACCCTTTTTCTTTCCTCTGTCTATATTTTTTCTTTAAAAAATTATTAATTTCTTTTTCTAATTTATTTTAAACCAGGCAACTTTCTGCTTGATATTTTCTTGGCTAATGCCAATTAATTTTTTTCCCTCTTCCTTATAAGTTCCTTTTTCTTTTTATGAGCTTCTGACTTGCTCTCTTCTGATATACATATACCTATCTCAAGCCCTTTACTGTAACATTTATGGATTTCATGTATGTGTACTCCACTTTCTTTATATCTTTTTTGTGTTGTCTTTAAAGGAAAGTACTTCTCTCTCTACTTTTCCACACACCAGTAACATTTTTATTGGCCAGATACAGAATATGAGCTCTACTTTGACACATTAGTGTGTCAAAGGGAAGAGTAAATGAGTTTGCTTTTGTTTTATTAGATATTTAAAATGGTTTACCTGTTTCTTAAAAGAAGTTCATTTTTTCTTTATACCACATCCCATTATAATTATCTATGAAGTGTCCATGCTGCTACGGCTTCATATCTCTTCTGGTTTTGACTGCAATTCTAACATGCAAATGGCCAAACAATCAGCTTATTCCCAAAAATCAGGTGAAACAACCACAGCCGGTAGGCAGCATAACTTCTGTCTTTTTAGAGATATTTTAGCACATCAACAAAAATAATTGTTCAGTGGAGGGCTGACATGCTTCCTGATTTTTTCTGCTTTTTCCCTTCCCATGACCAGTGATCCCTCCTCCCTGGATGCACAGACAAAATCCAAACAGTAGGCCCAGATGGGAAGCTGTTACAGGTGAGCTCCACAACCTCTAGGACAGCAAGAACCTGTCACTAGATGCTGTGCCAGGTAATAGGCTGAAGTGTTGCTTCTGCTCCTCTGCAGAGCGAGTACAGAAATACAGCACAGTCCTGCATCCTTGGGAACGTAAAACTGTTTTATCCAATAGCTTTGGGCTTTGGATCTGAATTTTGGGAGGAGCTGCTGGCAAGGAGACTCTAATTTTGAGACATGCAACTATGAAATCACAGGGACTTCAGATATAGTTAAACTGGAGAGTGTTACATCTGTTAAGGTCTATGCATCTTTTTGTTCCATGAAGCATTACTTGGGGAGGGGTGATTAGTGCAAATTCCAAAGGGATAAACCACTTGCAGAAGCTCAGCTTCCTCCCAGAGATCTGCATATGATCCACCACCCATCTGCATATGCACGGGACTATTGGGAAAATAAAGAAGGCCTGTGTTGACATGGAGCAGGGATTCTTATTTAATCCTAGAACTGATATAATGTTATTTCAGGAAGCCACTGAGCAGAACAAGGATCCCATACAGTTAATTGGTGACCCCTGTCTGTATCTCTGTATACAGGTGGAGATGAGCTATTTCTTTACAAGCCATTCTTGTAATTACTCTTTAACATCAAAAGGTATTGTCAGAGCTGACTGGTGAACAAGGTCATTGCACCTGAAAGAGCTGAGTGCAGGTGCTGAACCATTTAGCTGTGCTAAGACTCTGTTAAGTTAAGAAGTTAGTGTCACAGAAATTCTGTGGAGGAGAGGAAATGAGAAGTCATGTCTAGTGGTATCTTGAGATTTGACCTAGGGACCATGAAGAAAGCCAGGGGAAGGGAGGAAAATATGTGCCAATTCTTGACTGCTACATTCATGATGTATATTACATAGTGAGAACTCTAAACACTCCTGTGTGCTTTGTTCTGAAATATCCAAACGTGTTTGTTTGTTTGTTTAATGAGAAATATGTGGTGTAACTGGGCTCTGGAAAAGAACACATAAACTTAATATGCAAGGCTTATACCTAGGAGCAACTAGCTGAATGCTACTCTCAGGCCAGTAAGAAATGTAGCTGATTGCTAGCCAAAGATCTGTGATTTTGAAATATTTAAAGACATGTAATTGTGAAGGGCAAGAATAATTTAGAGTAAGACCTTCTTAAATATTAGTAATCCACCAAAATTTAGAAATGAATCATAGATCCTCCCTAACACTAGAACTTTTCCTCCTTTATAGTGTGGAAGGGAGGAGCAGGATATCAATAAGGAGAGGAAATTTGGGAAATTATGCAAACTAGTGGCTGTAACCACACTAGGAGATCTGCAGTCTCTCCTGAATTCCACCACAGACTTATGTGAGGGCAAAGAACAAGCTACATGTCTGCTCTTTCTTAGTATTCACACCTATTCAGAGTGTGAGTTGGACTAGGGAGGGACTACATTTCTCTCCACATGTGTGTGCTGGTCAGCATTATGGGGTTCTAACCTGCAGGTCTTTAAAATGATAACAACAAAAAAAATCACATACTGTTATCGTTTTTACCTAAACTGAACTCTGTTCTGTTCCAGTTGCTATTTCAGATTGTCACCCAGCAACATCCAAGAGCTTTTCAGCAATTTATTCAGAGCTTCTCCAAAAGATTTTCACCTGTTTGCCACAAATCAAAAGCACCACGCTAGTAAAACACGTTCACAACTCTTCAAACAACTTTACATGGAAAGCCAGCAATTTCATTTTCATGGTAGCTTTTGAATCCTTTTTTTTTATCTGACATCCTAAATAAATGTTTAAAGACATATCAGTGAATCCTACTACCTTAAAAAAAACTATCATCTTTTCTGTTATCTCTCTTAAATCACATTACCTTTCCTACCCCCATATAAAAGCAGCTAGTTTCCAGTCTTTTTCATTGTTACTACATTCTTCCCTTTCTTGTTATTCCTTCCCAGTGACTGCTTCCTTCCTCCTTCTCACCTCCTGGTTATCTTCCCCTCAGCCCAACACTCTCCCTGCTCCTCTGACCTCCGCAAACTCACTGCAGCGGAAATGCCTGGAAGCCTGGTGTCAACCTGCCAGTCTGCACTGAGAAGACCAAAGTGTTTATGATGAGATTGTTCTCTGCTCCAAATCTCATCTTTCCTATTGGCACAGCAAACTTGTTGGGAGCTGGTAGTCTGTGTGGCACTGTCAAATCTGCTTTTAAGAGCATTATTGAAAAAAAAAAAAGTCATAATCAAGGCCATTCTCCACTCTGAACGTTGCTCTCTGTTGACATGGCTGTTGAAGCAGCAATAAGCAGTGGCTATCGGTGTGAGCACTGGTTGAGAGCCTCTTCCATCAGCACCATGATACAGTGAATACATCTTGAAGGAGGTCGTCGTGGACCTCCTCATTCACTGAAGAGCTGTTTCTACAAATGGTACATGTCTTGTCTAGCTGAGGTCTGTCATAACAGAGAGAGAGAAAAAAGGAGAAACATTAGCTGTGGGTGACTGACTGAACACAAATAACTGGAGGGTAAAGAGGTTTAAAATGCAGCTCATTTCCCTCCTTGACCTAGTCCAAGCCTTAACTGTAACATCTTGGAAGTAAATGTTCAGAGGAGGCAGACATTTTTCCTGCAGGGTATTTTCATTTTGCATGCGGTTTCATGAGTTTCTCCTTTTATGGGCGTCTTATGCAATGCCGTGAGCCTGGCAGAACGGGCTGTGGTAGGGTGTTTTGGCATTTCAGTCTCGCACTTGCTCCTTCCAGTCGAAGGAATGTCTCCAAGAGAACAGGTGTGTAGTGGCTGAGCAGATCAGCCGATTCCACACACACATGCACTTTCATTGGACCTGGATAAATATCTGGAGTAAATCTTTGCTAATATTTACTCAAAAAGTTGTCCTCTGTGCATGTTCCATGGAAAAGCTGCACTACACCCTGCTTCCACACTTTCTAGTTTTTGCACTTGTTTTTAACTAAGACCATTTTCCCACACACTATTTCTTGCATGCCATCCAAAGCCTGTTTTGCTGTCTGTTGTTTTGTTCTTTGGTTGCAAGACCTTTGTGGCAGAAAGAAATATTTTGCCCTGTAATTACATGTCTAGCAGAGCAGAGGTTTGGCCTGAGACCGATATATATACATAGCTTCTCTTTATATGTTCATGACTTCATACCACCTTCCACAGCAACTTATTCAAGACTGGCTGTAGGTCGCCCAACTCCTCCTTCTTTCTCAGTTCATTATTCCTGTACTGGGCTATCTTTTGTCAATTCCCAACGCTTCATTTTTACTAGTCAAATGGTCTGAGCCATGTATTTTAAAATAACAAACCTTTGCCTGCCACAAACGTGGAACATGCAAACCCCAGTCTGTAACCAGAGGTATGAGAAAAGAGTGTGATCCAGATTCAAACTTTCTCAGGGTTTTGGAAGATGTAAATTATGGTTTCAGTGTGTTCAGGTGTACATCTGAATCACCACAGTGGAGGGCAGAGAATCCTAGTTTAGCATCTCTTTTAAAAGTTAGTTCTAGTAGCTGTGTGCTCCTCACTTACAGTGCATCATGGACCAGACTCATAATTAAATCAACAGAGCTAGATTTAAATAAGTAGAAGAGGGCTGGTTTACAGTACCCAAGAATTTACCTCCATTAATTTTTGTTAACAGAATAAAATTTTTCCTGCTTTAACTTAAATATTTAGAGGGCTTAAGTGTGAGACTGAAGTGTAGCACAACCTAAGTTATAAATATCTTTATCTGATTTTTAAGTATTACATTATTCCACAATTAAAAATCAAATTAAATATTGTCAGCAGGATTTCATCTAAGTCACTCTCTGTAAAAATTCAGTAATGGTCTCAGAGATGGCAGATTTTCAAGTTACTGTCTTTTGCCCTCATGGCTGCAGAGCTAGTGCAGTGGTCAGATAGCTCTGGAAGGCTGTTTATCAAAGGGGATATTAAATGAGATCTGCAAATGTGACAGGAAACAATTTCACAAAAGAGACAGAGGGTCTGAGCTAGCAGAAAAAGCCAGCCTTAGCTGGTCCAGGACACTGTCTTCCTTGCTTCAGCTAGTTAAGTGTCAATAATCAAACAGCAGATGAAAAAAGAAACCCTAAGAGTTCTGCAAAAAAACTTACTTCCATCCCACCATTCATATGAAAAATTGCATTTCTATGCAATGCATTTCTATGCTTTCAAATGAAAACAACATTTTTCTAAGGTTTTGTGTGTGTATTCCCTTCATCTTGTTTGAGACCAGGATGATTTTCTTCTCCTCCAGCAAGAGATCTGCATGACTGATGTGCCTGCAGGCAGCCTTTCTTTTTGCCTCACCTTTTGGGAGACTAGAGCTGTCCTTCCAATCTTTTGCACTACTGGTTGCTACATGCAGCAAGAGACCGAGGTGTCTTGCCACAAACACTAAGTATTCCAGCATCTGTGTCCTTAATTGAGTGGAGAGATGCAGTACTTTCAGGCAATTTGCCTTTTGCCTTGGAAATCTCTGCTGGGCTCCTCTGCTTCTTTTGAGTTGGATCTTACTGGTGAATCCTGTTTCCCTCTCAAACAGCATTAAACATGACTCCTGTATAATTCCAAGAGGGCATTATAGTGTGGAAAACACCACTTCCACCCATCTTCTCAATGTGAGAATCATGTTAGAAATGTAACCTAATTTTTTTTCCATAAGAAGGTAGGTGTTATTTTCTGTACTTACCAAAAGCCACTTCCCAGCTGGCACCTTGAACAAATATGGAAACTTAAACAAATAGAAGTAGACAAATAATCTATAACTCCCAAAGATGGCAGATACAAATAGGTGATCTGGAAGCTGCTCATTGAAACAAATAATTATCAGAATAAGCACCTCTAGCCACAACCATCTATCATTAAGTTCATGTGAATGCAGAATTTCCTCTTTAAGAGTTATTTGAAATGAAACTAATTACGAGAAGAGTCATAGTCTTACTCCCTTATTTTCTGACCCTACCAACTAGAAAAATGGTCTTTTTCCCCTTTGTGCCACAAAAGGTGTCTGTTTCATCCAAACTGCCCAGTTGCAACTCCCTCAGCATCATCACTCTATTCTCACACAAGCTTTGCTCCTTGAGTCGTTACTTCACTCCTTGCCAGTACAGAAAAGCAGCTAAACTGAGACTCTGCCTTTCCCCAGCTGCAGAGAGTCTTGCTGCCTCCCTGTACCCCTGCTAGGAGACATAGTCAGGGCTCATCAGCCAAATCTCTGCTACACAAGTGGGAAATATGACTTGGAACAAGGCTTGATTTGGACTGAATTTCACTGGGACAGCACCAGAGTATTTTCTGAATTTAAAGTACTACTTTTCCAAGGAAAGAAAATGTGCAGTCTTGTCAACAGGAAGTCGCACACTGCAGGTACTCATGTTCTCAAACAACCAGGCAAACAATCAGAAGTCACGGGATAATTACACAGATGTTTGATATAATTAATTACAAGGACTATAGGGTCAATATATTTCATAGATATACTTTCACTTCAACCATAGATTTTACTACAGATAAAGACAGAATACACTTCACAATCCAGGGTTTAACCCAACCACGGTGTTTTGGTTCAAAATAGAGTTAAATTTCCTGACTCAAATGTGTAGACCTGCAAGTGAATGTAATTACAGAAAGAATGTGGGGCATGCACAGTAGCAAGACACATTTCTGAGGACTCTGTTTATTTCCTGCTGTTGCTGCACCATAGCCATCAACCAGCACATGCCCTTTCAGTGGTGTTGCTCCCTGTTTAGTCAGTCAAGAATGAAGCTCATGCTGACATTCAGGGTTGTGTCCAAGGACCTGCGACAGATACAGCAACATTTGTCTCTTCTGTTGTGTAAAAGATGCCATCTGAGAGCCCCAGAAGCCATATGTAAACTGGCATGCTTAGTGTATGTGCTAGTTGAGTGTGCTATTCAGCTCAGTATATTTAAACTCCTTATTGCTCCACAGTAACCACCAGGAATAAATGAGTCTTCTATTTACAGTAGATTGACCAGGAGACCCCTTCAGGTAAAACTGCAGTTTGGTTTTTGCAGTCATTGCAGAAACAAACACATTTAACCTTGTAGTGCTTGACATGTGAAATTTTGGCTGAACAAGAATTCTAGATTTGGGATCTATATGGTTATGGACTGTATGGTTACTGTCAAGAGATGCCTGGTATTTATCTGGGATAAAATGAAGTGGGAGTTCTGTACTTTGTTCTTACTGAACATGAGAAATTTCCTTTCAGATACCTGTCTGCACAGCACAGTTTAGTATTAAACATACATTTATGGGTGGAAACCAACCAACAAATGGTATTCTTTGCTATTGTTCTTGTTCTCCTAGATAATGGTTTGAACAGGCTAGTCTTTGTTTTCACAGATGCTTGGCTCGAAGTTGTTCATTAGTGTTTTGGCACCAGAGAGAACAACCTTTTGGCAGTGCTGTGCATTCTCTATGGCTGTGTACTTGCTAAACATTTTGATTAAAAATACTGTCATGGTAGGAATCTGCTCTTCACTCCAATAGAAAATACTGGCATAATCAAACAGCACAGATTTTGCACTAATAACTAATAACATAGAATGGGAAATTGCTAAGACAGGAATTCTATAAATTAATAATTTATTAAAATAATATAGGAAATTCTTATTATATATTATACTAATATCACAAATCATTCTAGTCCTTTGTACATGTAAATTGGTATCTGTTCTGGACATAGTTCCATTCAGTGTTTCATTCATGATTTGGATAATAGCATTTCTTGATAGTGCCAACCTTGGATGGGCAACAAGTACTCTGGAAAAAAGAATTGACATAAAAATTACCCAGATAAACTGGAAAAATATCTAAAATTAAGACCAGAACATAAAAACTATTTGAGCAGTTGATTTTGGTTTGGCAAAAGGAATTTAGGAGTTGCAGAGGGAATTAGGTACCAAAAGCTAGCCAGGAAAGTGACATACAGTTTGCTATAATTTCCAGTTAGCATGTTAGTAAAATAGCATCATATTACTTCCATTCAGTTATTGCCTGTTTGTCGTTGAGTAAGTTGGAAACTCTTATGCTTCCAAAGCACTGCTGCACAATCTTATGTATGCACGCTGCCAGGAATTTATACCACAGCTTCATCCTTAGTAGAGAAATTCTCAAATCAGACTTCAATCTGTAACTACCAGTGGTTCTCACAATGATTACATTTCCTGCTAGCCATAGTAGAGCATCAGGAATCACCATCAGATGTACGGCTATCCTCAAATAAAGCAGCCAAGGATATACTAATGAGACCCAAAGTGTTTGGGACATGAGGAGCAATTGCCAGGAAGCTGGATAGCTGCATAACTCTCTAAATACATTATTCATTGTAAGGGTAAACCTGCTCTTTAAGCTCAAAGATGTCACTTGCAGATTACGGTAGTGACACATGAAGGAAGAAGTCTGTTCATAACACCTTCAGTTCTGCTCAGCCCCTCTTAGTTGCATTTCCAGAAGGTGCTCTTTTAGCTCACCTTAACCAGTGCTGCAAAACCTTCAAGAAACTGTGTGCTGTAAGCAAATCTCTTTCGTGATTGTGGCCAGTGCTTAAGACGCAACATTACCATTCTACAAGATACTACTAACAACTATCATTCCTTCCACTTTTCCTTCTTTATCTCCCAAAATTCCTGTGAGAGGGACACAAGAAAAATCTCTGCATGCCTGCTGGGGCACATTCTGTGGCAGCGCTTCCATCAAGGGTTGTTTTATTCTTTGTGGTTATTGGAATGAAGAGAAAAAGCAATGCAGAGGAGATCTTTATCTGGAGCTGTTTCTCCAATACTGTGTATCAAACCATTTCTTCCCTGGTTTGAATAGGCGCACATCAAGAAGGCTGCCAACAAAAGCATTGTTTCTGACTTCCAGTATTTCAACAAATACTGTTTTTACACTATGAAATGTGGCTATGAGTTTTAAGTGCCTTGTTTTCAGGGAATGGCAAAGGGAAGAGTGATTGAACTTGTGCACTTAAATGCACTTGTGCATTTAAAATCATCATCAATGCCATAGCTCTGGCTTCTACCTTTTCTTAGCATTTAGCCTGCCATCCTGCATCATTAAATACTGAGCTGTGTTATACACTGCCCTAAACAGTGGCTAGGCTTGTGTGTTTAATATTTTAATAGGGTTTGTTCTGGCTAATCTTATATGTTGGAACTGTACAGTGTAGAACAGTTATTGTTCTTTACAAAGGGAAAGTGTCCTTAGATCCATTTGCTTACTTATTCATTTACAATTCTGGCTCTGACCAGGTTTCCCAGGCATTTCTACCCTAGCCTTTTATTTACCAAGGTGGGAACCAGCACAAATCACCATCCATTCAGTGCCTCTGATTTTTAAACTTCTAAGCTAGAAGCCAACTGTGTATATCTATTTTTACTTACCACACACAAAAAATCCCACCTTTTGCAGTTTAGAAGTTAAAAAGAGTCATATTCCAAGCCCATGGAATTTTCCCCTAGCTTCTGTAGTGGAAAAGTAGATTGTCAAAGTAGATTGCTTATCCTGGTGGATCATGTCTCAGGACCACTGAATTTAATGAACTGCACAACACAGAAATAACCATTACTTCCTGTAGACTTGAGGGCAAGCTGAGGAAAAGTTTTGCTTTTGGCTTTGAGAACAGCATAGTAAGTTTTGTGAATATCTGTAAAGGAATCCTTCAGTGGACAAAGTTTAATTGAATATCAGAAGATTTTATAGGTTAGATACACCGAAACCTGTTTCTACTACCTAAGAATCTAGACTATTATAATGTTGCATGAGAGAAAATGGACAAAATTTGCATTATGAACTCCTAGTAATACTTATAAGTTCAGCTTGGAACCACTAGAGGGGAAAGTGATTGCAGTAAGAAAACACCTTGTATTTCGTCAGCTAGCTTAATCAGTGTAAACACCATGAATTCATGTGAGCAACGACAAGCTGATTCAAATGGGGGTCTAGCTTGATGGAGTTTCAAGCCATAACATGCATAAATAGGTCAGCAATTACTAAGCATTATACAAATTGTAAGACAAAACACAAAATCATCTAAGCCTTTTGATACGCAGCAGTTACAGCAAAGTTGAAATATACCACAAAGCCTAAAAGATTATGCTGAAGTGACCATTGTACAGCTCCAATGTGGTCAAAACACCTTTGGCTACATACAACCCAAATGATTCCTAACACAGTGAATGGCTTCTCTCACTTTTTTCACCTACAGGCAGTATTTTGTCTTGATCTGATCTACCTTCACTTGGTGTGGGATAAAAATGGACTGAGCTCCTGGGAGCTGAAACTATCCATGAAAAACAAGGCAGTCAAACCTATTTTAACCAAGTTTTAACATCAATCTTTCAGCAAACTGACTTAGTGCTCAGCTGGGCAATGCTTCAGCTACTGATGTATGTATGCTTCCTCCCCTCAACTCTTCCCTTAGAAAAATATATTGTGTCATTTAGCAATGTTGAGTATACAGCAACTAGAATGGCTTATCAACAGATGCAGACAATTGTCTGTCATTGGGAATCTCTGAGCCAAGAAGGGATGTTTGCCTAAAGGATTTCCCCTAAATCAAATGTAAATTGGTAAATTACATGAAAAAAGTACAGGAAAAAGTGTATGAGTGTGTGGTCTGGTTTATAGAGGTGGTCTGGTTCGACAAAAATGATCACAATGATCTCTGATGGCTTTAAATCTTTGAGTCTCGAAATGTACTAGAAGTTGTTTGGAATATCATTGAAAGAGCATGGAACTCATATGCAGGTTTACTTCTGCACAGCTCAACTGAGTTATGCTGAACTACTTTGAAAGTACACCAGCATGAGAGACTTGAGCTTCCTGGAGTCTTGAATTCAATCCAAAATCTGTAAGAAAGGAAAGCGCTCCCCACCTGTTTGCAAGTATGATTCAGAGAGAACAAATGAGCATACAAAGGAGTTCCAAAACTGCAGGATCCACACCATAAAAGCAAACTTACTTTTCCTGTTTCTCTTCTTGTTAGACAGAAACAGAAAATGGAGATAGACAGCCTTCTGGATTGTGCTTGTTTCAGAAAGCTTAAGAGCTCATTGTCTGCTATGAAACATATGTCCAATTTTTTCTATTTCTTTCTCAGGACTGTAGTAGACTAATCGATTTGTTCCTTCTTGTAAAGACAGAAAAAATATCTCCTCATTTCATGACAACATTTTCTCTATCAAAAATGTTATTGCATTGATAAAACTAATAACGGAAGACAACCCTTTGTGTCAATATTAATCTGAGATAAACTTCAATAAGAAGCTCTATTTCACTTTCAATTTCAAAAAAAGTCAGCCTTTTACAGAAATATGTTTTCCAGCCATTTCCATGATCATGTAATTAATTCTACAATGGACAAGTTTTCTTCAGATCTCTTCAGCATCCACTGCATAGAAATGGTAAGACTGTCAGTTCAGACCTGCCCTTGATGCATTCATTATTGCAGATCTTATTTGCTCTAATGCAGCATTTTCCATCTGTAGTATCCAAAACAGTTTCCAGAAACAGTAACAACATTCCTATGTTATTAAGAGGGGAATGGATAACAGTGTTGAGCTTAGTTTGAGTCAGCAGTCAAAAGTTTGCTATCCACAAAATTACAGTAACTTCTTCAACAACAGGGCGTAGTGCTTTCACCAATAAACAGGATCTACTGTTATTTCACTCACGAAATGTAAACATGCACAAATAATATATTGCAGCCAATGAGTTAAATGTTCTAGCACAAATTACTCTTGTTCTATCACAGACCATATTCTCAAAAGAAGGAAAAAAAGTACAGAAGACACATGAAGAACTGACAGAGGGGTGTTTCCCTAAAGCTAGTTGTGGGTTAATATAAACAAGAGATAAATGTGCTTTATTGTGTCATACAAAAAGAATCATAGCTCTTCTACTTTGCACCTGTATAATGGCTTCAGCCCACATGCATGTATCAGAACTAACCACACACAGAATATGTCTTAAGATAACATAATGTAGAACAAAATTATCAAGAAGATAAAAAAAAATTCCACATATTCTACCTTACCACAATGGCCACTGTATCAAGAGACAGATGAGATACAGAAGATCAAGTGTTTGAAAACCTAGTGAAGCAAATAAAAAGGCAAATCTATTTTCTAGAAATTAAGTACTTGAATACCTTTTTTATTATGAAAACTAGATGAATTTTACACTGTCCAGGGAATCTAGAAATATCATTATTTTGATTTCTAGGGTGACTAGAAACAGTTTATAATTTAGTCTTACTTCCCTGATCAGCAGCTCACCAAAATCTGCTTCAGATCTGCAGTCTGTGTGGGATTCTCTCTGTTCACTTTATTACTAATAATGCAGACTCTGCCTTAATTGAGTCAGAAATATTGTTAACACTCGAAGGAGCTGCAGAGTTAGAAAATGTACTCTGTCAAAATCAGACTATGGCTACAGCAATCGTTACAAGCTTACAACATCATACTCCTACTGAAGACTGACAGTCAAACAGCTATTGATAAAGTTTGCCTGATTATGACAATAGAAAGGAGCAGAATCATCTTCTGTTCATCTATAACTCTGGCAGTCATTTCAAGTCAAGGGAAGAAATTTCAGTCGATACAGTTCTTATGTACAAAACATGAACATGCAACACCAGTTTTCAGCCACTTGCAGCAATGGATCAAAACAGATAAGGATTTTCACAGTTTTCAGATCAATAAAGCCAAAAACTGGCTATAAAAGAAGTCAACAGACAATTCATCCGCTGACGTATTGAATGTTCAATATAGTACAAGTCTAGCTGCTCAAGTTTGACAGCATTCTTGTTTTATATCATACTTTGGCATTCCAAAATGATAAGGAGGCTGACAGTTCAGGTTAGCAAACCATGCAGACCATGCCTCACCTCCATGATGCGTATTTAGAAACTATATCTAAAAAACATGGTCTATGATAACTTAAAACATAGAGCCCAGAGAAATGATAATTTCTCATGAGAAGTTCTCCTCTGCCAACTCAGATGCAGTGACGAAGGATTACTTACGTGAGTAAGAGTGCAGGCTATCTGAAGTTGTAATGTGCCATCTTTGTGCGTATGCAGTATTACACAATGTCTGTGATTGGATCCTGCTGTTCTCTGCTGGGTTCCTATTTCACTGGGTGCACATCAAGCACCTGCTGTAGGGAGGGTGAACCCGGACTCAAGGCTGAATGACAGCATGTTGTGAGTGTGATGGTTGTCCACAGTCCTCTTTCTCATTGCCTGGAGAATTTGGCTATTGTGGAGTAAATGTGGCACACAGATGTCGCCAAGTTGAAATGGATTCAATTTCTCTCTCAATTTGAATAGTTCTTTTTTGATGCTGCATATATCTGTTTAAACTGCAATTTTCACAGTCAGTGATTTGTTTTCTTCTAGATGCCATGCTGGACACTTCAGCATCTCAGCTGCAGAAGTGTGGGACCTTCACAGTTCTACCCAAAGTCTACACACTAAACATGCATACTACCAAAATAAAGCTCAGTACTTTGAAAAATGAATCCTAGGAGTGTTAGACTGTTCACCCAAAATTACTGGATACCCATAACTTTTCTATGCTTCATCTAGCAATATGTAAAACAAAGATAATAAACCCCAAGTATTTCCAAACATATTTTCAAAAGCAATACGTTACTACTGATGAACTTCTCAGGTACTCCAGTGATGGGCACCCAGCAAAGTAACTGAGGAAGCTGATAAGTCTATATTCCAAGTAAGGTTTGAATAACACATGGTAACAAAGTGTTAGGACACATAGTTAAAAATAATTGAACAAATGACTTAAGATGCAATACTCGTTATCTAAGCTCTGCCTAAAAAAGCAAGAACCCCCTAAGAAACATAATATTTCACTCATGCAATTTAAAATTACCTCATGAAACTGTGCTGACACTCTTAACACAAATACCTCCCAGTGTTTTGAACTTGCAAACTTAATAATATTTTATAAAAATAAAGAGGAGTTTTGCATAAAATTTACTAAACTAAAAATAAAACAATGGATGAAGAGAATGTTAATATAAAGCATTGTACCAATAACCACATGAGTGAACATCAGGATTGTCTTCAAAGTACTTACAGTCCTGTTCCAGGTCTTGCAGAACTGATGGCAATCCTTTGACACTTACAAACCTTATCCAAATTTCCAAGCGAAATTAATTCGTGGCCAATTTGTACTTCCCTGTATTTTGTCCAATATCTTCCATTAGTTTAAGTCTTTCTGCTGTACTATTATCTAAGTTTGTAAACTGAAATGCTAAATATAGAAAAGGAACTTTAAAAAGTTATTTTACAATAGAGATTCAACACCCACACCCACACCCCCCCCTTCAATAAGTTCTCCCCTCAATGACATAGCAGAAACTTTAATTATTAAAATGAATGGCAATATTTAAATAGAAATACTAAAGAGGTCTCTGCTAACTTTTACACCACAGCTATAAATTTAACTAGTTTCTCAGAGCCTTGAATCATACATGGACCACAGATTTTGTTTCTTTGTCCATGTTTGTCTTTGTTTCTATGCATTTGATTATATCTTCCATGCACTTTTTTGGATAAAGAAAGTCTGCTACAGATATAAACCAAGGGTATATTTGCAACGGTCTGGTGGAGGAAGAACCGTACAACTTCCACTAATAATAGGACTTCTGACAAAAGTTGCTAGTGGTGGTAGTATACATATATCCCCTTCTTACACAGCCTGTTGTTTATATTATTACAAATGTATCTGAGTGCCATTCAGCAGAATGATGTCCACCAGAGTATTCTAGTACATAGACTTTTTGAGGTTGTATATCACTAATAGGTCCCTTTGAAGGTTTAGATATACTGCTCAGCTCAGCACTCCATTTCATCCACTTTTTTACTAGTTGTACCATTTATTTCTCTGAGCCTGCAAACACCAATTTCTTCTAAAGACTGATTTTTATTATTATTATTTTGGGGCACTATGGCACTACATAACAGAGTCCAGCTTTCAGCTGGCTTTAGGCAGTGCTGCTATGACCATATGGCACAGTATAGCCCTGCGTAGAGATATCAGCTCAGATCCCAAACACAATGTTGCAGTGTCAGTGCCTCAGAGAAAGGCAAATTCTCTTGGCTGCAACTTCATATCAATGTAGTGACACTATTTTTTATTATAAATTTACATTGGCTGTTGCTAGCACAGGGATCTCCGCAACATGCACCACTGCACAATGTAAATATATCCTCAAGTATGTGTGTACATCAATTTTTTAGTCTATAATACCAATCTCAAATATTAGTACGCACAGTTGTGGTGTCTGAGTTTACAAGCTATAAAGAGGCTTAAACGTTTATCCGCTTTATACACAGAGATATCCCGGATGTGTTCAGACAACATGGAAACCTCACTCTGGCCCCTGTGTTCATACTCCTCATGGTACAGGATGCACATTATTTTTTCTGCAGAACCTTCTCTTACTCAGAGCGTTGCAGGGATCTTCCTGGTAAAATTGTCTTTAAGATTTCCTGCTTTGTTTATTTATTTGTTTCTTGCAGAACTTAAATTTGAAGTGACTGTATGAAGAAAACGCTGAAAAGAGCAAGGACAGTATCATCAAGCTGTTTGAGTGCCACAAAGTTCATTTGTGATGCCAGTTAAAAGATTCATGTCAAATCATAATCATGGTTTTTAACTGTGCATTCTTCATTTTCTAGACAATCAGCTTGAAACGCTGAGACTGAATGTGCATTTAGTTACTGCTGAAACAAATGGGAGCCATACTCTGACCATACAGCACTGTATGTAATGACAAATACACTGGAAAAAAAAACCCAACAGATCCCAAGTTTTCTTCAACTGGGTATGTCAAGAAGATAAAGGACACTGGAGGGAGGAAGAAAAGGAAGAGAAGAATGCAGAGCAGCATTGATTGCAGGTAGATCTCAAGCAAAGAAACAGTAATGATCTAGATGGCAGAAGCAGCCAGCCATGAGAAAGGTTATTCTGTATGCAAAATCCTGGGAATGACAACACGAAATTTGGCAGTGGAGTTGCAGAAAGTTGTGAAGGAAGGCTAAAACAATCCTGTTCAACCTCTGAATGTTTTATTACAGGGGAAAACACCTCATACCAGTACAGGGTTACTCTGGGAACTTGTGGCAATCTCACATTATCATGCTAATACAAATACTATTGTCCACTTGACCCTGTCCACACCAGTCATGACATTTCAGATCTTTCCGAGGAAAAGGAGCTTTGTTAATATAAGAGCATGGGTATATTTGACATGCAATACTTATAAAATGAGGTCTCTCCACTAACTTTGCATAGGTGGAATGTGTTCATACAGGACTCTAAGATGTTCTGTGACTGAATTTCTTCCCAAAGGAAAACTGTTAAATAAAAAGAGAGATACTATACTCAATGTATTTTACTTCCCAGTCATATTGGTGTAAATTAGCCTCCTATGTTGCAGCTAGACAGCTTCCAATGACTGTTTTAATTTGTTATGCTTTGCTTGGGTTCTTCTAAATGACACTGCAACCTTCAAAATATAGAATAATATGATAATAGAAATGAAACCAGAAATAGAACCTAATCATATTACACATTGCATGTTTTATAGAAAAGCATAGAGGCTGCAGTGGAGATCAAAGCATTATGTACTTGGTTGTCTACAGTGTACACACTAAAAGACAGCAGGAGAACTACTCATGTTAATGAAACAGGGTTTCAAATCTCAGGTATTAATGTGATTTGATTTTCGATCAATGAGTTTTATTTATCTAAGCACTTGGAAGTAAAGGAATGGATCAATGGCACCATATTAGACTAAGATCTAGTAAAGGACATAAAAGGAGTTGTATCCCTATTCTAGTCTTTAACTATAGCTTTACTTTAGATAGACTATATTGTATCATACTATAAGATACCTACTGCAACTGTTCAAAATGTAGTTCATCTTCACATAATTAAGAGAACACCTATAATGTTGATGAACAACTTTTGCGTAGAAACTGATCAGTTGCCTCACTTTTCATAGAAACTTTCAGATAAAAAATGTGGGTTTTAATTTGCACAGATAAAAAATTAGGGACAATCAGAATGGTACTTCAGCTGAATGCAAATCCTAACGTCCCAGCACCAATTCTGGAGCTTAAACTCAACCTCAGAAGTGGGCAAATGACCAGCCAAGAAAAGCCCAGCAGGCAGATCCTTGTTAATTTGCATTTTAGCGCTGGCACAGAGGAAGTGCCATAGTTTCTATCAATTACAAATGTTTTTGTCCTTCCCTCGAAATGAAGCTACTCCAATATAGCACTAGGTGGACTAGACACCTTCTGCATGTCTCTACAAGTCCATCATTCTATCTCTTAGAAATATAAATGGAGACACTGATTTCAATCATTACTGCACCTGAAAGTTAACCAAATTTCCTAGGACATTTTATTTGCATTCTACAGAGAGGATGTCTGAAAATAAGATATGATGGTCTCATTTTTTCTTATGAAGAACTAGATTCAGAAATCATGAGAAAGATGTGTGAATTAATATCATCACCATGGAGCATTTGATCATGTAGGATTAAAAAGAATGGATCTGAAAGTGCTAACAACTCTTTTACTGAAATGTTTCATTCAATTTAATATTGCACATGGAGAGAGTAGGAATATGATCCCATGAAAAAGAAAGAGAAACTATAGACAGAAGTGTCAGAGTTTTCAGATCAAATGCAATGTCAGAATCTTTTATAATTTCTGTTAAAAAAAAACCCAAACTGTACATCAATATTTTTTTCTAACATATTAATACTTCTGCTTATGCAGTCAGCTGAACACTGGTTTGACTATAAACAGTTACACAAATCTGCACATGTTACTCCAAACCAAAGTCTTAACAAAAATACTCTTCCATGTCACCTGTGTAGGTCTATTGAGTGAATGGAGGTGAAATACAATTTGAAAAGAAATTATTTATGTGAATAATTAGTAATACTACTAAATTAATTTACCATAAATATTTGGAAATTATTTTTGCAAGTCTCATATTTTGATCTATTTTATAATAATTTCTGAAAAGAATCAGCACAAGATAATGGAAGTTAACATGGCAAGAGGATTAACTAATGAAGTAACCACTTAGGAGTGTAAGGATAATGTGATCCATGACATAAAAGAGATTTGAGACTTTCAGCCAAAAATGCAGACATAGGGAAACACTTTTAGTGGTGCCTTAAAGCTCAAAGGGGTTAAATTTAACTGTAAACCAGTTTCAGCCTGATTTGTGATGGCCATACAAAGGGAATGAACAGTAGTGACCAAACTTGGATCTCTGATGGGTCATAGTACTTCCCTGAACATGCAGAAAATGTTAACCTGTGTATATGAAACCACAACATAGCAACTGCTGATATGAATTATTTTTCAGTGGTAAGCAATGTAATGATTCATAAAGCATATTTTTCTTCTCACCAGCAAAATCACTTAATAAGCTTACGTATGTTACCCAGCTGACTTCACCATACTATTTTATAATTGCTTTAATTACACATCAGTTATATCCATTAAAATTTTTCTTTTTTAGATCTTCATCCTGGAACTTTGATAATAACTGTTAGAGGCAATAACATTTTCCTTAAATTTTCACTGCATGTATTTCTGTATATACAAGTATCCTGTAGTCATCTTCTTTCTAACTAAATAATACTAATAGGTAAATTCTACAGACTTATACATCAATAAAGTTGCCAAAGGTAAAATTTATGACTGAAATCGACCAATTCTTTTCCTCAACACTTCCAATTTTATTTGGTTATGTCACTTTTATTTTAAAATAAATACCCAGTTGTACTTTTAAAATGTTTGGGAAAGACAGCATCTTGCTTCTGTTTACTGCTTAGGGAAAAAAAATGTGCCTTTTATTTCTCTCTTAATGTGAATTTACTTCCTCAAATATAATTGCTCCAGCAGAGAGAACACAGAAAAAAGTCATAGAAAATCATGTTTGAAGGAATCTCAAATGGCCATTTAGACTATTCCCGTGCCCCAGGGCACTATCAATAGCACTTACACCATTCTCAGGTAGGTGTTTTTCTAACTTGTTCATAAAAACCATCAGTGATGGAAATTCAACAGTCTTCTTGGGCAACCTATATGAGTACTTCACCATCCTTGCAAAAAGAAGCTTTCTCCCCAACACCTAACCTAAACTTCATTCCAGTTTTAAACCTAATTATGTCTTGTCCTCTTGCTAAAGAATACGGAGACTGTCCCGGTACCACCTTCTTTGCAGGAACTGTTTGATCCCATGTGGGATTATGGGATCCATCCTCCTACTGAATGACTGTGTTTCTCTATACCCCAGGGTAAAACACTAGAAAAGGTCAATTCACAAGAGTAATATAGCTGTAAATAAATATATTAACATATTCACAAAACATTGTTCACTCTCTCATTGTTCCTAAGATAAGGAACATTCCAAAGGATATTCTTGCAAATCAATCTTTTTGTGTTTCTAAGAACAGCAATCACCAAGAAAATCTATATTTTTTAATTGTAGGTAGAATCAATGTAATTTATTATGGTGAAATCATGTTTACTCAGAAAAGAAACAGCTGAAGTAGCACTAATTAACTCATGAGCAAACTCATTAATGAGCAAACTCATTAAAAAAATCCATGTCAGGCGGAACTTCCTCAGTTTTTTTGAGAAGTTGTTGCCATCATTTACCATGAGGAGGAAAATAAAAAAAAAGTGAAGTAATTCATTCCAAGCTCCTGCTCAAAAGTCACTCAGAACTCCCTTAAATTGTATTTATCCCATAATATATAACAATTTGGGAAGACTAAGCCTGAGCAAAAGTTCTTCCTGCTCACTTCTTGATATTTCATCAAAAAGACCCATAGAAAGAAGACTCCTCCTAGAGAGCAAATACCTGAGGGAAAGTCAGAGCATCCTCTATTTACCTGTGCACCTGCAAAGGAAAACTAAAATGTCTGAAGCCCCACCTTTTAAGAACCTTGTGAAACAATCTGGGAACTGAGCCAAAACCTACTCTCTCACTATATAAGACTCAGGAGCAGACAGGTATTTCCTCAGAGGCAGGTTGTTCGGTAGTTTCTACTGGACTTCCAGAAGATGGGTACAGGTGGTGGGACACGAATACTGCTACAGATATCAATACTAGCACTTGCCTTCATACAGATCAAAGGTAGGAAGATTCACTTGTTTGGCTTTTTTACTATTTTAAAGAATTTATAACTTGCTTTGAAGTTTGAAATGTTTTTCTTGGCTTTGTGAAGCTAATGAACCTGTTACCTTTATGCAAGATTTTCTTTGCTGTTACAAATACTTTCCTACCTAAGAAGAAGAAATTAACTGTCTTGAACATTTGTATTGCAGCCTATGCTCTCATCCTATTTTCTCCAGTTGAAATCTGGAATAGCTCCACTGAATTCAGTAGAACTCACTCGGAACTCACATTTCTACCAAAATGCCTCAAGATTTGCATTTAGTTTTTGATGTCTTTTGATGTCCTCTTCAAGGTGGCATGGCATTTCTAAATGCACAAACCAAAAGGTGCAAAAGTGGCTTTAGGAAGGAACAAATCAGTGGAGTCTGTCTGCATGCATTATTAAAGACTTTGTTTTATCAGCTGATGATACAGTACTGAAAAAAAGGAGAGATTTTGCTTGAAAAACATTGGACAACAGATTTTTGAAAGTTCATCTATTCTTGCACATGAGGTTGCATAAAATCTTAGAGCACAGGGATGTTTTTTGATGGGCTGAAAACAAATGGAGTTGCCTTAAATATTCTAAGAGGGCATTTAATACTCACAGATGAGTGGAAACCTTTTTTACATATACTTCACCTGTTAATGCCCCTTAAAGCTCAAGGTGACAACAATGTTAGTTTTTAGTGCATTTTGATCTCAGGTGCAGATCTTATTGTATTACATTACTTTTTCCTACTTCCAGGTAATTCCACAGTAACATGTTAAAAAGTGGTGGTGTCAAAGAATAGCCCATCCAAAGACTAGCTGTAGCATTACCACACCGTGCAATGGAAACAGGAGTCTGCAATGCCTATGACATGAGGCAGAGTGTTGGAGCCATACTGTGCGTGGTGAGAGAAGCAAAAAGCTCTCTGAGGCTAGGCTGTGGAGGAGCCCAGAAGCACTGCATGGTTCATAGCTTAAAAACAGGCACAGCATGTCCTTCCAACACTAGCTGCAGATCCTTAGCTGGTGCAAAAAGGAAGGGACGTGGGGAGCTCCCTGCAGTTCTGATTTCTGCATTAGCCCCTCCAGCAGTGCTGCCCTCAGACTGCTCTTGTTGTGGGCTGCAGCAGAGGGTGAGCCTGCTGCCTTGGTGTTCTCTGGCCAGCGTAGCCTCCCCTGCAACCTGCCTGCTGATGAACTCTCACTAAGCGGTGCGTTAAAAGCCCCCCCCCCCCGGCCCCTGCAGATTTTGTGTGTATTCCTATTCTGATGCTGCCGTGGAATGGAGTGAGAAATGGTTTCTTTGCTGGAAGCAAAAAGGTTTTCTTTGGGGCAAAATCAACAGTCACAAATGTATCTATTGGAAAGGCCTATTTCTTTGTGTGGCTTGTGCGTTTATTTTCCTCCTGCTGCTTATTACAAAAGTGCTTGAAACTGTAAAATACAGACGAACTTTGGCTTCCAGTAAAGGAGGACAGAGATCAGTCCTCTAACTCTAAAATGAATTCCTCCTGTAAAAAAGGACCTATTTTTAAAGCCCTCTGGCTAGACAAAGGGTTTTATTGATGCTTAAAGTACACAGTGATCATAAAAACTAAGAAAATGAAGTCCTTTATCTGAAAAGCTAACAAGGGTATCTGGGGATACTGTGACAATAACAGAATAAGGATCTGCTCAAATTATAACAGGCATGTTTTTGATGGCTTCCCTGCAGTAATTTATTAGGGAGAAAAAAAAAAAAAAGCTGCAGGAGAAGTATATGGCCATCGTGGTTACATGTAGCACAGGTCTTGATACAAATCTGACCTCCTATACCTGAGAACATAGCTTTGCTGGTTTTTGATATACTGACTGTTGCATGTTTAAACAGATATAATTCAGAAATGATAAGGGAACTCAAGAAAATTAGACATTAACACTTTCCTCTTCCATTCTTCTTGATGCAGTTCAAGCCCAGGATGATGAACAACAACCAAAATCAAACTATGTTTCTTCATCCACCCTGCAGCGACAAAACAGTAAGTATTTTTATACTGATCTATTTCTAAGATTTTGTCCCAAATTAAATTGATAAATACTAAGATTACTAGAATCTTATTTCTAGCTAGAACATACTTTCCCTTCCCCTGCCCCTGTCCCGTTCCCCCCCCCCCCCAAAAAAAAAAAAAAAAGGAGAGAGAAATCCTCTGGACAATACCCAATTCCCAGCCAATCTCTGACTGCTCTAAACTGGAGAACTTCCTCTGAGATCTGGCCCAGCGAATCTGGTCTACCAATATGATACATTTATCTAATCTTTAACTTCATGAAAGGTACATACCTTCTATCTAAAAGTGTATTTTCAGAAGAGGTGTGTGTATACATACATATAACCAAGGTACTTGATAGTGGGTAATAAAAGATACATTTTTTTATGCTGCATCAAGAGGACTGCATCACGAGAGAATAAGAAAACTGTAACTATGTTAAACATTAGAATAATTAAGCACTACAAGATCATGCATGACACAACTGTACAGAGCAAACACCATAACTGTACCGAGCAAAATAAGGGTGGAAGGATACAATGCTGACTGGTATATTAGTAATGACAGGCTGAAACAATTAATCATTAAGCCTGCCCTGCAATCTGCAATTTATTAGGTCACTAGCTGGCAATTAAAATAATGATAAACCCAAAATGGAAGTGTACCACAAATTATTTAATAATAGTGAGTGTGTTTAATTATTGGAACAGATTGTCAAGGATGGTAATATGTGTGCTTTCCCTTAAAATCTTTACATCAAGACTAAAAGAGATTGTCTTTCTAAAACACATATCTGTCTCAGTGATGTTTTCTTGGTCTAAATGCAGAAGTCAATGGCTGGCATTGCACAATCTACAGTTTGGAAGTCATCAAATTCTAGAGTTTTGATACTTTCAAGGGAGAAACTGCATCAATTCCTCATTCTCATGTTAAGAAAATCACGTTCCAGGTTCTTTAAGTATTCTATCCCTTTCATTGCTGGATCCAAAGAGAAAACACTGGATTTGGACATGGAAAATTCAGGGCGGGATTGTACCAATAAAAGTCTTTGCATGAAAAGCACGTGATTAAAGTTTCACAGAATTTAAACTGCTTTTTAAAAAGTCTGCTTAGAGTTGGTTGTGCAAAAGTGTATGTCTCAGCACAAAGAAAGACATGAGCTTCAGAAAAAAACAGCTCCTGTTTCTCATCCTCACCTTCTAATATACTTCAGTAACTTTCTGCTTCTAAGTGTACTGAGAGGCAAAGGTTCAGACATAGACATTAACACTGCTTTTTCCGCATCACTATTACAACACTGTGCTCTAAGGATTAGATTGCTGCTTTTGAGTTCGGAACATCAGGGCCAGCATCAAATAGATGTCTTGAATAAATAATGAAAGAAATTACCACAGCCAAAGGGCATGGTCTTTGGACTTTGGCGGTTAGTGAAATATATAGAAAGATGGAACACAAAGCACTGTGCAAAATCCTCCAATGAAACCTTGTGGAAACTTCCCCTAGAGTGTAACTAGTAGTAGGTGTCTTGGTTTTGGCTGGGACAGAGTTAATTTTCTTCCTAGTAGCTGGTACAGTGCTGAATTTTGGATTTAGTATGAGAATAATGTTAATAACACACTGACATTTTAGTTGTCACTAAGTAGCGCTTATCCTAAGTCAAGGATTTTTCAGTTTCTCATGCTCTGCCAGTGAGGAGGTGCACAAGAAGCTGGGAGGGACCATAGCCAGGACAGCTGAACCAACCTAGCCAAAGGGATATTCCATACCATAGGATGTCATGCTCCTTATATAAACTGGGGGGAGTTGGCCAGGAGGGACCGATGGCTGCTCAGGGACTGTCTGGGCATCAGTCATCGGGTGGTGAGCAATTGCATTGTGCATCACTTGTCTTTCTTGGGTTTTATATCTCTCTTTCTGTTATCTTCCCTTTCATCACCATTATTATTGTATTTTATTTCAATTCTTAAACTGTTCTTATCTCAACCCATAAGTTTTACTTTTTTTGTCCGGATTCTCCTCCTCATCCCACCAGGGCGGGGGGAGGAGTGAGCGAGCAGCTGCATGGTGCTTAGTTGCTTGTTGGGTTTAAACCACAACAGTACGAAATGTTAATCAATAAAGAGACTAGGCAATCTCTATCCATTTTTTAGGACTTCTAGTAAGTTTAAACTTGATCATTTTTTTCCCCCTTAGATTCTCCACCAGCTTTGAAATCCCAAGAAGTAAAAATCATTCCAACTTTTCAAAACACACTGAAAGTAAAGGGTGAGTTAAACAAATGTCATGGCTCAGATATCTGTGTTCTTGTTGATCACACAGGAAGACCATGAGTGACTGAGGAGATTAATAAACTGTGTAAGATCCTTTAGCATCATAAAATAAAAAATGAACAAGAAAAGTAGCCAGTTCATCAGGTAACAAGGATAATCTAAATGTGACTCCAGTACTCAGCCTGCATTTTGTTAATATGATGTAGCTGTAAAAAAAATATTTTTTTTAAATTATATATGTATATATAAAATATAAATAATACTGGGATAAATCATGTACAATATTTCCAGTAAAGAGAAGGAAATATTAATGTGTACAAAACACTAGTGAGACACCTTACCTAGGGTATAGGGTACAATTCTGACTAGCCGTGTTCAAGCAGGGTGAGTGTAAATCTGGAAGAGATGCAGAGAGGGACTGTGAGGATAATCAGGGAGATAGGAGACCGTGCTTGTAAGGAAATGAAGACTGAAAAGAGATAAGTGATTTCTATAATGAGTGGGGGGAGGAGCAGAGAGGTGGAACCCCTTCAAGGTGAAGTGTAACACTGGCACAAGAACAGCCAGGCATACAAGAGACAAGAATATGTTTTGGAAAATGCTGGCAAAAGTCTTCCAGCCATTTGAAGGGTGTGGCTATGAGTGGCCTTCCCTAGTAAGAGTACCAGCTAGTTTTAAACTAACTTTAAACTGGTTTTATGGTGAAACTTCATAGTGGTTTTAGAACTTCAGATGTTTAGGAAAGGATTTATAGAATATGGCTGTCAGCAGAACCAAAGCATTGGATATAGTGACCTGGGAGGTCTCTTCCAATCTTAGGCCCTCTATCCCTATGCAAAACAGATTAAATACAAAAGATAACCGAACTAAATAAATAACAGATCGATAAAAAAAAATAGCTTGACAAGAAGGAAAACAGAAGATGGGCTTTTGGACAGAGGCTAGTGAAAGAAATAAAATGGGAAAAGCAACTAAAGGGAGGGTATCTACAGCAAATTACAGAAAATTCTTACTGCTTATTATGAATCTGCAGCTGGCAACCCCTCTCACAATGGCCGTGTGTGCAGCACATGGGGTAACTTCCACTTCAAGACTTTTGACGGGGACATCTTTTACTTCCCTGGCGTCTGCAATTACATCTTTGCATCCAACTGCAAATCTCCCTATGAGGACTTCAACATCCAGATTAGGCGTACAATGGTGGAAAATGCTACAAAGATCACTCACGTCATCATGAAGCTGGAAGGAGCCGTGATTGAACTGACCTATGACTCTGTCCTGCTTGATGGCAAATCGTATGTTCATAACTTGAAACTGCAATCACTGCTCTTGCTCCCAGTGGGCTCTTTGAGAGAGCGTCCTTTTCCCTCATTTGATCTCACATTGCTCCCGAGCAGCTGGGGGGCTCAGGTCCTTCCTGAAGTATTAACAAAAATAAGGGCCTGACAGTGAGCTAAGTGCTGCTTCTGCAGATTATCCCTGTGTCCATTTTGTTCAGATAAGCTATATCCCAGATGCTGCCCCACTGCTACAATTGTGTGTGTATATATACAATTGAGTCTGTAAGTGGGATTCAGTCAAAATGTTAGGTTTTTACACTGTAAGTTTCTACTTGCCATTAATTTTACCAGAACAGGATCCTTGAGAGGAATTTTTAATGGCTTTTGTCCCTGCACTGAAGACTATGCAGTTAAGCAGTGACTGCAGCTTGTACCTGCACTCATTTAAAATGAGCTAGTCTGGAAACTTGCTAACTGTGTAGCAATGGTAGCACTGACTTTGGCATAGGGTGTGAAACCTGTCCAAAAGGCTGGATAAATATTTGGGCAGCTATCCCACAGTGAGTTGTGCATTATAGCAGCTACGTACAGTGAGCTAAAGGTTATCTTGGGTACACCTTTATGAATGGCACTCATATCACAGAAAGCTTAACAAGTCTATCCCTTTATTATCAAGGACTTTAAGGAGTAAATAGCAATACCCTGAAGCATACTGCCTGCAAAACAGAACCTCCCAGCACTTTTTTGAACAATACAACTGAAGACACATGCCAACGTTTTACCTACCAAAACACCATTAACAGAGAGAGACAAAAGGAACAGCAGGGAAAGCAAGGCTGATCCATTTCCACAATGAGATGTAATTGCATAGGAACCAGCCAAAATGTTTCAAACGTGTTGTCTGTATTTAGTTACTGCTCTGACTAATTTCCTCACCTATGTATGTATGTTGAAGCTTCTCAAAGAGAATGAGAAAGGATATCAGTGTGGATATTCAATGGATATTCTGTCCCTACCACCTGCTGAATTATGGTGATCTTTCCCCAGGGTTCAGATGCCCTACAGCCATATGGGAGTCTTGATAGAGAGAAGTAACAGCTATTTGAAAGTTTCTGCCAAGTTAGGACTGACCTTCCTCTGGAATAAAGAAGATGCCCTGCTGGTAAGCAAACATCCAAAATATGGCAGAAAGCCTGTATTTTGAAAATAGTCTGTTTACATATTTGCAGTCTTAATCAGCCAGGCAGGTATTAGTTACTTTTGGATCTGTGTCCACTTTTAGTGGATTGTTCTGTCTTCCAGTCTTCTCCCAGTTTCCCTTTTTTTTTTTTTTTTTTTTACCATCCAGCTCAGCTCAGGATCAATAGAACCCAATTACAAAGTTTCCACCTCACAGTGAAGTATTGCTCAGATTCCAGACCTGGCAATGCGCTGTTGTTCGCAGCCCCAGGGCTAGAATAAGACCAACCTTTTCTTGGTGGCCACTGACCTTCCCAATAGTGCCTACCTTGTTACCACACAACACAGTCTGCACAGCATACATATGTCTAACTTTGAGTACATAAGCAATATTGGTGTAGGCTGTGTTCCTAACCATCAAGGCTGATGTTACTATGAACCTAAGCTCTCTTTCCTTATTTCTTTTAGGTGGAACTAGATAAGAAATATGCCAATCAAACTTGTGGACTTTGTGGGGATTTCAATGGAATTCCAATTAGCAATGAATTTATTTCAGAGAGTAAGTAATAAAAAGCATTATGAAGTATTGGTGCTTTGTTTTTCTTTCTTTTAGTAGTATACTGTAACATAGGTTGTGGCTTGTATTAACTGCAAAACTAGTGATACTTCTTCAGGCATTTCTATGATGTCAGTTATGTATAGAGTCAGGGCTTTGAGATGTATTAGGCTGCTTCCATCACTGTTAGATCTTTTAAGATTTGCCACATGCAACTTTCAACTTGTTTTCAATAGTTAGGATCCAGTTCCTTGTGTAACTTCTTCATCTCCTTTTGCCTTTCATATTATAATGATATTATTTGGTAATCACTGTTCATGTCATAGCGGGTAGTGTCACAAAAGAAAATATCTCCATGCAAAAGCCAGCAAACCAGTAAATATTATTCTAATATTTGGACTGCTTTTTACAGACACAAAACTGACTCCCATTCAGTTTGGGAATAAGCAGAAGATGGATGGACCCACAGAGCAGTGTGCTGATCCTATTCCTCCTAGTGTTCCGGTGAACTGCTCAGCTGAATTTGTAAGAACCACCTTGCTTAAAATTTGTTTTCTCAGTGTAAAATACATTCTCCCTGTCTTTGGAGAAAATTTGTTAGAATTGGAAAAAATATAGCATGAATATGACTCAACCATTGGTCTGGAAAGAAAATTTTTCTAAATTTAATTTTTTACTCTTTGCTAAAGTGAATGCTAAAAAGTTGCATTCCCCTTCCAAGAGAAGACTGGATATTTTCAAGAAAGAGAAATTCACTGGGGTTGTCTTAATACAAAGAAACTGTATAAAGTCACCTGACCAGAAAGTAGCTCAAGATATGGGAAGATATGGGAGTTCATCAAAGGAGTTCCATGTGTACTTGCCTTATTGTGTACCTTTCCCTAAACATCTGCTTATGGCTACTGTTGGACAGGTTTCTGGACCAGATGGACCTTTGGTTTGTTCTGCTACATGCCTTAAATATTTAGTTTCATATTTTCCAAACCCTTGTTTAACCTTCTCTATTTTCCGTCCTAGGCTTCTATCTGTGAGACAGTATTAACCAGTAAAGCATTTACAAGCTGTAATGCACTTGTGAATGTCCAGGACTACATTGAAACTTGCATACAAGACCTATGCCACTGTGATAGCTCTATGGCTGACTTCTGTATGTGCAACACCTTTGCTGAGTACTCCCGGCAGTGCGCTCATGCAGGGGGACAGCCTCTGAACTGGAGAACCTCAGGACTCTGTCGTAAGTATCTCGGGAATGGACTTTCACCTGTGCTTACTACCCATATCTAGTAAACTTCAAATATGTGATTTTTTTTTCTAAAGACGACAGCTGTTTAAAGGTGCATGTAATTCTCATGAAATCAGTTTTAACCTGAGCATACTCAAGACTTTGGGAATATGGAAGTTTAGAGGATTTTGCATTACTAAGGGTTTTTGATATATATCAGAAAGTCTAAAATGTTGCAGCCTCCACTTGGATCAGGATTCCCCATTGTATCTTGACAAAAAACATCCTAAATTGCGAATACTGTTTCCTTAACATTTCAAAGGAAAAGTCAGCATTATAATACTCTTTCTTCTTTCAGCCAAATTATGTCCTTTCAACATGCAATACCAGGAGTGTGGCTCTCCCTGCTCTGACACGTGCAGCAACCCGGAACGATCTGCACTTTGTGAAGATCATTGTACAGATGGCTGCGTCTGTCCTCCAGGCAAGCTTCTTTCCTGCCCATTTTTCATATCCAGGATGGCTAGAGCACTTACCTGCACACATTTAACAACTTTCATGCTCTGTATCATTCTCATTACATCATCACTGTTATTATCATCGAAGTAATAACTGCATTTCTTCCTTGATACACATGCATCATTTCTATTCAGATTGCTAAAAATGCCCTTTTAAACAACAAATGTGCCTGAGATGTACATAATGACTGAACTGAGAATAAGATACTTCACTCCTAACAATAAGGGGAAGTCTTCTATTCTCAGCATCCATGTTCAGTTCACAGAAAGTATGTAATGTTTAATCACATTTTGCCCACAGTGGTAACTCCTGGTGTTGGTGAAGCTGCATCTGGCTCCCCAAATTACCAAACCCTTCCTGTCCAGTGCTGCATGTCTAAACAACAAGAAGCTGAGAGAGCACTAGGCAGTGTGTAAAATCTGGTGCTTCAGAGAATTATGCATGAGAACTGAATATCACTACAAGACAAACAATGCAAATGTGTTCTTTTTGTGCATGCTTACTTCTGGGGTTGAGAAATGTTGCTCTTGTGAGTGACTGCATGGTAGGATCTTCACCCCTTGCAGCTCTTCTGCCCATCCTCCATGACATCTCACAGAATTCACCAGCATGTGTTAGTATAATAGCACTGACTTCTCTTAGATAATCCTCTGCCTTTGGGTATAGAAATATTTACTGTACAAATATGTCCCTGGGTAGTCTCACAAATGGTTCATCTATTCCACCTCATTATCTAGTAATTTTCATCATAATTTTATTCTAATGAAGTCAACAACAGGAAGGTATTTCCCTAGAGGTCTCTTTCAATCACCCTAAGATTTTAGATAGGCTTCAATGGAACATAGCCCTTCAATCCCTACATAGCTGGCATCCTATTATTTTAAAGTACTTTCTATTCATTTTCTGTGTAATAAAGAAGAAATGGAACACGCTTTCAGGCATCTGCCAGATACATGTACAAAAGCAGGTTCTGCAGTGCATAGAATAAGTAACTGACCATTTTTTTTCCCTAGGAATGGTATTTGATGACATTAATGGTGCTGGCTGCATTCCCCGCCAAGAATGTTACTGTACCTATGAAGGTGAAACTTACGCTCCTGGTGCTTCCTTCTCATCTAAATGCAGATCATGGTAACGTACTCTCTTTCTCATACTTTTTTTTCTTAGGTGCATTACCTGAACATTTTGAAGACAGGGAAAAATTACTAATTTCCCCTTAAAAAGAAATGAGGAACTACTTATCAGCTGAACTTCCTTGATTACACATTTTTAGAGGATACTTACATCTCTGTTTTCTCCTCACACTTAGAAGCAAAAATTTGAATTTACATATAGGTACTCCAATTTCAAGACCAATCAGTTAAAGGAGACAATCAAATTCAAATACCAGAAGTGTTTAAAAATGTGAATTACTGTGTTGCATCCTTTGTAGCACTATAGTGTAATAGTAGGATGCTCAGGTAAATACTATGGAGGACGTGACATTTAGGGACATGTGGCATTAGACAGAGTGGGAGATCACATTTGAGAGGCATGCTTGACAGATATATATTTTTTAAATATCACTATAATTACTGAAGTATATTGCATAAGTGTATGCAAATGCACCTATCTACCTATGAATACAAGAACCACAAACATGCATGTTATTTTCCAAGAAATACTTAGCATGCTTGAAGCTTGAGCCATGCTAAGGAAGATGAGGGGCGATCCTTCATACGCAGCAGAATGGATGCCAGGTTCACCAAGACCGAATTCTGTCCAAAGATTGGAAATGAACAGCAATATATAAAACATTATCACTAATATAAATGTGCCTGCCCCATATTTATTCTGAGATTTCAAAGCAATGTTGGTTTCTTTGACAGTATGATCAATGCTTCAAGAGGAAAATTAAGGCATCAACTGCCCTTATTGTCTCTTATTTCATTTATACTTGCATTACCCAAGGTTACTGAATGCTTTCTTCATTTCAGTACCTGTGCTGGAGGTGAATGGTCTTGTATCACCCAGTCATGCCCTGGATCTTGCAGTATTGAAGGAGGCTCCCACATTTCAACATTTGATGAGAAATATTATTCCTTCTTTGGAGACTGTAGCTATGTCCTAACAAAGGTAAAAATGAGTCAGAATCCTTGCTATAAAGCAATATGCTAAAGGAAATTTTTTTTTATTATATATAATGTTGTTTAATTAAAACTACTGGCAATCACATCAACTTTCTGAAATTTAGAGGTTCCACATAGAGCCTTAAATGGATTTCAGGGGGCTTTCTGTTAGGGTTATACTAAATAAACATATTGTAGTAGTTTTGTGTTCTTTGATCATCATTTAAGAATTGCACTGAGTTTTTAGATTCCATGAAACAATCTCCATCTTCCCATTAATTTTTTAATTAAATATTGCCTGTCTGGTGTTTTATAACTACTCTTTCTGAGCAATGTGTTTATTACATCCATTGGTACTGTCCTTTTTGTCATAGTTAATATAGTTCAATGGCTTATTTGATTAACAGTATTCATAAAGGAATTATTATTATACAGCATTCATGTGAGAGGAGTTATTTCATTAAGATGATCAACCCTCCAAACAGTCTTCCCCAGTAAACACTGAAGATTCTAGAGTTTAAAAGCAAAAAGCTAAGTTGTATGTGTATTCTAAAACTTGAATTAGAAATTGATGGCTTACAAAAATACCTAAGATTTACTAGAGTTTTTTAGATTAGTAGGGACTGAGTTCTGAGTAGATATATCTAAAATAATGACTACAGATTTGCAGATTTTCAGAACCCTAGGTATATTTGATGTTTATTTGTACTGGATGAGTGATGTAAACAATATTCATAAAAACTTCATATTATATAAAATCTGTTCTCAAAAAGCTCAAACTGAATGTTACCAAGAAAGAGAACTGTAAAAACTTAGAAATTAGCTAGAATGATGTAATTTAGAAATAGGTTAGACTAAATCAATGAAACTTTTTTATGAGTTTCACAAGCACTGGGCTCAATCTACAATGGGAGCATAGATCAGACTTACATGCTAAACTCACCTTTTGGCACCAACACATAAAATTAGATTCTCAGAGGCTCTGGAGGTACAGAAAACCCCTAAATGTGGACGCAAAAAGTCAAAAAGCCCACAATTTCAACATTAAATTTCCAGATGGCTGTAATTCTGCAACTCAGCTGTCCTTAATTTAATCTTCATTACACCAAGAAAATTATAAGACACATTCAGAATCACAGCCTTCTGCATGTTTCCCTGTAATGTCTTGGCCATTAGGCACACTTTGAATATACCTTGCAGAACAGAGTCCAATGGAAATCAGAACCAAGAGAAAAACTGAATTTTGCCTTTATTCAGTAGTTTAGTGAATAGTGATATTAGCTTAATTTTCTCCTATGAGGGGATATTTAAATGCCTTTTTCCTACCTGTTAAAAGAATGACCAAATCACCGTTTCTTTGATAATCTATTCAGTGCAGAAAAAACTGGAAACAATTTCTCTCCTCTCCCAGGTAAACACCATAACCAGTGGGCAAGAAAGGCACACTTCATTCTTCTTCTCTAGCATATTAAACTAGTATTAACTAAACATTAGGAACTACTATTACCAAAACATTAGGAAGTTTTAATGTTCAGCTTGATATGTCTAACTTGCCCTTAAATGTCAGAAGTAATAGATAACTTCCACTGTGCAGACTGCATGAATGCACCTTACTTGGTGACTCTATGCATATACGTAAGAATGTATGAGCTGGAAGAAAAGGAATTAACAATATTTTAAAAGGACCACTTTACTAAGAATGCCATTTGAGTTTGAACCTTTTTAACATAACAATATTTTAATATAACAAATCCTTTTAACAATATATTTTGTTTTCTTTTAGCTCTGTGACAGCAATGAGTTCACTGTTCTGGGAGATATCCACAAGTGTGGCCTGACTGACACTGAGACATGCCTCAAGGGTATAGCTGTCAGCCTAAGTGGAGGACAAACTGTAAGTAGCAAATGTAGACACCTAACATTCTGCAGGGATGTTTTCAAAGCTTAATAGACAAGTAGTTTGCAAATGACACATAACAGCACACACAGGAAATCTGCACTCTTTTTTTTGTTGTTGTATCTCATTTGAACATTACTCAAAGAAAAATTTAGCATAAAGGAGATACATTGGAAGTCAAGATCCTAGTAGTTTTCTGTCATTTAGTTGTCTTAGGGTTTTTGCTTGTTTGTTTTGACAGTCAATGAACCACTGTAATAAAGATTAAAGAAATGGTATAGGAATCAGAACATCATCACAGTCTCCCCCCATTTTTTTTTCCTTTATCCTGAAGAATACTAGACAGAAAATATTTGGAAAGTGTTTTACCTTTCCTAAATATGCTTGAAAAATCTTTGTCTTTTCTTGTGGACAGAACATAGTGATCCAGCCTCCTGGCAACGTATTTGTAAATAAGATCTACACGCAGCTGCCATTCTCTGCAGGTAAGTTCCTCTGGAAGACTTCTGTAACTTTTCTCTTTTTTGACTTCAAAATGTTATTACATCATTTAATCTAAAGTCAAATTTTACCTTTGGTTACACTGCAGCAAAACCAAGGTACTCCAATAGAGCATAGTCTCTCATTTTTTAAGTAATAGGGTTTGCCTGTCTAACTCTTATCATTTTAGCAAAATTATGGTCTAATTTTAGCAATAACTAATTAAATGGAGATTCAATTCAAGCAAATAGCATCACTGCACATTTCCAGATCCAAACATTGCCATAAGAGAGGAAAGGAAAATTCTGATATGCAACAGGACTCCAATATCTCAAGTTGTTTAGTTTCCTGTGTTCCCTCTGTCCCTTTGCTTAGTGCACATTTATCACTGGAGAGTTTCTCTCATGCCAGTTCTTCTCACATACTACTGCACCTGAACAGAAAGCAAACCCTGAAAGAACAGAATAGGTCCAGGTTGGAGTCTAGCACTAAATCATGGTATATAATTTCCATCAAGCAAATGTGGTCTTTTAAATAGCAACAGAAGTGTGTGCTCTTCCCCTTATTTTAAAATACTTGACAGAAAGTGGAGGGGTTTTATACATTTGTTTAGGGTAAAGACAGTCTGGTTTGGTGCTGGATTTTAAATCCCATATGGATCATTTTCCCCCCAGTTCTTCAGAAATTAGGATCATATCAAACACAACTGTAGAATCTCTCTATATAATGAACAGTCATTTCAACTGTTCATCTTGTATGAAATTATAACTCTTATGTTCTTATGTCCCTAGCGAATGTCACCATCTTCAGACCATCATCTTTCTTCATCATTCTGCAAACATCTTTTGGTCTTCAGCTACAGGTTCAGCTTATGCCTCTCATGCAACTTTTTATAGACTTAGACCCATCACATAAAGGGCAGACCTGCGGTAAGTGATCTTATTGTAACGACTGCCTTCATCGGTATGCTTCATTCTGTAGGAGATGTACATAGCCTATCTATCTGCTTCCTTTTAGGTCTCTGTGGAAACTTCAATGACATGCAGACAGATGATTTCAAAACCACCAGTGGTGTAATAGAGGGTACTTCAGCTGCTTTTGGCAATACTTGGAAAACTCGGGCTGATTGTCCTGATGCCAAAAATACCTTTGAGAACCCCTGTACTGTCAGCATACAAAATGGTAAGCTCAGCATATAGTAACCTCTTGCTGTTCTCTTTTAAGATGGAAAGAAGGAATAACTTGATCTATCACCAAGTATTTAGCCAAAATAAGTGGACCATTTGCACACACACTATTTTGCACAGTTGATACTAGAAGTCTTATAATAACTAGGATAATATTTTGGATCTTCAAAAATATTTTTTTGCATAAAGAAAGCAAGTGGTTTTGCCAACTTACATAAGGGAAACTGGAACCATACAGCATAGCAGGGATCCATTCCTGGAAAGGACTGATTGTCATACAGGAAAAAAGCTGTGCATAGTCTCACTGAAGGTTGGACACAGTGTGGTCCTTCCACTGTTAAACTGAGAATGAGACTTACAATTCAGAGCTTTGTAGCTCTCAGGCTCCATTTCACCCAATGAAATATGTAAGTTTTGAGCATTCACAAGCCACTGTTCTGTTTTCTGAGATGAACTAGCATATTTTTAATTCACAATGTGAACCTTCACCTTCAAAATTCAGCTAAGGATGTCTTAGTTTATTCCATGACAACTACCATGAATTAAGAGCATTCAGTTTATTAAGCATTCATATTTCTGTATAGAGGAAGTGAAAGACTGTGTTTCAGCAAATTCACAGCTGAATTCTGTTTTAAAGTTAAGCTCCTGCAATTTCCCTGCAGGAAGTATAGTTACATTGGGACAAGAGTTTAGACAATGAAGTGCAACAGAAATTCTTATGTATTCAATTCACAGACCAGTATGCTCAGCACTGGTGTGGACTGCTTTCTGATACCATGGGACCTTTTGCTGAATGTCACTCAACAGTGAATCCAGAAGTTTACCAGAAGGTACTTGGCTCTTAGTTTTTTTCCCATATAAAAGAAAAAGACTCAGATTTCTGATACTAACACCTGAGAGAAGAACTTGCCAATTGGGAGGAGATGCATTCATGGTCATTCTTTTCAAGCCAAGGGTTCATTTTTATCTCCACATCATGATAATAACTCCTTTGTAAAGGTACCTTTCTTTCCATTCCCAGGAGGATAAACTTACAGCTGTATTCCTGCTGCCCATATTTTTAGGTACTAACCTAAATGCTTAAGCTAGGAGCTTGGACTCCCTGGACTTCTTATGAGGTCAAAGGACACAAGCTGTCCCTCCTGAGATATGAGGAAAGCTTTAGTCAGAATCTTAACTAGCACTTTGCTTAGTTGCTCTGAACTGCTCTCAGAAGGTTTTTGCATATATCCAAGGACAAGGCAAGAAATGCATGTAAGAAGCAGCAAAGAGATTTAGATAAGATGTGAACAAAAATGTTCCAGAAATTCAAGACAATGAAGCTCTGGAACAGACTGCCTGGGGACTTTACAAATTCTCCCTGTTACTGGAAATCTATAAGTTATGTTCAACATCTTCTGGAATGACAATATTATAGTGACCTTGCCCAGCATAGCTACACGTTAAATGACTTCTTGTTTTCTTTGTTCCTCTGATGCAGAGGGCCCAAGCTCCTAAGCCTAAGCCCTAAAAGTTGGGTGGCATTCAAATACCCTCTGCTTGTTCTCAGTATGTATGGCACAGTGACTGCAAACTGAAAGTAGTTGGGAAACCTACCAACACCTGAAAAAGTAAAAAAGAACAAGAAAAATAAAAAATAGTTTAAGAATGTGGACCTCTAATTACTCTCTCTCCTTGCAAAGAATCTTTTTTGAAAGTGCTCAGTGAAATCTTCAAGTGAAAAACAGGCATATGTTTGTTTATGCATATGGATTACACTCACTTTTAGCTCTAACAAACATGACACTAAAAAGTATAGAGCGCCATGGCTTTGATATGACAATCTGACAATTATATATCATCCTCTGTCCCTAGAACTGCATGTTTGACACGTGTAACTGTGAGAAGAGTGAGGACTGCATGTGTGCTGCCCTTTCCAGCTATGTCAGGGCCTGTGCTGCTAAAGGAGTTGTGATCACTGGATGGAGGAGCAAAGCCTGCAGTAAGTTCTACATCCCTTTGCCTCTTGAAAATGATCATCCAGAATGCCCCACACAGCAGCTCTTAGGGATTCCCACAGTAAATTGTGTTAAATTGTGAGTATGGCATTGACTTTCAATAATTCGAGGAGGAAGGGAATACCATAAAAGACAAGCAGTAAGCAGGGAGAAATATAAAAAAGAGTCTTTGTTAGATTACTTGCTCAGAATGAGAAGCAGCAACATGGACCTCAATACCCTTGCAATAGGAATAAAATAAGTGGAGTGTTTCTCAGTTTACTTTGACAAAAAATATGAAAATAGCAATGAAGAAAAAACACACTATGCATTAATATAATTGAACTTTTTTCTTCCTTAACCTGAGCAAAACATTTGTATTTGTGACACATTTATAGGAAAAAAATCTGCCCTAGCAGTACAAAAAAAAAAATTATACTATCAAGGATATCAGTAAAGTATATGTACATATATTGTAATGTTTATGATATGTACTTCACCTCAAATACTGCATTTATACCTACGTTGATTCTTAAACGAACTACAAATGTAACTCGCCTTTTTACTTTCAAGCAAAAGACACCACCTTGTGTCCGAAATCCTTGAAGTACACTTACAATGTCGATTCCTGTCAACCCACCTGTCGGTCTCTGAGTGAGCCTGATGTCACATGCAGCATCAAGTTTGTCCCAGTTGATGGCTGCACCTGCGTAAATGGAACCTACATGGATGAAAGTGGCAAATGTGTGCCTGCTTCTAGCTGTCCTTGTTACTACAAAGGAATGCCTCTGTCTTCCGGAGAAGTTATTCATGATAATGGTGTTGTCTGGTAAGAGATTTGTAAACAAAGGAATGAGAATGGATATTGGCAATCATGGAACCTTATACATGTTATGCATCTATTCAAGTCATATGCATTTCTTTCCCTAATAATTTCAATTAAAAAAAAATCACAGATCCTTAAAAATTGTTAGGGCTATCTATGTTCAGAAGATTGTACTTAGACTACTACAGGAATTCAACAAACCATACAGTGGTAGGTTAGCCTTGGCTAACAGCCGAACTCCCACCCAGTCGCTCATTCCCCACCACACATACTTTTCTTATCCATGACTGTAAAAGACTTGTTCCATGGTGAAAAATGCTTGATAATCCCATTACAGATTATTGCCATTATGAATGGAACCTGAACCGTTCTGAAGGACAGTTTTTAAACAGACAAATGGACAGAGCAAACCTGTCTTTATGTAGAATATGCTTGTATTTTTGTCTGCTCTAACATAAAATACTTTTGAACAGTACAAACTATCTGATAAAGGACACATTTTCTCTGTTTTATCACACAGTAATTTTTCATTATTTCAAATTCATTAGGAAACAAGCTGAAACTTAACAAGGAAAAGCAAAAACATATCCGTTGTCTTTTTCTTTTTTTTATAGCACTTGCATCTATGGAAAGCTGAGCTGCATTGGAAAGAAACCTGAACCAGGTAACATATCACTTAAGATTTTCTTTAATTCTTCCTTTCCATGTTTACCCTTTTTAGTTCTCTCTTTTTTTTTTTTTGTTATAATGAAGCAAATTGTACAAGTCTGAAATAAACAAGAAAATGAACTGATGACTTCTGTAATGTAGAGGATATTCCCAAAATGTAAAGAAATACTGTCTTACCTTTCAGATGGCTGAAACAAGTTATAGCCCCCTGGGTTACCCAGGGGAAAAGAATACTTGGTCACCTCAATGAACATGAGGAGAAAACCGTCCACTTTTAAAATAAAATAAAAGTACTAAAAGCCTAAAAAATACAACGTAAACCAGGATCTTTTCTCCTTTTTTCTTCCCTGAAAGGAAGGGTTTCATGAAGCTAACTAAACATTAATTTCTATGAGTAGTCCAAGCTTAAGCACAAAAACCAGATAAGCATGACTTCAAAACAATATTCAGTTTCTCTTTCTGGTCAAATGCTTTATATTAAGGTACACTTATCTCACAAAGGAGTCTTCCTCCCCCCCCCCTTTTTTTTTTCTTCAGCCTGCATTGAGGAAACGTGAAGATATAAATACATGGTTGATCTCACATTTCTCATGGCTTTTCTCTCTTTCAGTCTGCGTACCTCCCATGGTCTATATAGACTGCGGCAATGCCACTGCAGATGTGGTAGGAGCAGGATGCCAGAAGAGCTGTCAGACTCTAGATATGGAATGTGTAAGTGTAGACTCTTTATAACCAGTTGAAAGCATATTAAACTAGATCTCTTTTACAATTACCAGCTCCAACTTGACTCTTCCATCAGGGAAATAAATGTTTCAAGTCATGTTTTCTATATGGTCCTTACAGTACAGAACCCAATGTGTCTCTGGCTGTGTATGTCCTCACAATCAAGTGTTGGATGGTAAACGTGGCTGTATAGCTCCAGAAGACTGTCCATGTGTTCATAATGGGAACTCCTACAGTCCAGGAGAATCAATCAGAGTTGGCTGTAATAACTGGTAAGAGCATGTTGAAAAATGTTATTTTCAAGCATCTGAAAGCAAATAGTTTAAGCTCTAGGTGAATTATAGCATTTCACTCTAGCAGTATCAAGGTTTATAGGAAGGAATCCTACATAAGATGATCCACTTAGTACCTAAAAAGCAAGCTCTGTCTGGTTTTTATAGTGGCACTCAGCACAGAAATGGCAAGTGGTCAGAAGAATGATATGGCTTGGATGTTGTATTCATTCAAGTCAAGAAAGCTTTTTCATCACACGGAATCCCTACATTTTGATACATCCAACCAGATTTGGAAATGTGAAAGATTTAAAGTATTTTCTAATCCAAATTATTCATGACATCATGAAGTAACACAGACTTTGGGTAAATCCCGAAGGCTTTTGAGCTATGCTGCATTTCTGAGAATAAGCAAACTTTATTTTTTCAGTATAGGCTTAACACATTTTAAAATCAGATTGATGTACATGCAGGAATGTACATATAGCTGTATTGTGTGTATGTCTGGTTTTTACATTCAGAGTGCTTTTTGTCTTATGTAGCACATGTAGAAACAGAAAATGGCACTGCTCTGAGGAACCTTGCCTGGAAACCTGTTCTGTTTATGGAGATGGGCATTACACCACCTTTGATGGCAAACGCTTTGATTTTGAAGGAGACTGTGAATATGTTCTGGTCCAGGTAACAGAGTCCTTCCCAGATTTTTGCACTATCGAAGTACCTTGCATTTTACATATGACCATGTAGCATAGTTAACACTAAATATCATTCCCCTGTTCCAGAACTACTGTGGTCAACAAGGTGTGAATCAGGGAACCTTCAGAGTCATCACTGAGAACATTCCATGTGGCACTACAGGAACCACCTGCTCTAAGTCTATTAAAGTTTTCCTGGGGGTAAGTATTTTCTTTAATAAGTTGTACCCCAGGCCTAATGTGCCAGAAGGATGGAACAAGCTGTCCCCGGTAGACAACATTGTAGAAGTGTTCTCCAAGACAGTGAAAATGTTACTACACTTCTTTGCTCACTACTAATGATTCTGCTCTCTGCTAGAGAAAGCAAAGTAGGGAATTCTAAAGAGAAATTGCTTAACATGAGGTTGTTTAATAGAATCATTTTGATAGAGTTGTTATTTCAGTAACAGTTACTGGTAATATATAAAACTGTACCCAATAGGTGACTTTTTTAATTGGTCTCTTTTTCTTTTCCTGTCTTAGAACTATGAGCTGGTCCTCAGTGATGGACGCTCTGATGTCATCCAGAGGACACCTGGAGGAAAAATGCCATTCCAAATCCGTTCCATGGGTATCTACCTGGTGGTTGACACTACTGTTGGCCTGATACTCATGTGGGACAAGAAAACCAGTATATTCATCAAACTTAGTCCTAGCTTTCAGGTACATTTTAAAATCCAAATCCTGGATAAAATTATTTCTGAAACATATTCATGTTATCTCTCAAAGGGAAAAAAATGGAAATTTAGGCTGTAACCGGAAGACTGAAAGAGCAGCAATTGCATTTTATTATCCTTGTAGTGTTGACTTATGTTGTGTATTACACATTTTCCTTAAATTACATTATTCAGCAATGGCACAAGAGCAACTACATAGTAGCTTTCTTCATGAAAAGCCCTCACTGAAGAGGTATGTTCAGGATTAGGTAAAACTAATTAGCTCAATACTAAGAACAAAAACCATGAGTCTACTCTGCTTCCTATCCTCATCCTTCCTGACAATGTTAGAGACATCCCTTCATGAAAGATAATTTATGAAAGTGTCCAAGACTGTTAATGAAGAGGTCCTGATAATATTAAATAAGATTCTTCCTGAGGTCTGTTACTTGCAGATACTGAGAAACTGTACCTTACTCATCTTTGTTATTGTCCCCATCCAGGGACATGTCTGTGGACTTTGCGGAAACTATGATGGCAATGGAAATAATGACTTCACTACTCGCAGTCAGTCTGTGGTAGGAAATGTGCTGGAGTTTGCCAATAGCTGGAAAGTGTCTTCTAATTGCCCAAATGCCAATCGTACCAAGGACCCATGCACTGCGAACCCATACAGGAAAGCCTGGGCACAAAAGCAATGCAGCATCATTACCAGCAAAGTGTTTACCAAGTGTCACTCCCAGGTATGAGAAAAACTTCAGTCTTAAATTCTCTTGAGCAAGAGATTACATTAATTTTTGTGTGGGATAGCTGAAAAAACACTAAAATACACTTTGTCATCCTTGACAAAGTGAAGTCAGATCAAGTTCCAGGCAGACTGCATAGAAAGTATTTTCAGTTTCATTTTCTCAGCTTGTGCCTTGAACTAGTGCACTAAAGAAATTAATAGTTGTAGGGTTTTTAATAGAAGGGACAACCACAAATAAATCTCAGGTTATGTTTATTTTCTAATGGCATCATTTTCTACATATATATATATATGACTGTGTGCTAGCTTGTAGTAATGTAACAGTATTCTTTCTGCAAATGTATCTTCAACACCAAATAGTTCTTAGCATTACAACTTATTACTATAACTTTATTCTACATTTTCCTCTTTTTTCAAAGCATTCTCATGGTTTCTTCCTCTCTTATCTTTCTCGCACATATAGAGTTGTCGGTTTCAGATATTTTATTCAGCTTTTTTAGGACAGTGAATGCCTTTTCAAAGAGGACAAGTGCATGAAAACTCAAATGTTTTCTCCAACAGGTTGAACCAAATGAATATTATCAAGCTTGCGTGGATGATGCTTGTGCCTGCGACACTGGAGGAGACTGTGAATGTTTCTGTACAGCAGTGGCTGCCTATGCTCAAGCGTGCAATGAGCTGGACATCTGCATTTCATGGAGAACTCCATCCATTTGTCGTGAGTTTCACCCTACTTCTTTTTGAAGGGGTCAGAGGGAAAGAAAACAGAAAAAAAAAAGAAAACAAGTAGAAAGAAAAAAGAAAGAAGGATAAAATTGTATTTGTAAGAGGAACTGCTGTATTCTAAAAACAGCAAAAAAAAAACCAAACCACAAAGCATTTTGGATAAATCACTGGAAGCCAATCCATCTTCTTAAAATGAAACCATTGATAGTAACTTTACCAGTGGTGTCATTAGTGTCTGATTGACTTGTCAATCATGATACACAACTGGTGAACTATAATATTATATTACACTCCCACCTGTCTACATCAGGCTCAGTGTGAATAAATATTAGTGCATACTAGCTAAAATCAGTGATTCAATTAATTCATTTTTTTTATGCTTAATGTGTAGCTCTGTTCTATGCTTTATAACAGTATTGGTGTCAAAAGGTGGTAGAAGTGTAACAACTGTATTAAATTAGAAATAAGACAATATACTGTTCACCACCTATGTCATTATGCTGATCACCTGGGATTTTTACCCAGAAAAACTGAAAGACTGTAGAGAAAAAAGATCAAAGGTCTTTTTCTGTCATTTCTTCTTTCCTCTAGCTCTGTTCTGTGATTACTACAATCCGCAAGGGGAATGTGAGTGGCACTACAAGCCATGTGGAGCCCCTTGTATGAAGACCTGCAATAATCCGAGTGGGAACTGCCTTCATGAGTTGAGAGGTTTGGAAGGTAAACATAATTATGCACATCTCATTCTACTTATAAAAAGCTAAAATGTAATATGATTAACAAAATTTATATTGCTCAATGTATGACATGTTTATGTTAGAAATTATAAGAAGAGATTTTCTAATTAGTATCTTACTCCCTCATGGATCATGACCTTTTTTGGAGTGAAGATGAGGACAAAATGCTCCAAAGCATAATGTGTAGTCAAAGGAATAGCAGTAACAGTGTCTGAAATTCCACTTACTGTATGGGATAATTTGGGGAAAGCAGATATAAGCAGAGTATAGAGTTACTTCTACTTGTGAAAGGCCTAGTGTCAACATAACTCTTTTTTTTTTTTTTTTTTTAATTGCAGGCTGCTATCCACACTGTCCAAAGAATAAGCCCTATTTTGATGAAGAAACCATGACGTGTGTTTCTAATTGTGGTTGTTATGAAAATGGAAAAAATTACAAACCAGGAATGCAGATGCCTTCAAAGCAGAATTGTCAATCATGGTAGGATTAGTAAAGATTTTTTTAAATGTTGAGTTTAAAGTTGTGGAACATAATGCATAATCAATTAAGTTTTTCATTGTCAACAAGAACTAGGCCAGTCATAGGCTGCTGAATAATGTCTAATTTTCTTCTGTTCCCAGGAAGTTAAATGATGATATGGTAAAACATTTTACCATAGAGAGATTAATTTACTACTTATTCTGTACTCTAATAAGAGTACCTTTAAATTATTATTATTATCATTATTAAATTAAGTAAAAACAAAATAATAATAGTGAAGACAAGAGTCTGAAAACTTTTATTAAGATATCCCTAAAATCATTATGTGAAATTATATAGAAGTTAGCAGGCAAATAATCTTCATTGTTTTGAGTTTGTTTCTGTTATTGCACTAGTGCTTGCATATTTGCAACAGTCAGCAAGTATTCCCCACATTCTGTCAGAATTGATGACGTTGGGACAAGTGCTGCTAAGCCTTCTATCAAATAGCACAAAGTTAGAAGAACCATTTGTTGAAGGAGTTAACACCTGTCCCATGATACCTTTAAAGTAGCTACACTTGAATACTCTAAGCAGTGCAGTCAGGATTGCAAAGAGCTTAGCATGAAGCCCATTGGAGCTAATCCAACTTTCATGGCATGTTTTGCAGTTCATATACAGCTTTGCCTGCATGGTCTATGTCATTAACGGCACTAAGCCTAACCTGTTAAATACATATCTATATTTACTTAAGTTTATTCAGTCTACAGATGCTCTCAGTCACTGTAAATAAACATATCAGGATTCAGTTCTTAACAGATAATAGATAAATTCCCTTTAGAAATGGAATGCATTCTTGTGTCTTTTGAAGTCTGATGGAAATTCACTGTGTAGACAACCTCAACATCTGTGATACAGTGATCCTTTCTCAAATGATACATTTACTGCACTTCCAAAAAATAAATATAGCTATCGGGGAGGTAAGAACACTTCAGATTACCCATCCCCACATCTTTGCCCAGCCCCCAAAAGCACCAATAAGGATACTGCATGTTTAGTATGCTGGCATAGAAGAGTTGCCTTTCTTGCCAGAAAACTGAGTGATCCTACCTAACCTGAATTTGTACGGCAGAACTGAATATCTAACTCAGAGAAGACAGGGTCCTTCTACATTTAAACACACAATGAATAGCAAAGGAAGGGTAGAAAAAATTGAAAAAATAGAATGATGTCATGAACCAATATATTCACATTCATCATCTCCTTTTTTCTCTTTTCCAGTGAATGCACAAATGATGGCAAAAAATGCAAATATGATGAATATGGTATGTTGACAAAGTTGGTTTTATCTGAATAGGATGCATTTGAGGCACTGCTCTGTGTTTTGGATACCAAGGAATATCACTCTCTTTTGATTTACAGAATGTGTCTGTATTTATGAGGGACAGAAATACAACTATAAAGATGTGATCTACAATACTACAGATGGCACAGGAGGGTGTATTGTTGCAATCTGTGGTCCCAATGGAACTCTTCAAAGAGTTGTCTATGAATGTCCAATCTCAACATCACCCACAACAAGAACAACATTTCACTTCAGCACTACGCCACCTGCCACTACTTCCTCAGGTACATCCTTTACAGCCTATAAGAGCGTATTCTCTTCAGTAGGGAGTAAAATATAGCTACAAAACCATACCCAAACTCACAACATAAATGAATTAATACAACCTCAAAATAAATTACAGTCTCATTTGTTATTAGCATTTGGTTTCAGTCAGTATTCGGTTACCAAATACAAGGAAATAAACATAGAAAATAAAACCACTTCTGAAATACCAAAATGGCAACCACTGCACACTGGTTCGATACTATTATTTTGCTTATCTTCACAGTGAATGATAAAAAACAGTATCAGATTTATTATCTGTAATTGTAACTATTTCTATATCTGGAATAATCATTACTGAACATATAATTCATTATTTTTCCTATTAAATTACAGAATTATTACTTTCTGTAAAATTCCTGGTAGGGTGCATTGTATTGATAATTACAGTACTAAGTGGATTGCTGAGATATGGGCACTGAGATACTGAAATTTTAATTTCTAGAATTCCTGTTGAGCATTCTTCAGGCTGGCAATCTCTAATTACTATGGGCGCATTTTGTTTAATGAAATAAGTATTCAGTACAAAATTTAGAACTACAAGTTTTGAAATCACAGAAACCATCAGCACTGCTGGAATTCATCAGCTGTTTTCCAGCCATTTCACAATGAGAGTTCATTTGCAAAAGCTTACGGACTGCTCTCCAACCAATAAATGACTTCGTAAGACCAGAGCTTAAGTACAAAGTGTAGGGGTGCTAATAAAGCTGCATTAGGTATCTTTTATATCAAATGGAGGAGCAAAGACAATGCAGCATATTACAGAAGTCAGCTCATTCTGAAGAGAAGGAAAAAAAAAAAGTACCTATGAATCCTGATGAATAGACTAAATCTTATTTTTTCCACTGGATTTGAATCGGGTTTTGACATTCCAGATAGACTAGTAAATATTGAAGCAAGATGCAAACTAAGCAATCACACTGATTCAAATGTAAAAAAATGAGAGGGTTTTTTTTACCCCCAATGTGTATAAATTAAGCCAGAGACTTATTTCAGCACTTTGTAAAAGGTAATTAGCATTCATTTGACAAGTGACAGGTCTAAGCACGTCAGTACATTAAATTGCTGGGTGATGGATTTTCTGTTCTACTTCATGTTAAATAAGTACACTAAACTGATGCACTACAGGCTCACAATGGCAGCAAATGACCTTAGGAGAATTTTCAGCCCACTTAATATAATAAAAAGAATATTTACAGGAATTTATTTTAAGTTTTATGGTCTCTTCTTTTTCTCTTTCACAGTGTCACCAACTACATCAGTATGTGTTTATGAAGTCTGTCAGTGGTCAGAATGGTATGATGGGAGTGTGCAAACCCCTGGCTATGATGGTGGAGATTTTGAAACCTTTGATAATTTGAGAGCCAAAGGTTATGAAGTCTGTAAAGCTCCGCGGGCTGTTCAGTGCAGAGCAGAGAAATTCCCTAATATACCACTGAAAGACCTTGGCCAAAAAGTAGAATGCAGTACAACAGCTGGCCTCATATGTTACAACAAAGATCAAATTTCAACAATGTGTAACAACTATGAAATCAGAATCTTATGCTGTATTTTTGTACCATGCTCTTCCACAACACATTTCAGCATGTCAACACCAATCACTAAAAGCACAGAAACTACATCATTTCCAAGCACTACACCATCACCAGTTACTACAACTTCTGAAAGTACAACATTCACACTTTCAACTACTAAAGAAACAGCCCCAAGCACAACTGAAATAACAAGACCTGTCACCACTTCTTCCACAATTCCTCCTTGCATTAAAGAAGAATGTTACTGGTCAATGTGGTATGATGTGAGCTACCCAGGGTCAGAATACAATGATGGAGAGTTTGATACAATTGAGAAAATAAAAGAAGAGGGATATACAGTTTGTGATAATAGAAAAGCTGTCGAATGCAGAGCAGTAAGGTTCCCTAATACACCATATCAACTTCTAGAGCAACAAATAATATGTAATACAGAAGAAGGCTTGATATGCTACAATAAAGACCAACTACCGCCCATCTGCTATAACTACGAAATAAGATTTAAATGCTGCAAAAATATAACAGTACCATGCGAGACAACTACAGCGCCACATACAACTACAGAAAAACCAAAAACAACTGGGATTATTTCAAAAACTTCAACAACATCATCCACAGAATTAACAACAACACCACACTTCGAAACCAAACATAAGACAACTCCATTATCAACACCTCCACCACAAACAGAACATATTCATGTCCGAACCACATCACCAACAACAACACATATGAAAACTCAAACCCCTACAACAACACCTACCGTATCCTCCACCGCCGTTACCTCCACCACCACCGAGTCCACCACCGCCTGCGAACCCGAACTGTGCTTCTGGAGCGAATGGTTCGACGTCGACTTCCCCTCCTCGGGGCCCAGCCAGGGAGACTTTGAAACCTACCACCACATCCGGGCCGCCGGGAAGGAAGTCTGTCAGCGCCCAAAGGAAATCGAGTGCCGGGCCGAGGACTACCCCGACGTCTCCATCCAGTCAATCGGACAGGTCGTGCAGTGCGACGTCCACTTTGGACTGGTGTGCAAGAACGAAGACCAGGCTGGCAAATTTAAGATGTGCCTCAACTACAAGATCCGCGTCCTCTGCTGCAGCCCTAACGACAAGTGCCCAAGCAGCACCACCTTGCCCACCACCA
>NW_010972715.1:202383-206097 GCF_000737465.1 Haliaeetus leucocephalus | reverse complement strand
ACTTTAGCCATGGACCCCCTTGTCCTTCCCAGCCTGGACAAGGGGGCAGCAGGGCCACAGTCCAGACTGGCGGCACCATCATCTGCCATCCTGCCATGAACCATCAGCAACAGGTACGGGGCCGCTCCGAGCAGGGGGGGCCACTCGGGGCCAGCGCTAGCGAGGGTTGGCCCCAGCTGGGTGACTGCGCCACACTCCTCTGCCCACAGGGTGACGGCCGGAGACGGTGACGCCGGAGATGGAGGCAGACCGCAGTGGCACCAGAGCCAGGTAAGTCCCCTGAGGGTCCCCCCGCGGGTGCGCAGGTGCCCCCCCTAGGCCAGGCCAGGGCCTCTCAGAGCAGCCTAGTCGTGCTGCGGAGCAGCCTGGGGGGACGGCCCACGGGTGGTCCCAGTGCCCCCGGCCCCCCACGGCTCAGGAAACCCCTCCCTGGTTTGCAGGTGCTCCCGGGGGCCCCGTGTGCGGGCCCTGGCGCTGCAGCCACTGCATCACGGCTGCCCAGGAGCTGCAGCAGCTGGTGCTGTCAGCATGGTCTGGGACGGGGGCCTGTGCCACGCCGCATGCCGGCACCTGGCGGGTGGCGTGGCAGGACCTGGAGGAGCTGGTGGAGCGGGGCCACCTGCCCTGCTGTGGCTGCAGCTCCCCCAGGTCCCCCGAGAGCCTCAGTCCCTCTGAGAGCCGGAGAAAGATGGGCCTGACTGGAGATGCAGAGGGAGAGGGAGAAAGCCCTGTGGAGAGGAGGTCTGCCTGCTCCCCCGGACGCTGCGTGTTGTTGGAGCCTCCCGTGCCCTGAAGATGCACGTGGCCAGGACAGGACTGGAAATGCGGCTGGGGACCCTGCCTGTGCCAGCGCAGCTGTCCCAGCAGCGAGGGGCGCAGCGGCGGCAGGGCTGCCGTGCCCTGCCATAGCTCTGCCAGGCAGGGCAGAGCCAGCCCTTGCCACGGTGCAGGCTGTGCCCCTCGCTGCAGGCGAGTGCAAACGCCATTGCAGACAACATCCAAGAGGAGGAAGTCTGGAAGCTGGGGGGGGACCCCAACGCCACCAAGGAGTCCCTGGCCCGGCTGGTGCCATGCCTCCCACCGCTGCTCGCTCCTGTGGACCCACAGCTCCCCCAGGAGCGCAGCGTGTTGGGGCCCCTGGCCCTGGGACAGACCAGGGCAATGGGGCACCCGGGGAGGGACAGCAGGAGCTGCACAACCGGCACGGCTCTGCGGAGGATCCAGCCATCCAAGCACCAGCGCTGGCGAACGCGGCAAGCCAGAGCCTCCTGCGCCTGGACGGGGGCCAGTCGCCCTGGGACAAGAAGCGCCTGTGGCCTTTTACTTTAGCCATGGACCCCCCCTTGTCCTTCCCAGCCTGGACAAGGGGGCAGCAGGGCCACAATCCAGACTGGCGGCACCATCATCTGCCATCCTGCCATCAACCATCAGCAACAGGTACGGGGCCGCTCCGAGCAGGGGGGGCCACTCGGGGCCAGCGCTAGCGAGGGCTGGCCCCAGCTGGGTGACTGCGCCACACTCCTGTGCCCAGAGGGCAAGCAAGAAAAAGCTTGGAGATCGAGCTGCAGAGGCTCCCCATGGCGGTGCAGCAGTCCACGGAGATGCTGCATCGGTCCCTGCCCAGACTGGGGCGGGCTGGGACCGGGACCCTGGGGCCATGCCGCGCCTCTCCCCCCTTGCTGACGCTGAAGCGGCTCGTCCAGCCGGACCGGGACACACCGCAGCAGCTCGGGGCATGGCTCCCCTGCCCCGGGGCCCCCACAACACCGGGCATCTGCCCAAAGCCACTGCATTTCTATGGCCCTGGGCCCAGGGAGGAGGGCAGCCAGGCATCCCTGGAGTCCAGCACCCTGCCCAGCACACCCAGCACCTCCGGCCACGAGATGAGCAGAGCTGCCACAGGTGCGGTCCTGAGGACACCTCCGGCGGTGGCGAAGGCCTCGGCAGGGCAAGCGTCCACCCTGCTCTCCCCAGGCCTCGTCCCAGCGTTCCCCGCTACGGACCCAAGTCCTGAGCCCTGGCGAGGGGCACACGTGTGGGTGCCCCACGGAGGCTTCGTGGCACCAGCCCCGCAAGGCCATTGGGGCTGCTACAAGACACAGAGCAGAACCACTGATGGCGACTTCCACCACCTGACCACAGCCATCTCTCCGGAGGGGACCACCAGCAGAGAGGGCACCGCAGCATCCAAGCCCTGTGGGAATGAGGCAGGCCAAAAAGGACAGAGGGGGTGGTCCTCGAGGAGACAGTGCCCGGGCAGCTCCGAGAGCTCCCCGGGCTGGGGGGCATGGTCCCAGGGCACCTCCAGGAGGACGGACTTGCAGGGCAGATGGACTTCTGTTGGCCTCCCGCAGGGAATGCCACCCCAGGCGGCCATGCCACCTCCCACCCTAACACCCTCCAGCCCGGCGGGGACCCCCAGCCAGTACAGCCCATCCTTGCAGCAGCACTGCAGTGCCCTTGTCACCAGGAACTTGTGCCACCTGCGCCCAGCCCGGGACTTTGCTGCGTTGGGGACGGGAAAGGGAAGGTGGGCTCAGGGGAATTCGGGAGGCTGTGCTGTCCCAGCAGGAGGACGAGGCCACGAGGATAAGCCTGGGCAAGACAGCTGCTCCTCCTGGAGCTCCTTCCCAGCCCTGGCTGTGGAAGGGGCTCAGCCTCACCCCAGCGGCTGCACTAACAACTGCCAGAGGGGACCGCAGGCTCCAACAGCGGCAGGAACAGGCCGTCAGCCCCTTCTGCAGCCGGGCAGGTTTTACACCTGGCAGGGCAGGTCCTTTGGCTCAATTCAACCTCTGGTCCAGGCCTTCCCTGAATGTGGCTCCCTGCAGCCCCAGCACAGGCAGGTTCCCCAGGCCTGGCCACTGTCTGCAGGCCCTGGTGGCCCCCGAGCCCACCAGCACTGAGCCTGAGAGCCGTAAGCCAAGCAGCAGAGCTAAAGAACTACCCACTGAGCTCTGCTCCTCCAGCCACCCACCTGCGCTGGGGAACGATGTGCGAGAGAGACTCCTTCGCCTGGACATGGCCAGTCACCCTGGGACAAGAAGCGCCGGTGGCCTTTTACTTTAGCCATGGACCCCCTTGTCCTTCCCAGCCTGGACAAGGGGGCAGCAGGGCCACAGTCCAGACTGGCGGCACCATCATCTGCCATCCTGCCATGAACCATCAGCAACAGGTACGGGGCCGCTCCGAGCAGGGGGGGCCACTCGGGGCCAGCGCTAGCGAGGGTTGGCCCCAGCTGGGTGACTGCGCCACACTCCTCTGCCCACAGGGTGACGGCCGGAGACGGTGACGCCGGAGATGGAGGCAGACCGCAGTGGCACCAGAGCCAGGTAAGTCCCCTGAGGGTCCCCCCGCGGGTGCGCAGGTGCCCCCCCTAGGCCAGGCCAGGGCCTCTCAGAGCAGCCTAGTCGTGCTGCGGAGCAGCCTGGGGGGACGGCCCACGGGTGGTCCCAGTGCCCCCGGCCCCCCACGGCTCAGGAAACCCCTCCCTGGTTTGCAGGTGCTCCCGGGGGCCCCGTGTGCGGGCCCTGGCGCTGCAGCCCCGGCTGCACCACCTGCATCACAGCTCCCCAGGAGCTGCAGCAGCTGGTGCTGTCAGCATGGGCAGGGACCGGGACCTGCGCCACGCCGCATGCCGGCACCTGGCGGGTGGCGTGGCAGGATCTGGAGGAGCTGGTGGAGCAGGGCCACCTGCCCTGCCGCGGCAGCCCT
>NW_010972715.1:178861-202338 GCF_000737465.1 Haliaeetus leucocephalus | reverse complement strand
TGTTGGGGCCCCTGGCCCTGGGACAGACCAGGGCAATGGGGCACCCGGGGAGGGACAGCAGGAGCTGCACAACCGGCACGGCTCTGCGGAGGATCCAGCCATCCAAGCACCAGCGCTGGCGAACGCGGCAAGCCAGAGCCTCCTGCGCCTGGACGGGGGCCAGTCGCCCTGGGACAAGAAGCGCCTGTGGCCTTTTACTTTAGCCATGGACCCCCCCTTGTCCTTCCCAGCCTGGACAAGGGGGCAGCAGGGCCACAATCCAGACTGGCGGCACCATCATCTGCCATCCTGCCCAAGAATGGTGTTGGCCATGAGAACAACTCCAGCACCCAGGGCAGAGGCCAGGCCAACACTGAGGACAGAATCCGGCCCCACGCTGCAGCACCTGTCATCATCTCCAGGCTGCAGCTGAGCCAGCAGGTGCGCGGCAAACTCTGGGTGCACACAGCAAGGAAATGCCTGGAGATCAAGCTGCAGAGGCTCCCCGTGGCAGTGCAGCAGTCCCTGCCCAAGCTGGGGCGGGCTGGGGGTGGGCCCCTGGGGCCATGCCGTGCCTCTCCCCCCTTGCTGACACTGAAGCAGCTCGTCCAGCCGGACTGGGACACGGCGCAGCAGCTCGGGGCATCGCTCCCGTGCCCCGGGGCCCCCACAACACCGGGCATCTGCCCAAAGCCAGTGCATTTCTATGGCCCTGGGCCCAGGGAGGAGGGCAGCCAGGCATCCCTGGAGTCCAGCACCCTGCCCAGCACACCCAGCACCTCCGGCCACGAGATGAGCAGAGCTGCCACAGGTGCGGTCCTGAGGACACCTCCGGCGGTGGCGAAGACCTCGGCAGGGCAAGCGTCCACCCTGCTCTCCCCAGGCCTCGTCCCAGCGTTCCCCGCTACGGACCCAAGTCCTGAGCCCTGGCGAGGGGCACACGTGTGGGTGCCCCACGGAGGCTTCGTGGCACCAGCCCCGCAAGGCCATTGGGGCTGCTACAAGACACAGAGCAGAACCACTGATGGCGACTTCCACCACCTGACCACAGCCATCTCTCCGGAGGGGACCACCAGCACAGAGGGGACCACCAGCAGAGAGGGCACCGCAGCATCCAAGCCCTGTGGGAATGAGGCAGGCCAAAAAGGACAGAGGTGGTGGTCCTCGAGGAGACAGTGCCCTGGCAGCTCCGAGAGCTCCCCGGGCTGGGGGGCATGGTCCCAGGGCACCTCCAGGAGGACGGACTTGCAGGGCAGATGGACTTCTGTTGGCCTCCCGCAGGGAATGCCACCCCAGGCGGCCATGCCACCTCCCACCCTAACACCCTCCAGCCCGGCGGGGACCCCCAGCCAGTACAGCCCATCCTTGCAGCAGCACTGCAGTGCCCTTGTCACCAGGAACTTGTGCCACCTGCGCCCAGCCCGGGACTTTGCTGCGTTGGGGACGGGAAAGGGAAGGTGGGCTCAGGGGAATTCGGGAGGCTGTGCTGTCCCAGCAGGAGGACGAGGCCACGAGGATAAGCCTGGGCAAGACAGCTGCTCCTCCTGGAGCTCCTTCCCAGCCCTGGCTGTGGAAGGGGCTCAGCCTCACCCCAAAGGCTGCAGCACTAAGAATGTGCAGAGGGGACTGCAGTCTCTCATAGCAGCAGGAACAGGCCATCAGCCCCTTCTGCACACCTTGGCATTTTCAGCAACCTATTCATGTTTATATGCATATACTTCTCTTGTCTTACTCTGTGGGGGTTTTTTTTTGTTTGTTTGGTCCAGAGTACCACCTTTACAGATTTCAGATTCACCTGTGGACCCACCCAGTGGCTTCCTGATGATTATCCCCGCATGTAATCAACACAGCCTGGAGTTAGACAATAAACTTGTACTTCTGACCATACCACATGTTTCAAACTTGCTTCTGCAGCCAAGGAATCCCTCTGCATTTCTCCTCATAGCAGAGCAGGGTTACTCTGAAGCGAATGGAGAATTCCAGCAACACCCCAAACAACATACACCCCACAAGCAGAGGAGAGAGATTTCATGACTAATCCCTAAAACATAATTTAATATATTTGAGGTTTCATTTTAAAAAGGATCAAGTATTTTTACATCCAACTTCCACTTCAGACAACAGGGAGACCTGTTTCTGCCATCTGATACATGGAAGCACATATACTGCCTCTGTAGGATCTAGCAGGATAGAGACATCTTCTTACCATTACGGGGTAGCACAATGTGTTACTTGGAGACCATGCACTCATCATGCACTAGAAGAGCTGGACTATGGGTGCATTTCAGGGCACACTGAAGTTAAACCATGAACTCCGAGCTAGGTGGAGGGACAGTTGTGTGAAAAGGAATTACACTGCTTAGCTTAAGGATAAACTTCAGGGTACCAACATAGAAGCCAGTCTCCAGCAAAAAGGATGTTAGAGATACCACAGGAACAAATATAACCTACTACCTTGAATCTTCTACAATTATTCACTGAGGAACCACCCTGTGGTTGAAAATGATATTTAAGAACACCAGGATTGTTTTTGCCCTTCAGCTCCTCTGATACAGGGGAATTGTCTACATTGATGCTTGTGATTTGTCAGATGGATTTGGAATAAATGGCTTTTTTCAAAAATGGTTTCCACTGTTATAGTTCAATAGTCACAGGAAACCCTGTGTATACATCTGCTGCTCTGCTCATAATACATAAATAGCCCCCGTTGGGTAGTAGAGGACTTCTGATCTTTTCACTCAGTTGGTAGAAATGAAATGTGACTAAGTAGCCTGTACTTTTTATGGAGCAGGAACTATGGATCAGGAAAGATACCTTGGGCCATCTTGCATGCCATTAAAACTTGTGTTTAGGGAACTGAATCCCAACGTTATTGTAGGTCAGGACATTGAACTCTGTGGGAAGCTCTGTAGCATTACAGCTATATAGGTGACCTTACCAACTTCTTAATGCTTGATTTTGAAATTTAAGTGGTCTTGGGTAGATTTACATGCATTTTCTTAAGTGGGTGATATATACTTTAAAAAAAACACACACAAAAGTAAACCTCAGAAAATCCAGAATGTACTACCCTAGGGAAAAGCTCTTTGGTCATTACTGTTGACTTTTGAACCCATTGTCAACATGACTGACAGCTGAGAATGGATGAAGCTGAAATTATTTCCACTGGTTTAATAATAAGAATGTGCATTTGTTGCCACTAAGATACAAGTTCCTGCAGGAAAGTCATTAGTTTATCCTTTACACTAAGACAGCAACCACAAAAAAGGCCACTAAGAAATACATCCTTGACATTCAGTTTTAGTAAGGAGTAGTGTGCAGACAACAAAGTCACATCAGTTATTTAGCACCAGGCACAACAGCTGGAATGACATGCCACAGCACTTGAACGCAGACCAAGGTCCATCTCAAGCTGTTGGTTGAAAACACACCCAGACTGATGACTTTAAATGATGGCAAAGGAGCCTTCCTTCCAGTCAATCTCCCACAAAGAACATGCTTATGTTTTCTGCAGGAAAAATTCTGTGGTCAGTAAGAGGCACCAGTCCTATAAGCTGCTTTAGTACAGAAGAACATATATCTAAGTCTGCCTGCAGTACCAATTCCCAGCATTAACACTCTAAGAGACACATCCAACACCTGTGTCTAAAGTCAAGGCTCTCATCTAAGCTTCCTCTGTGCTCAGTGGAGAAAAACATTACCAGCTGAAGCCATCTCCTCCTGTGATAATGACCTAAAGCTGTGCCATCCAGTTGACCTGCTGGAGGTGCACACCTCTCCATTTTTAGCTGTAAAGGGAGCCCAGAAAAGGCATTTTGATTCCAGCATCTAACTTTTAGATGGCTAAAGTTAGAGAAGATCAGTCACAAACTGCAGTGCCTATCCAATTGCTTGGACTCCACAGGACACCAGAGACAGAGATGTTCTTGTCTTGTTAAAGCAGTTCTTACCTGGCTAATCATTTGTCTTAGGGCACATTTAACTTTGTTCCTCAGACTGTAGATTAAGGATTCCATAGAGCATGGAAACTATCCTATCCTGATGAGGAGCATAGGTGGAGAAAGGCCGTACATACGTGCAAATGGTGGTCCCATAGAAAAGGCATACTACTGCCAAGTGAGAACCACAAGTGGAAAAAGCTTTGTGCCTGCTCTCAGAAGAGTTCATGTACAGGATAGCCAAGAGAATATAGATATATGCGATCAGAGTGACTACAAAGGCACTGCTTCCAAGGACCCCAGCAACTGTGATACTTACCGGTTCCCTACAGCAAGCAGGAGAGGGCCAGCATAGGAGGAATATCACAGCAATATTGGTCAACTTGATTAGAATCAAAAAAAAGGAGTGTAAAAATCAAAGATGTGTGCAACAGAGAATTAAAAATCCTACTACCCAGGTGCCAATGGCTAGGTGAGCACACAGTGGATGACATAGTGCAACATAACAGTCATAAGCCATCACAGCCAAGAGAAAAATCTCTGTACCAACAAGACCAAGGAGGAGAAACAGCTGGAACATGCAACCAGTGAATGAAATCACCTTGCTCTTAAGCCACAAGGCCTCCAGCATCTTCGGCAGAGTGATAGTGGGACATAAGGATAGGTTGCCAAGGAAGAAGTATGTGGGGTTGTGCAGACTGTGCTAATGGCAACAAAAATTGTGATGGTGCCTGCCATAGCAGCCAAATAAATCATCAAAAACAGCACAAAGAAGAAAACGGACTTCCAGAGCATCAGAAAGGCCTATGAGAACTAATTCAGATATCACTGATAGGTTGACTCTCTGCATCTTGTCTTTCATTGTAGAAATGATTGTAGAGGTGTACCTGGAAGAAAGAATAAGTTTAACTTAGTCAAAATTGCATCCCACTTCTAAAGAGTGTGTGAATTTTTTGGTCTGTTTTGCAGTTCAGAACATTTGCAAATCTGCATTGCCACACTCAATATCTGAATTTTACTCACATATACCTAATGTAAAAGGCAAAAATATAGGTATTAAGTTTAACAGTGATTAGTCAAAAAAGTTTAATTCTTACAAGCCATCTTCTCAGACTGAAGAGCTGAAAGTTGAAGACAAAGATACTTCCTCTGTGGTGGCTAGCTTGGTTGGACACAGCCCCAAGCAACCTGACTGGGCTTTGAAGGTAGCTGTGCTCTGAGCAAGGGGGGTGAAGTACAGTCTCTAGAAATCCTTTCAGCATAAATTATTCAGTGATAATAACATAACCAAAGGGGTCTAGATTACTAGCTGCAGCTAAAGACCCAATTATTTTTTTTAAGTAATGCTATCACAGAAGAATTAAATCTCTGTTAATCAGACAGGTAGTATACCCCAGATGCTTTTTTGGGGGTTTTTTCAGCTTTATCCAGTGGGATATAAAAAGAGATATCATCTAGTATCCAATCAAAGACCTATCTCCTTTCTGTAAATTTTACCCTACAGACTTCCATAACAGTATTAGTACTTCTAGAATCTAGCTGGACTTCTCCCCAGCCCCCACCCTTTTCCCAATTCAAAGAAGTCTAGGAAAACTTGGCATTGTAGGATCTTTTCATCTACCCTGCATTGCTACATTGAATGTAACTTGGTACTTATGGTGATGATTTATATAGTAGCCCTATAAAGCAAAGTTCAGCACAAATGCCTCCTTGTTTGCGAATTAAAGCATGATTATGAGATGGTGTAAATACTGTAACACATTCCCATTTGTAAGAGACACAGAGAACAAATCAAATAGGTGACTATGATATCCCATCTGAGACAGGCTCATCTGTTGTCTCATGTTCTCACAGAAGCTTGCTTCCAGCTTGAACGGGACCAAAGTCAAAGCTTAAACTACCATAAGAAATATTTTAGTCAGCAGAAATAAAAGACACATGGTGCTTTAAGTCACAGCATCACTTCTTCTTAAAACAGGGAACTTGTTCAGGTGAAATACAACAGAAGCTTAACACAGAAATACTCACTGCTACAAAGAATTAGTGGTAATACATAGTTGTCTATCTCCAGGAAACGTGACTATCCTTTTTCTTCTTTCTACATCTGATCAGAATATCTACATATGACAAAATAATGACTTCACTGTAGACTCAGGAACATCCATCTATTAAGAAAGTGATGGGTCCAGATTCAGCAGCATAGAAATATTCATACAGACATCTGCAAGCACTGACAAAAACTCTAGCTTGACTGCAGGGGTAAACACCTCTTTCCTTTTACGAGGTTTTATAAACATGTGAAGATGTATCTGAGGAGGAGCATCTCTGAAGCTTTTTTGGATGCTACCTTTATTGCATATATGAGGCTTTTCCAGTGTATTGTCAGAGGGGGCTAGCAGTGTGATAAACTATTTCTTCACCCTCAATCCTTTGATTCCTATGACTTATATGTCACAGGACCTTTTTAAAGGGCTGTGGTTTGATACTCGAGTCTACTCCCAGGAAAAAGAAAGAGATGGTGGTGTTCTCCCTAGGTCCTGCCAGCCCACCTCAGGTGCCATTCCAGGTTACTGAAGTTTTACATCTCACAAGAATCCAGTGTTCCAATTTCTTCAAATTAAACTACAGCCTTAAACTTACTTAATCACCAATTGTTTTCAAACCAATTTTTCTTGCTTTGGAGACTGAAGTCTATCACATGCACATGTTGAGTCAAAATAAATTTGACAACAGCTACTCTGTAGAAGATCATACCTTTGACGAGGGCAGTGGTAACAGCTAACACAGCATCATGTGCCAGCATAAATGCCTTCCATGTTGATTTTATGGGTAAATTCCAATTCTTGTACAGGAGCAACCTTTTAATTTTGTATAGCCCCTACAGAAATGACAGAAGATAAGCCACTTGTGAAATTCGTGCATTACTTGAAGCAGATGTGTACCCTGGCATAAGGAACATAAGTTACCAGCACTACTTTTAAGAGCTAAAAAAATTCCCCTCTGGTTCCAGAAAGCATCCATGCATTATGCAGTCATTTATGGGACCACCGCTTTCCATTTGACATATAGCACGGCAGACCTGTTCCTATTCCAGTATTACTTGCCCATAACTTCTGCACTGTTAACATGAACGATACTGTTTGTCAATCGTTCTTAAAGCCCATTTGCTATGTTTGCAGTGTGTGACTTACAAAATCAAGACTTCTGTGTATATGTCAGAAGATAAATTGGAGTTCTCCAAGGATGACAAAGCACAGGCCTATCCTGCCATGGTTGCGTAGACCTGTGACTGGAATCGATCCATGTTGTCCAGATCTGTATCTGCATACTACAGTTAGCCCTAGGACCATCAGGCATCATACTTCCCATGAAGTTTTGCAACAAAGGATGGAGCTAATCATCTTGTAATAAACCCAGATGCCAGAAAGAGACACAGTAAAGAGATCAATCTCATCCGTAGCTGTGAGAAGAACTAGGACTGTGCCCTTCCATCTTCCTAAACTGGCTTCATGCCACTTCCACTGACAGTCACCCATCCTTCCCTTGAACAACCACAAGAGGGCAATACCTCATGCAAAATCTCTATGTGGTGCAAGGCTTCAAAAGCACTTTGCTGTACTATAGCCAAGAGATGATGTGCTAATACTGACCACGAAAAGGGGCCTCCTACTATTTGCTTTCACAGTTTTTAATCTGAGACCTTATGTCTCAAGCCCCATGCTGATAATCCAACCTTAGTACAACAACGCCTGACACTTTGCTAAACTCTTCATTGCTAGCCGCCAGCATGATGTACATGTAGTAGCTAACTATCTCACCAAAATGCAAACTTCTAAAAAGTAATGGTGTGGTAACACATGCAAGTATAAACACCTTCAAGGGGAGGTTCACGTCATAAATCTTAAATGCTTCTTTTGGGGTGGGATGGATCGGCCCCATCAAGGTGGCAGTCACCCAGGACTATGGAAAGCACTTTGGGCTGCTGGGTCTCAACTCTACATCTAGTGCTCAGTTGTCTAGCTGCAGGGATATTTTTAGTTGGGTCATTAGAAGTAGAAACACAGAACAGTATTTGAGATATGCTTTTAGCCTAATCTAATCATGCTTTCCATTTAACAAGGTTATTTGTGACATCGGTAGCCCAACACTACAAAGGCCTAATGCCCATGATTATAATGCCGGCAAACTATACATGCCCCACTAGTATATGCCACATGCAAACACAGTCTTTAAGCTCATGAAAAACATCAACAGTTACCAAAAGCTTCCTCAGCTGTGCCTGTCACGCTACTATTTTAATCAGTTTTATTTACCATATGCTTGCCAAGGCCTAGTGAATTTTACATAAATAAATGCTTCATAAGAATAGCCTCTGCATACCCTAGATACTGAAATATTCAGTCCACGTGCAGTAATTGCAGCAGCTCTGCAACATTGCTCAGGAAGAAAAAATTAGGCCTTATACCCAAATGCCTGCAGACATGACATATTGGCTGTAGAGAGGGTATTCTACCTCAAGGTAAAAAAAATAACAAAACAAAATTTCCCAGGTAGTATTCCTCATCTTGTAATACCTCAAAGCAGTCTGGAGATACTTGGATGGTGTAAATCCCTCAAATGTTGCTATCCTATACCCCTAAGCTGCTGGTATATGTAGTACAGTGGAAATTCATTATGTACCCTATTCACCCAAATAGCTCAGTCATCCAAAGTCACTTGCTACAACTCAATTTGTTCATTTTGCTGTGGCCTCCACAAGAAATCTCTAGCTGAGGACGCACACTTTAAAGTTACAGTTCTTACATTACATTTTATAACAAAAGTCATTTAAAAAAAAGAAAAACACAAACCCAAAACAACAACAAATTCTCAGCAATCTATTTGCAGAGTACAGACATGCACCAGCTGATGATATGCTGGATTAGAGCTATCCCAGGCCTGCCACTCCCTGACAGTTTAAACCAAAAGTGCCGGCCACATCTCTGAATTCAGAGACAGCAGAGGGGCAGTTGTTGGAGAGGAGCTTTGTTGCCCACCCCTCCTGCCACGCCAGGACCATCTGCAGCATAACACGACCAAAGTGATTTGATTTTGACCGACTGTGGGATTACTGAGCTTTGTCAAGTCTTGAGCTCTCCAGCTAGGAATGCTTATCATGAGCCCAGATTGATTACAGACTTGGCTGCTGAAAATGCTCCTTTTTCTCTGATGACCATTTGTGTCTCAGACACGGGGATAAACTCATTTGTGGTAATTCTGCTGTCTTCATGCTTAACAAGGGAATAATCCCACACTGCAACTCACATTGCAGATGGGCTCTGTACTCACTGTCAGATTCCCTGACAAGGTCCTCTCTTCTAAAATTAAATTTGGGATTTTATTCAAAACTTTGTCCCCTGTTTGCCAGGTTCTGGCAAGAAGGAGCAGCCAGAAGAGATCTGCAGAGCAGAAGCCCTAGAACAGCTCTGAGTTAGCCTTATCTTTGCCAAGAACCATTTCTGAGTTTAGTTTTTGCTGTGAAGACCAGATTCATTAGTCTGCAGTGTGTCACCCCACAGAAGAGAGATATTTGAACCCAGCCCAATCCAAGCAGTTTTAAAGCTGTGCCCCCCAATAGTGCAACGCAGATAGCTCCGCTTGACCCATCATCTTTAATAAAATTGATTAGACCAGGATCTCCTCAGTTTTCTTGGGATTTAACAAAAGCATTGTAGAGATCCTGCCAGTTTTCAAAGGAGCTTTTTTCCTTTGAGGTAGTCATTCACTGTCCTCTAGGTTAGGGCAATAATCAAACTTGAGCATAAGCTCAGAGAGCTGCTAATTTCCAGGAGAGAAAGAACTTGAGATTTTAATGATGCACAGTGGAGCCAATTTACACACACTTGTAAACTCACCTGCCAAGTTGCACCATTGCAATTTGTCAGGCACCAACTTTTTAACAGCATCTACTGAGGCCTTATTAAAATCATCCCAAGCTGTCTCCTGGAAGGACAAATCAATTATATTAAATTGCTTGTCTTGAGACACAGGCTCCCAAAAACCATATGGAATTTGCATTTGGCTTCCTTGTCAAAATCCAAGCAATTATTTCAAATCAATACATGCAGTGATCTGCATAGTGTTTCCTCATAGAAAAACAAAGGAAATAGCAGGTACTTCCCCTAGAGGACATGTGGAACTTAAAGAAATTAGGAAATTACAGGTTTGCGATTACAGATAGAACAAAAAGAAACAGCCAAAGTTCAGCACTGGTTCTGATGGGGACTTTATCATCAGATGAAAATTGTTAGTCATCTACTAATAGTTATCAGCCTGGCATGCCCATTTTGCACACTTTCCCTTCTGCCTCCCCAGCACAAACATTTCTTCTTAACAGGACATACCATAACACTGAGAGAAAAAAAAAAAGGCAATTGAGAAATCCTGTGTTGAACAAAAACGTCCATCACTGACACAGACTACAGAACAGATTGCCTCACATGAAGAAAGCTTTCACAGTAAAATAGCTGAAGTGTGACAGGACACATCCCGCAGGAGGTCCAGACCCCACTGCTTCCACAGACACAGCAGGGTCCTTTTGGTTTTAAAACCCATGGGTTTTGGTCTGCAGCCTTGTGCCATGGAGTATGACTGAGACAAGACTGACCCTTGAATTTTCTCTGTGCTCAGAGATCCAAACTATAACAAAGACTGAAACACAGTCAAGAAGGAAAGTCGCTCAACTTGGACATGCTCTTTTCAAAAATGCACCCACTCACCACCCAAAGGGTCTCTCATTGTGCCCAGCATGTTAATCCTGCCCACTTTGGTCTCTCTGCCACCTCTTCTGGGGTCTTAGAGCAGACAGGTTGCCTCAGGCAGCAGGTTACCACTGGCAGTAAAATGGCCATGAGCCCAACACAGCAGGATCCTGGTAAATGCAGTGGGTGGCAGAGGAAGGTGGTTATTGAAGGGGTGGGGAGGGGAAGGAAGAGCCCCCTCCCAAAACTGACAATTGCATCCCTTTTTCCCCGTCTCCTTGGTAGTGAGTGGTAAGTTCCAGCTCTTCAGGGCTGTCTCTTAACACAAATTACAGAATTACTAAATCATTAAGGTTGGAAGGGACCTCTTGAGGTCATCTAGTCCAACACCTCTGCTCAAGTAGGGTCAGCTAGAGCAGGCTGTCCAGGACTGTGTCCAGCCAGGTTTTAAATACCTTCAAGGATGGAGACTCCCCAGCCTCTCTGGGCAACCTCTTCCAGTATTTGACCATCCCCAAGCTGCTCCTGCACAACACACTCCTTTCAGGGCTGGCAGCCAAAGGTAACTGCTGAGAAGCCTGTCAGCCAACCCTCCAGCTCTGCCAGCACAGCTCACATCTCAAACCCTGCCCCACACAAGCACCCCATAGTTCGATCAAGACTCCCGAATCCTCATTTCCTCTCCCATTTTCCCTACTATATCAACAACCAAGGGTATCTCCATCCCATCTCCCCACGTGTACCAACCCACAGACCCAAATGAAGGCTGCTAATTAGATACTTGGAAATGCAGGGTTGAGCCCCCTGTTCCAAAAAGGCCTTTGGCACCCCAGAATATATTCACACAACAACAGACTACACAGAGATGCCACTTGCAAACATCAGCTCTGGCCTCATTATATTGCAATGCGTTTCAGACTGAAAAACAGCTCGGCGCCAAGGATAACATGACTGTCACTGCAAGGCCAGCTCCAGAAACACTCTGTACATCTGGGTGGCTGAACCAGCTGCAGCCAACACTGGTGCAGTTTGTTGAGTACATGCCAAGATGGGGCTGAATGGGCAGAGCAAAGGATTCGGCTGAGGAAGACTCTGGTCTGTTTGGGGATGAAAGCGAACCACCATGGTGATGTGGGTTTGGCTGCGTGGGATGATCCTGGCTCGAGGTGGAGGGCAGGAGGCAGTAAAAGGAGACATGACAACACACGGGGGTGGAAAAGGCACAAACCTAATGGAAGCAAGGGCCCAAAGCAAGCAAAAGACGTGCAGCTGAGGGCAGGGTGCAGTCAAGCAGCCGGAGGACTGGACCGGCCTCTGCCAGCAGTGGCGCAGACCGAGTGCCAGCAATGGCAGAAAGCGCTAACTACCCCAACCTGGGGCTAGAGCAAACCTCATTTCGGGCAATAACAGAGAGCGAGGTGATCAGAAATTGCCAAGGTAAACTCATCTACATTGTCCTTGGTTTGCAGAGGGACTGTTCTGCTCCTAGACTCACTGCCATTGCAATCCTGTGACTTCTCTCCGAAGTCCAGCTGAGCCACTTCAGTTTTACAGCACAGCCACCACTATTTCGGTCTGCCCTCACCCCCATGCAGACATTGGGACATCTTTCCCATAAGCTGTTCCTGGGAGATAATGACATTCCCAATTATTTTCAGTTGATAAATCTTGCATGCTTAAAGATTGGCATGGCAGACATAAATGCAGAATTATTTATAGATCAACCACTTAAATTTCACTTTTTTCCCTTTTCACATTTGCCATGGTTCTTCCTCTTGTAAAAAACATCCCTGGATTCACTACTTCTAGTGTAGCATCCAGTGGCAAGTTCAGCACAAAGCAATACTGGCACTGAGGAACAATTTAGCATGGATGTGCCAAGTTTCTATGTCTTTGGGGAGGCCAATTTCACTGTGAGGATATAGGTAATGGGGGCTGACACTATACAGCAGAAGAGCTTAAATCTAATTAAATATCCGATAAATATCAAAACCTGGGTTTCTGAATAGGTTCCTGAGTAACAGTAAGGAAGAAAAACAGTGAAGATGGCTGGTTACATCCCTTCTAACTCTCCGAGCAGGACTCAGTCTCCCGTCCCAGTCTTCTCTAATCCTGCTGCCCAGTCTGTTAGTTTCCTTACAGTCACCTAAAAAAAACCCACACAGGGCCATTCAGCCCAATTCAAAAGCTACTGAAGCAAGTTTTAACTTAACACAAGCTGCTAAAACCCGCAGACTTCTTGAGAGACTGACTGACAATAGGAGCTATCTGGTTTTTCAGTTACATAGACTCATTCCAAATAGGAAAATAAGCCCCTTAGGTGACAAAAGAGCCAGTGCTGGTTTACACAAGCAGCTGCAGCAACATTCTTGGGGTACAGAGGCCCCCCCCAAGCTTTGCAATACTTGTCCAAGGGCCATCGCTGTGACATTGCACACTTACACTCTGTCAGCAATCTTCTGCTAGCAGAAGCTCTAACATTTTTCCAAAGGCAGCTCCTGGTTACCTCAGACATCACCTTAGTCCAGCAGCATATATCAACTCTGACCTCTTGATGCCCCTGATTTATACCTGCTGAACAAATGAAGCAAAACAAATTAATATCAGCTGAAAAACTGGAGCATGGGCTCTGATTAGACTTGCATTGATTTATAACAGCTGAAGACTTTTCCACCTGCTTCCCATAACTGTGCTTACGCTGTTTTGAGGATTTGGTTTATAGGCTTCAGTGGTGCAAAAGTTATTCTTACCACACAAGTTTTTACCCAGTATCTTCAGTGGAGGTGTTAATACTCTACAACACAAGAAGTTCTGGAAAATTTACTGTAATAGAATACTATTTAGCCCAGGGATTTTATCAGAGGTGGTGGTGATTCACCAGAGCTGGGAAACATCAGTGGAATACAGCACATTTACCCCAACACAGGGTGACCGGCCTCTGTGTGTTATGGGGTGATTTCCTCTAACCAACGCCTTGGCTACGTGGTCTTTGCAGGAGCTACGCTCACTCCTATCAGCTGGAGATCTGTTGTTTGTCCTCCATTTAGATACAGCATTTTGCACCAGATGAGACGTTTCTCCCAATGACTTAAGTGATCCTGATCCATGAATATTTTAAACCAGTTTTACTTCTTTTAAGCCAGCTGCCTAGCTAGTCAGCTGGCATAGTTTGACTTTGATCCATTATTACATTTTAGATCAAGAAGCTTCTAAATGCCAGACAAGTTTGGGGAGTGGTATCTTATAACATTGAAGCATTTGCCTCGGTAAGGTAAAACATGGTTCATGCCTATTTTCCTGTCTAGTTTTATCTAATTTAAAATAGTGTTATTAAATATGACATGACTGTGTATGATTTCTATAATATACATTCTGAAATGTCTAATAAAAACTTTTTATTACTGAAATGATCCAAAATTATAGAAATCATACATTTGTATTTTCCTCAATTGAAATTTACTGTAATTGACTCAGAGGACCTTTTAATATTTCAACATTTCCTCTAATACAAAGGAAGATTACAGAAGTAGGAATTCACCATTAAAAAGAAATATCATTTGCAGAAAGATGGGGAGATATTTGGAAATCTGTCTTGACCGGGAGGACCAGTGACTCATCAATGCTTCTGATCTTCCTCCTCTTTCTACTGATGTGGGAGTGAGGGCTAATTTAAGACAGCACTGTACCAGGGGAGAGAGAGAGAAAGTGGAAATCCTCCCACTTCCTTGCAGCAATTCACCTGCTCGGAAAACAAGGTTGGGCTCAAGGAACAAGTTTATTCTCAGTCTAGTCTCCCCCACGTATCTATCCTGGGGACATAACAAATGGACTGGTGTCTGCGTGCTCCTGAGCGACAAGGCTGAAAGTCTGGACAATCTGCAAAGGAAAACCGTTATAGTCTTCTGTGTTGTCATTGTCTGAGTCTTAAATTGGAATTAGATACTGCAGTGACAGCTACAAAAGACAGACACGTAGCTGGTGCTGTGGCCACCCAGCTCTTTCTGTACAGCATTTCCAGAGCTTTCCCTGTGCCCTGGGCAGATAACATATCTCAGATCACGGTTGCACCACAAGCAAAGAGTTTCGATGCAACTAAGATGGAGGAGATGTGGGATGCAAAAAATCTCACCTAACACCTATCAGCTCTCTCTGTAGTGAAAGGTTATATACAAGCAGATCCAGAGGACAATTTATGACCCCTAAGATGAGTTTGTAAGAGGGATATGATTATTTTTCTTCTGAGAGGGCCTGTTTCTTTCCTCTATTATAAAGGGAGAGTAGACAACTAGATTAGATCACGTCACCTAATATTTAAACAGCTTAACTTCAGGGAGATGAATCCTGCTTGTTGTATAGACATGTTGCATACACTATATAAGTCAGATGTTTCCAGATGCGCTGCACAGGTACGGCCGGGAGATGTGCTGCAGCTCTGAAATATCAAACCAAGCAGCACCATGTGTTGCTCTGACAATCTTCACGTGCACATTAAACCAGCTGTATTTGGGATGCACTGCGCCTAACGGACATGGACAAGGCATGTTTGAAATGGCAAATACATACGTAAAAGTAGAATCATAGAATCATTTAGGTTGGAAAAGACCTTCAAGATCATCAAGTCCAACCATCAACCATGCCCATTAAACCATGTCCTGAAGTACCCCATCTACTCACTTTTTGAATACCTCCAGGGATGGTGACTCAACCTGCACTGGAAATCCACCTGCCTTACCCTCCAAGCCCACAGTTTTGTACCACGGCGTAACACCGTTGTCCACACCACACCGATACGTGAGTGTCCTGGTTTGGGCTGGAATAAAGTTAATTTCTTCTTAGTAGCTGGTATAGTGCTGTGTTTTGGATTCAGTATGAGAAGAATGTTGATAACACACTGATGTTTTAGTTGTTGCTAAGCAGTGTTTATACTAAGTCAAGGACTTTTCAGCTTTTCATATTGCCCTGCCAGCGGAGGCTGGGAGCGCACAAGAAACTGGGAGGGGACACAGCCAGGACAGCTGACCCAAAGGAGCAAAAGCGGTTTTCTGTACCATATTACATCATGCCCAGTATATAAACTGGGGGGAGTTGGTCGGGGGGCACCGCACCTCAGCAATTGGCTGGGCACCAGTCAGTGGGTGGTGAGCAATTGTACTGTTTTGCTTATTCTATTATTATTATATTCTATTATTATTGTTGTTGTTGCTATTCTTATCCCCTCCTTTTCTGTCCTATTAAACTGTCTTTATCTCAACCCACGAGTTTTACTTTTTTTTCCCAGTTCTGTCCCCCATCCCACTGCGGGGGGGAGGAGTGAGCGAGCTGCTGCGTGGTGCTGAGTTATTGGCTGGGGTTAAACCACGACAGGGAGGTAAGTTTCCATGATGAACTGTTCCAAATACTTGGACATGTCAAATACTTGGGGTACATGTACAGGAAGATTTCCTCACTGGACTTTAGCTGTATGTAAGTGACCTGTTTAGTTGGGCTTCCTCTATATTTATGAGAGAGAGAGAAACCAGCGTTTTCAAAGAGTGATTCTTCCTGAGGATGGGATGAATCATTTCCAGGAACTGTCTCTCTCCACTGAGTACAGAGGCAGCTTGGAGGACTAGATCAGACTCAGACAACGCTTGTACGTGCTTGCTGGCAGATGGCACCAACTTTTTCACACTCAACCCTCTCCATTTTTTTCCCTTTAAAGGTATCTTTTTCTCTATTGAGAGACCTTGAACCACCTAGGCTCCAGAATGAGATGCTTCAGTGGGATGCACTAATTTAGGTGGGATGAATCCAATCCTAAGTCATTCTAGCACAAAGAAACTTACGGTGTTCTGTTGGCAGACACTGAACTTCGGATGGATTTGGTGATATTATTGCTACCCTCATAAAGCTTGCTGAAGGAGTACAGAAACTTAATTACTGCAAGGTGGAAATATCAGTTATTAAAAACACATCACAGAACAAAATCCTATTGTCTTGTCTTTAGTCTTCTTCCCCAAACACTGTTGCTATCTCCCCAGATAGAATGCTGGATCGTGTCACTTCTTCCTTTATATACAGTCCCTTGTATGATTTTAATAATTCACTTGTATGAGAGAATTATGACTATGTTCTGAAAGGTTAAAAAAATTCGCATCCTTATATGTCTAAAGAAAATCCTACCAACAAAATCCCCACCGTCTTTAACTTACCTGTAAACACCCGTATCAGTGTATGTTTAGGGACACTTAGCATAGGTGCCTCTGCCATCTGGTGGCAAAGCACAGTAATAGCATGTCAGAGAGGGAGAAAATTCTTGTACTGGATTTATTTCGTTGAAAATTATGACCCCACACAAGTGAAACTGTTTAGAAATTTTTGGTCTTTCGACATTTATTTTTAATACTACCAGTTATATATATATATATCTCTTCATAATTTGAAGACCTTCTATTTTGTAGATGCTTGACTTTGTGATACTTATTTTTTACTGCTGCTAGTTGTTGATAATGTATTATCTTGTGTTATATTGTATTGAACGCTATACCATTGCATTATAGATTAATGTGGTAACAGCAAGATATAAGACATACTCTGTTCAAATAGCTGAGTGTGATTCTAGCTATAAGCTTCAGCAACAGGCCGACCCAAGTTATTCCAAATATGGATAAGCACATTGATTTAATCTCACCTAAATCTGCACCACAAGCGAGTCTATCTGATCTTATCAGTCTAAGCTTCCTTCATGGTCAAAAAAAAAGCACTTCTTGGGCACTGTTCCTCTTCTCTTAAAATAGACATGTTCATACCCTAGGATCCACAAATCTTTGTTAACTATAAAGATCAGACGAACAACACCGGTGAAGCTGATAACTTCTGAGATCACATGCCTTACATCACAGATAGCTGAAGTGTAGAAAGTAAAAACTCACACCTTGTCCTTCAACCCGGGGGATCCAAGTGACTGAATGTAAACATAACCCCATTAGTCTCTCAAGTATCCTGAAATATTAATTGTGTCAGGTATAGCCATGTTACCCTGCTGGGCTAAGGTAAGAAAGGTCTTTGACATATAATACATACTAAGGTCAAAACAACCCCAATCAAAACCAACTAATTCTTGTTTCCTGTGGGAGGGAATTCAGCAGTTACACCGGTTAGTATGAAACGTGTTCTTCAGGTCTTAGAAATTGGTGGTGAAAGACCCGTTTCCCATTTCCAGTTTCTTCTTCATGACAGAAGACCAATCATTCTGTCATAGCTACTGTTCCGTTCTGCTAGAACAGCGGATTTCAACACAGGCAGAGTTGCTTGCTTTCCGAATTGGGAAATTACCTCGGTGTGCGTTTCAGCAGTTCTTGTATCACCCAAGCAGAAGCTGCTTGTAAGTCTCTCTGGTGAGGACTGGGTTACTTGCCACATTTCCCGACAGACCTTTGATCTCCCGATGTCTATACAGACACATAAAAGTTCCATTGTTAACCTGATGCAAGCCTTTTTGGAGCCGCTTTTTATTTTTACAGGGCTGGCAGTTACCAAAACTGGAATAAGACTATTCTGGGATTTCTAGATTATAATATTCTAGTTCTACATTGTCCTGAAATGATGTTTTGCTTAAATTAAGCCCAGTTTTAAATATAAACTGACTTTGTCTCTGTTATTTCAGATAATTCAGAAAATGCCTGTAAGAAGCAGTCCAAAAACCAAGAAGCAGTCTAAAAACTAAAAGGCCTAAAGCCAGTCGCTGTGGACAGCAGAGTCTTCTTTTCCACACACCTAATGGTTTTGGAGCTGAAGTAGAGGAAATTATTTTCTTTCACCAACAATGTGAAAAGAGGAATCACTCCAGAGCTCCTTTCTAACCAGATTTTTGTGGTAACAGTAGGTAATATCTTAAGAAGGGGTATGAAATGTTTTTGAACAAGTTGTAATCACTTGCCATGACAGAGAAATGGCTGTGGTGATGGGAAGAGTCCATCCATTTTTATGAGAAACAGAGGAACATCATGGAAACAAACATAAAAAAGCAAAGACAAGACAACGGGGGTGGGGGGAGACACTGACAAAGACCACAGTTGTTCAGATCTTTCTGATTTGTAGTTCAGGGAAAAGATTTAGCCATACCTTTAAAATTTGTCCATGTTTCTTAATAAACAGTAATAATATTAGTGCAAGTTCTGTTGTGTAATGGCGGTTTACTCTTTCCAAGCAATGTTCAGAAGCTGCTCAATGTTTCCCACTCGTGCAGATCCAGTGCTCAAAGACTTGTTATATAGACTCTACTATATTCCACAGTGTAATTCCTTTTCCCTCAGAATTTTATCCCAAACATCTGAGCTCAGCCCAAGCAAAACTTCTAATTCACTCACTGCATAAAGCTGTCATTCTGTATTCGAGAGTTTGCTCCTCCTGACTTCTCTTTGAGGTTGCAGAGAAGGATGTTCCAACTGCCATCAGAAACTGCAATTATGATTGCAAAGCTATGTGAATAGTAAAAATCTTTAAAATGTCTCATCTGTCCTGCAGCAGTGAAAAATCTGTAGGTGGACTAAGGGGAGCTAAAGCCCACAAAACAGGCAAAAGTACCAATGAAATCTACAGCTCTGAAGAAACCAGGTTAGGTAAATTCCTCAACTGGAACTAAATGTTCTTTGGATTTCAGATACCACCATACATGTTGGATTCCACCCCTGTTCCCATGCCCCGATCTGCCATTAGTCTGTAGGAAAGTAACTCCAGGTTTGCTGCGAACCCAGCTTGTCTCAGAAGACTCTGCAGCGCTTCCACAATTTCCACATGGATGCCTTCACCTCGCTGTTCCTCAGGGTATAGATGAGGGGGTTCATCACTGGGGAGAAGACAGTATAGATCACAGAGATGTGCTTGTCGGAGGGGAAGGTAGAAAAGGGACGGAGGTAGATGAAGATGCAGGGTACAAAGAAGAGGATGACGACCATCATATGGGAGGCGCAGGTGGAGAGGACCTTCCAGTGCCCCTCAGTGAAGTGGACCCTAATTGTGACCAGGATGAACATGTAAGATGTGACCAGCACCAGGAAGCAAACCAGGGATATTAAACCGCTGTTGGAAGCCATGAGCCACTCAGTGACATAGATGTCTGTGCAGGCAAGCTGGATGACAGGAGGCACGTCACAGAAGTAGTTGTCGATCGTGTTAGGGCCACAGAAGGGGAGCTGGACTATGAGCAGCGTCTGGACAGTGGAATGGATGAAGCCCCCTGCCCAGCAGGCAGACACCAGCACCCAGCACACTTGCTGGCTCATGATGGCCGTGTAACGCAGGGGCTTGCAGATGGCAGTGTAGCGGTCGTATGCCATCACGGTCAGGAGGAACATCTCTGATGCCCCAACGAAGTGCAGAAAAAACAGCTGGGCTATACAGTCTTCAAACGCGATGGCCTTCCTCTGGGAGAGCAGGTCCACCAGCATCCTGGGAGAGGTGACAGAGGTGCAGCAGATATCTATGAAGGACAAATTGCAGAGGAGAAGGTACATGGGTGAGGACAGCTTGGGGTCAGTCCTGACTGTCACAATGACGAGAAGGTTTCCCAGCAGAACCATGGCATAGGCCAGCAAGAAGAAGGTAAAGAAGAGGATTTGCAGCTCCCTTGTATCAGAAAGCCCCAGGAGGATGAATTCGGTCACCTGGGAGAAGTTTCCCAGTGCCATTGCTTCAGCTCAGGCTCCCACAGCACAGGTGTGGGGTGAAGTCATGGGCTGACCAGGAAGAGAAGGGGATGTGCTACAGCTCCAAGGTTCATGGATGATGAGAAAAGGATGCATTTGCTGCTGTTCTGCCTGCTACAGAAAGCACAGTGTCACATCATAAATTATGGTGAGCAGTGTTCGCAAAGAGCACTGTCCACCTCTCTTCTCCCGTCTTCCCACTCCCTTTTCAGGTTTCTGGCCCCTCCACACTGACCCTCACCCCTGAACTCACTCTGACCACTATTTTTCTGCGTTGTAGCTGGTGTGACAAAGTGTGTGCTCCCATTCTGTCAGGGAGCAATCATATCCTACTCTCACAGGACAAGAGCCACAAATGCTGGAAAAATGTTGTCCTTTTACCTGCTGGGAGTTTAAAGCGCCACAATGGAAGCAAGCACTTGCCATGCTCAAGCATCGTGTCTACGATATATGGCTCAGCCATGAGCTGGTCCATGTTCTACTCCTAATTGCATTCCTCTAAATTGATGAAAGAGCTCTCCAGTTAGCTTGTCCACTCTGAAACTAGACATACATGCACAGAAACCAGGTCTGGGAGGTTCTTCACTGATATTCCTCTCCAGTGAGCTAGCAGCTCTTTAGTAGCTTCAGTGCTCTCTTAGGCCTGCTGTTAACAGAACATGCTCTCCTGAAGAAATTTTTTTCTGTTTTCTAACATAGCAGAAGCTGCAAAATTCTGCACAAGTTTTCTACTCTTTTGTCGCTCTTAGTAATTTTTAAAGTTCTTCAGTGGACAAATACACTCACTGTCTTGTGGGGATTAAAATGTGACCAGCAGATGAATGCTCATTTTCATTTACAATCACACCAGAAAATTCTTTAGCTGCTCATTTCTGCCTAGGAGTTTATAAGTCAGCAAGCAGGAGATTACTACTAAGAAAGCGGTGTCTGTTTTTCATATATGCCTCTTGCCTTTTGCTAATACCTGAGCACTTTCCTCAGGTCCTGCTCTATTCTCTACCACTTTCTGGTAGTTCTCAAAGACTGTTTTTCTTTCCCATCAAACAGGCTTGCTTCATGCATAATTTGGAATATATGTCTGCAAATTACAGCACTAGTTTAGAAATGATCCCACTTTTTCCCCTCTGCTTCTCCCAAGGGCTCAGTAGTCTTCCAGAGCTAGCACAGCTGCAGAGAGGGTCAACTGCCTGTAGCGATCCCTGATGTTGTACTAGACAGAGACCTGCAGAACAGGCACCACAGTTTGAGCACAACAGCTCTGGCTCCCTGTATAGTCAATAAAGAGGACTAAAGGCATGACTTGTTTTACCTTGTTTAGATCATTACATGACAGTGACATGACTTATACCATAGAAGATAGTACAACTGTCCTTGAGTATAAATGGAGAGCAGATACCTGCCCCATGCTAAATGTCTATGATGCAATCAACATTAAATGAAGCTGCCTTGAAGGATCCAAATGACTGAAACATCACAGTAGTATTTAAATTTTTCTGTATATTTTTCAACAGATTACCAAGCATTTCTCTCTGCCTTTCACATAAACAAACACAACCACACACATGTGCTTTAATATGCCATGGCTGATACGAAGAACATAAGCAAAGGAGAGGAAAAAATGGTTACTACTGTACCCAGTTACTAAATGTTGATACAACATGAACTTTCAAGTCTGAACTCCACAGCATCTGTTGTCTGAAAACATTTTAAATCATTCACTCCAAATCTGTTTCAAGTTCTTCATCCAACAGGTCAGGCAATGTTCCCGTCTTCTTCCTCCTGCTTGTAACTGCCATATCATTGCTCTTAAGTTTCTTGTTGTGTAGAAATTTGTTTCAGGAGGTGTTCAAGCACTTTTTCTTTTCCTGACAGGTTACAGTCAAATTTTACTGTGATGGTATCAATGTTCCATTTTTCATCTATCATTCAGACAGAAAGATCCAATGAGGCAACACCTCCAAGGCTTTCTGAACTGACCTCTGTGTTTCCCATATCTTTCTTCTCCCTAAAGTCATCTCATATATAAATACTCCTGTAACATACTGGGTACTAAACATAGGCAAAAGATAGTTTTCCGCTAGTAGAGTTGGACCTGTGAGAACTGTGTCATCACCAAACTCCAAGCAGCTACCCAAGGGCCTCATTAAACAGTTTTTGTGGCTGGGTCCCATGGTGTGCAAGAGCACACCAATTTGCTCAATGACCTTCTGTGCGTGGAGTCCCAAAGGTTGATGGAGAGAGGATCAGACACCACGCACTTCTAAGCACTCAGAAGCCCTTTGTATGAAAAAACAAGTCTCTAGTAATAAAAACATAAATGTAGTGTTCTACTACCAAACCCCACATTGAGACAGTGTCAAGCACCGGGAAATGTTGCTTAAGATCAGAGAAGCTGCGGAGCTGGGACAGGTAGCATTGGTGGGAAACTGCAGTCACTCAGGGATAGACTGGATCAGTGCCTGATCTCAGGATAAGATATAAACTAAAATGAATGTTCATTCCCCAAGACAAAGGAAGATCTGGGCAGACCAAAGATGTCAGTGGTGATGTGCCACTGAGAACTATGGCTCAAGTTCAAATTCGCTTGAACTGATTGTTCTGCCCAGGATGTTAATTGGTAAGAGATCCCCCTATCTTTATCTCAACCCACAAGCTTTTTTATCTCATTTTCTCCCCCTGTCCTGTTGCAGACAGTGAGTGAGAGAGGGGCTGGGTGGGCATCCAGCATCTAGCCAAGGTAAACCCACCACATGGCATGAACTTTAAAGACAGTAAACTAGTCTGAAAGCATGCAATCTAGAAAAAGAAGAAATGTGATTACTGAATTTTATAGCCATTTCTCCTACACCTACAGGAGGTGAAAGGAGTAGCCTCTTCCAGTGAGGAAGAACCTGGAAATCTAAAAAGGAAATCTTGTACTGAAAGGTTTGCTTACTCTTGGAAGCTTGCTACCACCATCACTCTTTTGTGCAGAAATGTAAGGAGATGCTACTCTCCAAAGCTTTCGGGAGCTAGTAGGAAAGAACAACCTCTCAAAATACTTGGTTGTTTCTCCTAATGCCAAAGAAACCTAGAAAAATCATAAAATCATAGAATTATAAGATCATAGAATGGTTTTGGTTGGAAGGGACCTT
>NW_010972715.1:178535-178741 GCF_000737465.1 Haliaeetus leucocephalus | reverse complement strand
TGTGGGCAACCTGTTCCAGTGCCTCACCACCCTCACAGTGAAGAATTTCTTCCTTACATCTCATCTAAATCTCTAAATCTAAACCCTCTTTCAGTTTAAAGCCATTACCCCATGTCCTATCACTACCTGCCCTTGTAAAAAGTCCCTCTCTGGCTTTCTTGTAGGCCCCCTTTAGGTACTGGAAGGCTGCTATAAGGTCTCCCTGG
>NW_010972715.1:161323-178045 GCF_000737465.1 Haliaeetus leucocephalus | reverse complement strand
TTCCCTCCAGCGTGTTGACCGCACCACACAACTTGGTGTCATCAGCAAACTTGCTGAGGGTGCACTCAATCTCACTCTCTATGTCACCAAGATACAGCTATGAGGTGCCTGAAGGTACATCCCACAATACCACCCCCAGTGCTCCGGTTTGGTAGCTGACAACAACCTCACATCCTTTTAATTGACAGTTTCCAAAGACGACAAGTTACATAAAACCACGAAGTTAGTGTCAGCCCTATTCTGAACAGCTGTGCTAAAAACAGAGCAACATTACTGCAAAGTCTCTCCTGAATGCTTGTCTTTCCCTCCTGATGGTTTCTCAAGCTCACGTCATCTTACAAACATGCCCTGTGTTGTTTCATTTCTCACTCCTCTTCACTTTTCTGCTCCACAACTTTTTCATGGCATTTTTCACCTCTTCATTTCGGAGGGTGTAGATCAAGGGATTAAGCATAGGCGTGACAATAGTGTAGAACACAGAGACCATCTTGTCTGCTGAGAAGGTGGTGGAAGGGCGCATATAGATGAAAATGCATGGCCCAAAGAACAGAACTACAACAGTGATGTGGGAAGTAGATGTATAGAGTGCTTTGAGACGCCCTTCAGAAGAGCGTGTCCTCAAAGAAACCAAGATAACAGCATAGGACACAACAAGAACAACAAAACAGCTCAGGGAAATCACACCACTATTGGCAGCCACACTGACACCAATGATGTAGGTGTCAGTGCAGGCCAGCTTCAGTAAAGGGTGAACATCACAGAAATAGTGGTCGATCTCATTGGGCCCACAAAACGGCAGCTGAATTGTCAACAGAGTCTGCACCACCGAGTGTACAAAGCCTCCCACCCAAGAAGCTGCCACCAGCCAGCCACAGACATGCTTGTTAACAGTACTCCTGTAATGAAGCGGCTTGCATATAGCAACGCAACGATCATAGGCCATCACTGTGAGAAGGAAGATCTCAGTGCACCCAAAGAAATGGCCTGCAAATACTTGAGCTATGCAGCCCACAAAAGAGATGGTCTTCTTCTCAACAAGAAGGTCATAAATGAGTTTGGGAGCTGTGACAGTAGAGTAACTGATGTCTACAACAGACAAGTAGCTCAGGAAGAAGTACATGGGAGAGTTCAGCTGTTCACTTGTCTTTATAGTAATGAGGATAAACAGGTTTCCAAGAATTATAGCAGCATAGAAGACTAAGAATAATGAGAAGCACACTTTCGCTACTGTCTTATCTTGTGTCAGTCCATGGAGGATGAACTCCGTCACATTGTTTTTGTTCTCCATAGACATCATGTAGACAGGACCTGAAGCACAGAAAAGAGACACGAGCTATGGCATTAGACATGGGACATTATCAGTACACATACCTACTGACCACTGGTATGTTAAATATTAAGCATATGTCCTTTGCTGTCTTTTTGGGACAGTTTCCATTTAAAGTCAATGCTTCCCTCAAGGAATAACAGGTGATATCCAAATCGGAATGTATTATTGACATCTATAATAACAAGCTCAGATTATTTATTTGAGGAGGGTGGTAGAAATAATACTCTCAAGGTTCCTAGTTCTCACCTTTGCCTCTTTTAAAAAAGAAGACTAATTACCAGGTCCCCTCAAGACCCACTTTTACCCTATGTTAGTTTGGAAATAAAAGTTGACCGAAAGAGACAGTGCAGCTATAATTCAAGTCCCAACATTTTGAACATGGCCTGAGGAAGGTCCTTGCGTAAGCAGTGATTGTACACTCCTCTTCAGTCCTCTAAAGGATTGCAACAGAACTACTCCTTATTATCTCTCTGACTGTGATAGACCTGAATAAGTTCAGTCACAGAAAGAGCTGGCCAGTGTTACAGTACATGAATGAACTAATCTGGAGCTAACTTGCATTAACAGTGCATTAGCAGGGGTTTATATACCTCACCCAGGTCCTGGACTTAGTGTGGAACACCTCATAAATACACCTGTAGTGACACCGGGGTAATGAATGCACCACTGGTGACCCTCCTTTTCTCAGAAACACCCATGATTTCACCTTTGCGGCATTCCCATACAGTACACAGGTATCACTAGTGTTCAATTTATACATGGAGATAGAGGTGGCAAATGTGTAATAACCTTGTCTATGGTATCAGCAAGCCCTTTGGGGTCTGAATTCTACCTGACAATCACGGGACACTCAGTTCTTTCTCCTGAGCTCTCTGCCTCAACTCCTGGCTACTCCCCACCTTGGGCAGCAGAGGAAAGGCTCTTCAGTGTCTCCATCGCTGCCTCCGTGCCCCTCCACGAGCAGAGAGAAAGCACGGTGGGACAGACCAAAGTGTGTGTGTCGTGACCATTGCTGCCTGACACGTACGGCTCAGACAGTGTAAGACCGAGCACACAGGCAGTGCCGTCATCGGCTCCTGAATCCTCTCTGTAACACTGACAGCATCCTTTTGACAGGTCTTTCTGGAAACGGCATATAACTGGGGAAAAAAGGCAAATAAGACAACAACTAGAACAAAGGCTGAAAAATCTGTAATTGAATTTTTTCTAATTCATAAAATGGACCTCACAAAAGTCACTCGGCAGAAATGCCTATTTTCAAAGGTAAGATTTCAGTGGCGCTTGAGCAAAACAAAGGAACAATATCAGAAAACTTACACCGTTCATATTTGCTAGTCTCCAAGAGTTCACCTGCTATTGCTCCTCTCACCACTTTACGTGGTTTCATCAGAACGTCTTAGCTGCAAGTTGCTGCTTAGATGTTGTGAAAGCAATCCATCTCTCTGCCAATTCTGAAACCTACGGTGGCTGAAAAGAACAGCCCGACTCTCCATCTGCATTTCTCATTCTGCACAAAAACAACTTCCAAGAGCACCTACAAGAACAATTATCTCTCACAAGATGGGGAAATTGTAGCAGAAATATTTAAAGTAAATCACACAGCAGAAGCACAAGACTATCAGGAGTAATGAGATCCCAGAGGCATACGAGGTTTTGTCAGAAGTCATCAGTAGACAAGGAGCTAAAAATTGTACTTTGGATATCTGTTAGGGTAGTCTCTGGAGAGTGATGTTGGTGTGGTCATCTAGACTGTTACATTGCACAGGGGTTTGCTTGCTTACTTGTTCGTTTGCTGGCTGGCTTTAGACAGCATTAGCTGTCCAGATAAATAGACTTTATTTACTATTGGACATGTATTTCTTCTGGAAGCATTTCTGGTTCAAATAAACATGACACCTAGCCATTCGCAAGATTTATATTCACCTTATCTTTGCAATCAAATATTCCTGAAGTAAAGATGTCTTTTACACAGGACATTTATACAAATTCTGCTTTCTGTCTTAAGCTAATATTTCTCATATGCATTCATATCTTATTAACTTGTTCTCACCATTGCATGTTGACAGCACAAAAAAGTATCACAACTGTGCTATAGACTGTTACCAACATCCGCTACACAAATTTGAAACAAGAAGTAAACCAGGAAATTACCTCAAAAATTTAAAAAGGTTTGTGGTTAGTCCTCACTGCACACCAGGTATTTTTAGTGAGACAATGCAAAACACAGAAGCAACTCTTTAGCCCAAGTATTAAGTTCTTATAAGAATTCTCTCCGAAGTGTAGAGGAGCCTAATGTTGTTTTCAGTGACGCCTTCCACAATCTATGATCGCATGTTTGCCCAGCCGCACCCAGAAGTGAGACCTCCAGAAAAAAACCCTGGTGTTCACCCCAAAAACATTCTTTAAAAATCTGTTTTTAATATATATTTATATATATAATTTTGCATATATATAAAGTTATAAGCCCTAGCTTGGGCTGGGAACACCTTGTAACCTTGACTCCTACTTAAGTTATGTTAAGGTTTAACACAGGTGCAGGTGTTTATAGGGAATGTAAGTGAAGAAATAAAAGTGCTTCAGTTACTTTTGGATGGCACCAAGCAGGTCTTTTCCTTCCTCGCTCAGCTGATTTGGTGGTTTTCTGCTGGCAAGGTAGGGGCTAGGGTCTCTTATTGTAGCTCCTCAGGTAAAGACCCAGAGCTGCTATAGCTTATCACCCTGTGACAGCTTTGACTGGCACTGAACTGGTTTGGTCTTTCATCCTCATGTTTCTTCTCTTTCCTCCTGCAATAGTAGGTGTACCAGCTGTTCCCATGGAAAACACGCTTCTTCCCTTGTGTGGGTGTGTAAATGTGTTCTGTTGGGCTAGGAGTTGTCTTGCATACTGGAATAGTTCCTAAACTTTTTTTTTTTCCATTGACACATGAAATTGTGCCTCCAAATGCCTTCTTTGGTGAATACTCCATTTTTTACAGTCTGCAAGGTGTCTTTCACTAGATCTATGATTCTGTGTTAGTCTCAACATCAAAATAAAAAACCTGAGTCAGAGCTGAAGGATGGAGAGGATGGTTGGAAGGATAGCATCAGTGACAGGTGAAGTAGAATTATAGAACAGTTTGGGTTGGAGGGGACCTTTGAAGATCATCTAGTCCAAACGCCCCTGCCACAGGCAGGGACATCTTTCACTAGATCAGGTTGCTCAAAGCCCCGTCCAACCTGGCTTTGAACACTGCAGAAAGGATTTGTTGCACCAGCAGGGGAAGGGGAGAAGCTTCCCCTCCTGTTACCTGCGTCAGCAAGTGACCCAGCTAGCACCTAATATCAGGTTTTTAATTGCTAACCCATAGATTCAAGATACCACAATGTGGGTCTCATAAAAAGGCATTTACTGCAAGCAGAAAGGGGCCTCTCTTTCCAGCAGCAGGTGACCATAGTCCTCTCTTTCCCAGCTGAATGGATTACAGAGCAGATGGAGTTCATCTGAAAGTTTATACCTGAGTAACAGGAAGATCTACCCGGACAACATTTTCAGTATTTTTGATAGTATTTATTTAAACTTTGGTGTTTCTTGTCACAGAGTTCACAATGTCTTTCAAATCAGAAGATGAACCTTCAGTGTCTTCCTAACTACAAAAGGAGCTAACAGCAAGCTTTTCTTTGAAAGGCAGTTTTGGGGGAATTTTCACAAAAGAAATTATAGTGATAGATGCTTGATTTTCTCCAGTCCTTTGGAAATGTTACCACAGTTCTACACCTTTCCTTTTTCACTTCCCAATTTTCTACTCCACAGTTTTCTCATGGCACTCTTCACCTCCTCATTTCTTAGCGTGTAGATGAGTGGGTTCAGCATGGGCGTGATGACAGTATAAAACACTGCCACGCTCTTGTCCTCCGTCAGAGTGCTGGACGGACGAATGTAGGTGAACGTGCATGGCCCGAAGAACAGAATCACCACAGTGATGTGGGACCCACAGGTGGAGAGGGCCTTGTGCCGCCCTTCGGCTGTTTGACTTTTCAAGGAAACCAGGATGACAACGTAGGACGTGACCAGGATGACGAAACAGCCCAGAGTTATCATTCCGCTGTTGGCAACAACAACGATGCCCACGGGATAGGTGTTGGTACAGGCCAGTTGTAGTAGGGGGTGGACATCACAGAAGTAGTGGTCAATTGTGTTAGGGCCACAGAAGGGGAGCTGAGTGGTGAGAAGAGTCTGCGCTATGGAGTGCACAAAGCCTCCCACCCACGAGCCCATCACCAACCGGCCACACGCACGCCTGGTCATGAGGGTGGTGTAGTGGAGAGGTCTGCAGATGGCAATATAGCGATCATAGGCCATCACCATGAGGAGGAAGATCTCCGTGCAGCCAAAGAAATGTACCCCAAACAGCTGTGCTATGCAACCCACAAAGGAGATGGTTTTATTTTCAACAAGGAAGTCGGCAATCATTTTGGGAGCTGTGACAGAAGAGTAACAGATATCTACAAAGGACAGGTAGCAGAGGAAGAAATACATGGGGGAGTTCAGACGCTGACTGCTAATTACAGTGATAATAATGAGCAGATTTCCTGCCACAATAATTACATAGAACAACAGAAACATCACAAAACATGTTTTCTGCACCCCTTGATCCTCTGAGAGGCCCAGAAGAATGAATTCCTTCACACTGCTTGCATTCTCCATGTTGATCAGTTGGGCAGCAATATGCAATGTACAGCCTAGGCACATGGAAAAATAAAGACAGACAAATGATTCATCAGGTTTTTTCATTATTAAAAATGAATTCTTTATCAGAAGTGCATACACACTAAGAAATATATAGGATTAGTATATGAAGTGTGTTTTTTGTTGTTTATTTTTTCTTCCCCCCCATGTGTTTAATTCTCCTTTCATGAGACTTCAGCCCTACCTGTTACCACATTGAGACAGGTGCATTCTGTGATATGTTCCTCTGTCCTGGTCCTCCAGGATTTTGAAGGCTGGTGTGCTAAGGACAAGGCTAGAGTGTTCACCTCGAGCACTACAGGGGCTACAGATGTTTAAAAGCATGTTTTCCCTCAGTGTAGACCAAGTCCCCGATAACAATCTTTGTGAAAACAGTGCCTTTAAGAACACCTAGAAGTATTCCTTGGAATGCCAATTTATTTTATAAGTAAAAATTATCTTTGAATTGTTCAGAGAGGAAATGAAACCACCCACAGAGGTAAAAAATCTCCTCTGTATATACATTTTGAAACATAAATTCTCAGCTTCATGGGCTGAACAATGAGTTCTGGGGAAGTTATTTATCAGGGTGAGAACAGCAAACAATTTCACATATGACTTACTCTAGTATTTAGCTTGTTCTAAATCTCAGCAATGTTCCTTTGAGAGGAAGGAAGAATGAAAGGATCTTTTCAGATCTTCTGTCACAGCATCGTACGAATTTTGCTTTATACTGATTTGTGATACACTCTGCAGGATATTCTCAAGAGTGAATTTCTGTTTAGTGAAGCCAGTCTAGCTGGTGGTCTCTCTATAAGAAGAACAGCTAAATTAAGGTCCTTTACAGAACCCTTTCTTTCTCCATAGACTAAGGGGAGCCTAAGTAAATTAACATCACCAGGGTTGAGTTAACTTCAGAGAATAATCCTTTTTGTCCCCTGAAAGTAGCTCGGAGCTTTCCATAATGCCCCCCCCCCCCCCCCTTTTTTTTTTTTTTTTTTTGTGCTACGGCTGAACTCCGTATCTCTAGGCATTTATACCTCTACAGTTTCTCTTTTCAGACATGATCACATTCCAGTGTGAATGTGGGGCTTCTTTGGTTTGGCCTGTTCCAGCTATAGCCCCTGGAGCACTACATGTCACTAGTAAATAAATAATCTACATCTTTAAAAAGACTTAGTCCTTAGCATTACCAGGTGGCTGTTATGCACCCAGATATCAGAGCTGCTTTGGTCAAAAAAGCCTGGAAACCACCAGATTGAACTCTTTACAGAGTTTAACCAAAAAAAGGCACCTCAAAACCGACTATCAGCTGTATGGGATTCATCCTGGTATGAAAACATTCCCAGTCAACTGCTGTAAAAAATTGTCATTGCAAGTCCTGCCCAATGAAAGCACAAGCAGTTCTCCCTGTTTGTGCAGGTGATCTGAGCAGATCTGTGGAATGATTCAGTTAATGCAAATTATCTAGCACCTATTTAAAATTACAGCAAAATCAGAAACTCTTGTGCAGGCAAAAACTGATCAGGCATCCACAGGAAACACTGAAATGGAGAAAAACCAAAATTGCTCTCAAACACACAAAGTAAAGCCTAGAGAGGAAGTTGGGAAAGTCAGGGACTTTTTCTGTGCTTAAGGCTGCACTAACAGTGGGTAAAAGATATTCAAGAAGGGGGGTAAAATTTACATGGATAATTCCTGTTCTGATATATCTCCAAGAAAAAAAGATCAATAAGAAGAATGTGATATCGATTTCTACCTAGTCTTACCGAGTTGTGATCCTTTCCATTCCTCCTCTTTTCACTTAGCACTGACATAGTTTTCTACCAAAAACAGAAGGACAAAAATGGGGACATATTTATGGCTGTGCAGTAGCCAGTGGGAGAGAAATTGCTGGGCTCTATCCAGGCCAGAGCAGAACTGGAAGCAAACCCCACCAGTCTCGGTGTCATGTTTAGGCAATCAGTGGTTCAGAAAGGAGTGACCAAGAGAGAAATGATCAAGGAAAACTATATTGCTGAATAACAGCAGATGGGAAACTTCTAAGCTAAAACAAGGTGTATATTTTTGAAAGGATTGTAAAGATACGACCCATCCACAACAGACAGCTTTACTGTGTGTCCTTCTTGGTAAGGTCCCTGTCACCACCACCAAATTGCATTTTACAATATATTCATCTCCCTCATTCCATCTCATTGACTTATGTCATGTAGGCACCTATATCTGAGCCAGTCACATACATTCTTTCTTCTGCCTTTGCAGGGCAATTCATGACCAGCCTCAGGTGCCTACTGAAAGATGTGATTAATTACATGCTGGAGGTGCCTATTTCTTTCTGTTGACTCCGAGAGGATGGCTAGAACGACTAATTCAGTAGAGGATTCCCACATGTCTTACCCCTAAAAATATCTTTTCAGGGAGAGACTAGAGGTACATGATATAATGCAATCAACTGCAAAATAAAATAAATACAATGTGGACTGCTAATATTTCAAAAAGGATGAGAAATTGCACCATCTCCTTATTGCAAGCATTCTTCCCTAAAATCTCAGGTGGTTAATGGGAAACAAAATAACAAAATAACCTAATCTGGGACTACAGAACTAGCTTTGTACATGGTTCCAGCCAAAGATAGCCATAGACAGTTGATGAATTTTATGGAAATTTCTTTCTGTATTTTCACATTTGTTCAAGAAGAAGGGAAACAAAGGGGGAAAGGAAATCAGGAAAAGAAGAGAAGAAAAGAAATTTAAAAAGAAAAGAAAGAATCCAGAGAACCCGGAGAACTTACCTCCTCTGTGTTTGGAGATCTAATTTTTTGTGTAAGGGCTGTATGATTTTATCTCCTCAACACCTGCCTTCCCTGGTAGGAATGTGTTAGAGCACACAGGCTTTAAAGAACACAGAACAGCTTCTGGAAAGCTTCTAACACTTGCTTAGGAAGTGCCTTTTACTGTATAATCCCATCTGATTTAATTTCTTGCTTTCTTGTATCACAAGTGTATCTTGGTATTTTCTGCCTATGTGAGAACTGCTTTGATGGGCTGTCTGGATCGTGTGATGCATTCAGAGCCCAGCAGCAGAAAGAAGGCTGAGAAGAAAACTGTTTAAGTAGCACTCTTTAACCCTCTCCAAGGAAATCTCCCACCTCAAGGGCTCTTGGGGCTGGAGGAGCGAGGCGTGGAGGCTTAATGAAGGGAAGGCATGAAAGGAAGGGCAAAGGAGGAGGAATTAATTCTGTCCTGACTGAAAAGTTTAGGCAAACATAAATTAAAGAAATAGCTGTCAGTCAGTGATAATGGTATTATGAAGGCATTTCAGGATTCCTCCAGTAGAAATAACAGCCAGTGGATTAGCAGAACATTAAACTGGACAAGCATGTGATGTGACCTAGTCCGGTTAACCCTTTCCAGAGTCCTTCCTTAAGCCACGCATTATGGTTTTCCCAAGTGTAGAGGCCCATGAGATCCACTGCTATGGCTTTATAGCATTGTGTGTAATAAAACAGTACTTCACATCTTTGGGTATTCCAAAAAGAAAACACATAAAACACAAATCTTCCTTAAAAAAAAATCAGAGAGAGTTCTAGTAATAAGGACAGAGGTGCCATACTCTGGGGGTGGTAAAGAGTTACCTCTCACAGTAGTATTTTAAAGGGCAAGTTAGGCACACTTCTCTCAGTAGTGGTTCTGATTAAGTTAAGTTTTCACAGAGACAGAAGATGGCCTGGGTTACCTCTTGATGACTCTTCAAGTCCTATTTTGCATAAAATGTCATCAGCGGCAACCCAGTGAATAAAGCCTTTTGCAAGAACTTGCACATTTTAGCAAAGGTCAGCTAATTACAAAGGAAAAAGAAATCCTTCTTTTGCAAATGGGGAAACCAAGGGAGGAAGTCAGCTATTTTATGCCTGTGGAAGTCAGCTGAGTTCAGTCTTTGTCACTCCAGGCTTTCCTATGGAAAGAAATAAATCTCTTCAGAAATGGATTCACCTGATCTCCCTCAGACCTGATTTTAGGATGAGATTAGCTCTGAAATAGACATCTAGATTTTGAACAAAATTACTTAGGGCAGACAAAGGCCATGTCCAAAGAGTTACAGTCAATGGCTCAATGTCCAAGTAGAAACCAGCAACAAGTGGTGTCCTTCAGGGGTCTGTACTGGGACCAATACTATTTAGTATCTTCATCATTGATATAGGGCAGTGGGATCAAATGCACCCTCTGTAAGTCTGCTGATGACACCAAGCTGAGTGGTGCGGTTGATACGCTTGAGGGAAGGGATGCCACCCAGAGGGACCTTGACAGGCTTGAGGAGTGGGCCCATGAGAAAGAACCTCATGAAGTTCAACAAGGCCAAGCGCAAGGTCATGCACATGGGTTGAGGCAATCCCCACTATCAGTACAAACTGAGGATGAAGGGATTGAGAGCAGCCCTGCAGACAAGAATTTGGGGATACTGGTGGATGAAAATTTGAACGTGAGCCAGCAATGTGCGCTTGCAGCCCAGAAAGTCAATCATATCCCGGGCTCCATAAAAAGAAGTGTGACCAGCAGGTTGAGGGAGGTGATTCTCCCCCTCTACTCCGCTCCGGTGAGACCCCACATGGAGTACTGCATCCAGCTCTGGGGTCCTCGGTACAAGACAGACAGGGACCTGTTAGAGTGGGTCCAGAGGAGGGCCATGAAAACAATCTGAGGGCTGGAACACTTCTCCTGTGAAGAAAGGCTGAGAGAGTTCAGTCTGAAGAAGAGAAGGCTCCTCAAGACCTTCTTGTGGCCTTTCAATATATAAAGGGGGCTCATAAGAAAGACAGAGAAAGGCTTTTCAACAAGGCCTGTAGTGACAGGACAAGGGGCAATGGTTTTAAGCTGAAGAGTAGATTTAGATTGGACACAAGGAAGAAATTTTTTATGATGAGGGTGGTGAGACACTGGAAAATGTTGCCCAGAGAAGTTATGGATGTCCCATCACTGGAAGTTGTCCTGGTTAAACCATGACAGAAGAGTTCAAGGTCAGGTTGGATGGGGCTTTGAGCAACGTGATCTAGTGGAATGTGCCCCTGCCCATGGCAAGGGGGGTTGGACTACATGAGGTCCCCTCCTACCCAAACCATTCTATGATTCTATACAATCTTTCTGTCAAGAAAAGCCTCATCCTTCTTAAGACTTCCACAGCCAGAGGTGAGTCTATGAAACAAAACACAATAAAGCAAACAGATATGCCAGTTCATGCATCAGTTCAACTCAAACTCATCCCTCCTCTGAAGTCTACTGTGTATTTTTAGGCTTCTGACTTACAGGTGTCAATAAATAGTTTCATCTGCTGCCCGCTACTTTGTTTTGTTGACATTTCTTGAAATTTAGAATGGCCCGATAACAACCAAGGTAATGTAACCATCTCCCAACACAGAATGCCAGTGATCCATGCAGTGAAAATGGAAATCCCCAAATTAATGAGGAGGTTAAATACTGCTCTGGTTGAAAATAGACCTCTAACTTAAATATCATCTTACACTGCAGCCTGGAGTCCTGGCCAGATTAATAAGGGTTAACAGTAGTCACTATAGGAAACAGAGTATTGGGTAAGGAAGTAAAAACAGTCGTACAATCATTGGGAAAGGAAGAGGAACAACAAATGACAGAAGAAGCTAAGGATGAGCCATCGGCTATCTGGCCTGCTAAGATAATTTGGGCCAGATCTGCCAGTTTCTGTACCCACTGACACTCATGGCAGCAATTTGGCTAGTGTTATATTCATCTCTTTTTGTTTCCCTAGCCAAATGGACTAGCAGAAGTGACTTAATGCACAAGCCCAAATCAAGAGTTGCTGGTATCTCCTGTTGCAAAATAGTTCTCTATAAGGATGTGCTTACTGCCAGGAAAGGAGAAAGGTGTTTCCTCCACTTACATTGGCATGTGGATCTGGACATCCTGGTGGTAGCTCATGCACATGGAGGGACTGTGCATGGTGAGATGAGTGAGATGTTGTGGGTGGGTAGTGAATGCTGACAGGGGGCTGTCTTGATAGAGAAACGAGGTGGTGAAAAGGTGTGAATTTGGTGGTGGGCGAGATGGGGCTGAGGCACTCTTTGGGGAGAAGTTGTGAAACTGGAAATGGAAGGCACAAGGGTGGAGGGTGTCTTGAGGGATTTTATGAAATCGGAAATGCCTGAGGTACGGTGAAGGACTGTGCTGAAAGACAGTGTGAAGTGGCGGCTAATACTGTGGGGTGTGAAGTTGCAGTTGGAAGAGCTCGTGACTTCAGAAGCAGGCATTGTGTACTGAGGGCAGCACAAGCAGAGGTTGTGCAGTTGTAGCTGCCGAGGTATGGTAAGGCTATGGAGTTTGGGTGGACCCTCCTCCAGGAAAGGTTGTGTCAAGCAGTAGGGACTAAGTAGGCTGGTAATTTGTGTCGGGAGAGGCTGTGGGTCAGAGGACACCCTGTGGTGATGGGTGCCTTAAGGCCAGTTTGGCAGGGCCAGTAGGCCCTTGGGGAATAAGAAGTTGGGCTGAGGGAGGTTGTGAAATCATCAGCAAGCGTTATGGAAAAGGACTGACAATTTCTCAATCTACGTGATCCTGAGCAGCAGTAAGGCATCCTTGTCACAGACTGTGAAACTAGAGCCTCTCAGGGACACAGGTAGGAAATAAAGCATCAGTGCAAGAGGCAAGGTATAATTTTGTACAGATGGTTCTTGCTTTCTTTGTATTGTGAGACTGGCTGAAGAAGGGAGAAGTAGTAAAAAACCCATTTCCTGAGACAAGACAGTGACAGGTTCTGTACAAAGAGGGAAGTGATTCAAATGTAAGTGACCACACACAAGCTAGATATTTCCCCAAGAGACCGATTGGCTGGCTGTTGGATGTCACGTTGAAAAGACCGTGGCTTTTTAAACAGTGTCTAACTAGCCCAGCACTACATTATGACACAAGGATTTTATCTGGACCATATGTCACAGAATTCAGGTGACAATTTTACCCAGCAGATCCGTACCAGCCAGCTGCTGCAAATCAGTCACTGAAATTCCAAGGAACCCACAAAAAGGTAAGAAATCCTAGATGGTATCTTTGCCATTGCATTCTGTCTAATGCTTTCTGTCACGCTTTTGGAGAGACGGTGAGGGGAAGGGAGGAGAAAAAAATGGAGGAAAGGAAATCAAACATTTTCTTCTCCTGCTGGTTAGAAATTCACTCTAGGTAAGAACTGGTCTTGATCATTTTCAAGATAAGGAGAGCTTCATTCTGAGGACCCTTTTCTGTGAACAAGTGCTATTGAATTGCTCTAAATACATCTTCTGTAACATAAGATGTCATTATTCAGAAACCTAGCATTACCAGTTTTGGTCTTAGATGATCACTTAAGGTTAGCCAAGAACATACAACAGCATAAGTTTCTGTCCATAGTCTAAAACGTCTTTGTGGTGTCAAGGTTGTTCAAACTGACATCTGCCACAAGAACTATGTGGTACTCAGCAGGCAAACCATAGGACGGGTGTTTAACCTCAAGGGAGAAAAGACCACCTAGACTCAGCCTGCTTCTGTTTGATGCAAACTTTCACTAGTTTCATTAAGGAAGTAGACTCATGTCTTGAATGCGTCTTGGAGACAACAAGAAATCTGTCTGTCCAGGGTCATACAGTAAATATAGTAGAACTGTGAGTGACATTTTTGGTATTCTTTTCCACGGTCTACAGAATTCAGAGAAGGATTTCTTCACTGCCATTACAGTAGAAGGCAAAACTATTGATGTTTTGTCATTTGTCCACAGGGAGTCCATTACAGCCATATCTGTACATATCTTGTACATGATCAATGGCACAGGGACATGTCATTTAACATTAGGAAATACGCTTGATGAGTTTAAGTTAGACAGCTAACCACCTGTCATTCCCTGAATGCCCAGTGGAGAGAGATGCAATTCTGGAGGATGGGGTCAATCACCTTCTGGAGATGACTCCAGCAGGGAGGTAGAACAGCCACTTTCCTAAAACGGGCACCGGCTCAGAAGGCTGGAGTGGGCTTAGGCAGAGCTTAAGTGACACTTGAATGTTCATGTCCTCTTCAAATCAATTGGAAATTTGCTTCAGTTTACACAGATAGTTTGTGGCAGAGAGATAGTGCTGCATTGGGAATCCTAAAGGTTAAGAAACCACTTAACCAATGGGTCTTCCTTTCTCCTCACAGCAGACTTGGTTCACAGAATTAGAGGCTGCTTCAGCTACTTCCTACTGTGAATCAAGGTCTGATAGTTTGCTGCCACTGCAAAAGTAGGTAGCAAGGAAGTGAACAAAGTCATAACGCTGTAACTTTTCAATTTGCTTGCTAGAAATGTTCGGGGAAGAGGTGGCCTTGCTAGTGAAGTTGGTCAGGCAGTATGCTGCTCTCCCCAGATAAGGAAAGAGAAGGTGAGCTTGAGCTCTGAGATGTTCCTGTTGTGAAACTGGGCTACAACAGAGATTCTGTGCATTCTGAAGGAGATGATGGTTTTTTGTTTTCCATAGTCCCTTTCAGTATGTACCAAAATTCTTTCTTTAGAGACCATTAGTCTCTAAGGTCTTAATGTTAGAAGCACTCAAGGTCCCATAACAGCTGAGGACAGAATCATCCAGCTTCCTATAAAAGAGTATGATGCAGTGCCAGAAGCTCCCTGGTTTCAGTCAACCCTAAAGGTTTCACATCCTGCAAGCCCTGGTGAAGTTAAGGGTGGAATTCACCTCAGTTATCTTCAGCTGTCCACACAATAATCCTCTCGCTGAAGCTGGCACTCTGCGACGTATCTGCAAAGACAGGCAGGTGACTGCACACCTACCTAAGACACATATCTTCGGATAAAATACATTACCGTTGGAGGTGCTCATAAACCTCCATTAATTCAAATGGCAGCTTTAAAGGCAATGTTAAATGAGATGTTTGCATTTTTAATGGTGAAAGCTAGGTGTAACAGTCCCAGCTGGACTGCCAGCCAAGCACTGCTGGCGTCCATGCCTTCCACGGACTAATGCGGCAAGATTGTCTCCACCGCTCCAGGCGATCAGCTGGCCGAGGAAATCACCTGCATCATGCATTTACTTCGCCTCTGTCCATGTAGCACTGAAGAACATGTGTGTGGGGTGCTGAGATGAAACAATAATGATTCAACCTGTCACATTTCGCTTGTTTATGGAAGTCTGTCTCCATGTATGCTGCAGCATCTTACAAAGAGAGAACAGACTATTCATGCTGGTTAGACTGCTCAGTGATTCACATCTTCCTAGCTCTCCCCATTTTGACTTGTTCCACTCTTCATTTTATCTCCTGCTGTCTTTCATGACACTTCTCTACCTTGCCATGTCAAAATTAATAGCTGGTGGGGAGAGAGGAAAAGAGCCACAGTGTTTGACCTCATCAGACAAAAAAAGGGTGTGAATTCTATTTTTCAACCTCCCCCCCCCCCCCCAAGATTCTCATTCAGATCCCAGTATCATGGGGGAAGAAGCAGGGTGAACTGCCTCAGGGAATGGGGTGAAATAATTATTTGAGTCATAATTCCAATATCCTGTGAGGGTCAGACATTTTGTCCCACATACGGTTCTTAGAGTTTCTCTCTGAGAAGGAAGTTATTAAGGGCTGATTCTGTCAGACTGAATTGTTTATTGTCTGTACATAGGGCTCAAGAGAACAAACCAACCATATTAAACTACACTTTATTAAAATAGAAATCAGTCATCAACATAAAAAAAAACCAGCTATTTTGAGTACTCTCTACCATGTTTTCTGGGCATATGCATAGGACAAAACTCAATCAGCTTTCATGCTGATTAAAATTGTATGCTGATTGCCTAGAACTTTCACACAAGATTTGTCTCACATAATCCTAGCTACATGAAGCAAAGACAGTTATCCTAGAGTTGTTAACACTGGGTTCTCCTTTTATTCAGACAAGAGGTACTTTTCAGTCATGATTCATCTAAACTATAATTGCTTTTTTAAGATATTTGTTTCCCAATACTGACTGCAAAAAGGACCCTCAAGAAACGAATTTTTAAAAGGGAGAAATACAAGGCAATCGAGCGTTTCCTACATGTCATATAGAATTTGGCCTTAGATACAGTGCTTTGAACAATGCCTCAAAGATCTGTGCTCTAAAGCCAAACACAGCAGTCCCTCCCTAAACCAAGCTTTGGCTACAAAGAGCTGGAACAAATCCAGAAACACCACCAGGTCACCATGAGGGAAAGTCACACTGGACTTACCACCTCTCTCCTCTCTGCTTACAGGTCTGTCTGAAATCACTTATGAGTACTTCAGCTACGTCAATCTTCCTCCCAACTGCAACCAGCCAGGCTCATGGGACTAATCAGAGCGTGGCGGTGGAAAAGACAGAGGCATCGTACGCTGTCCTCAAGTTCATGGAGAGCTTCTGCCTCATCAGCGCCGTCTGCGGGATGGTGGGAAACGGCATAGTCCTGTGGTACCTCGGCTTTCGCATCCGGAGGAACCACTTCACTGTCTACATCGTCAACCTGGCCGCTGCCGACTTTGGCTACCTCCTCTGCATCGCCGTTGAGACGGTTCAGTACCTGATGCAGTTCAACGTGGGGGTGCAGTTCGGGCCCTTCCTCTTCCTGGATCTTTTCATGTACGGGACCGGCTTGTATCTCCCGACCGCTATCAGCATCGAGAGGGGCCTCTCCGTCCTCTGTCCC
>NW_010972715.1:125038-161313 GCF_000737465.1 Haliaeetus leucocephalus | reverse complement strand
CCCGGCTGCTTTTTGTGTCCCGTTCGCCGCTCCGACGGGAGCTGCCGGCTCCTGCTCATCGCCATCGGAGCCTTGGACTTCGTCTTCTGCACGCCCCTCATGCTGCTCTTCAGCCTGACCCTCTTCCTTAGAGTCAAGTGCAGCTCCCAAAAGCTCCAGACGGGCAGGCTCTTCACCGTCATCATGCTCACCATCCTCTTCTTCCTCATTTTCGCCGTGCCTCTGGGCGTCCTGATCTTCTTTGACTTCTTGGGTTACAAGTTCCTCTACTCCCCGGAGATCGGCTTTGTGCTGTCCTGCGTGAACAGCAGCCTCAACCCCGTCATCTACTTCCTCGTGGGGAGCTACAGGGAGCGGAGAATCAAGTTCACCCTCAGGCTGGCATTCCAGAGGGCCTTTGAAGATTCAGCAGATGACAAAGAGGAACGGGAAACCCGTGACACAATAACTATGTCCTCCTAACACCCTGCTGTGCCTAACACAGTAATACTGGTCTGGAACTGAGGGCTGATAGTTTACCGAATCGAAGAACTCTGAGGTATTGGGGAAGGCTTTTCTCTCATGACTTTCAGTATTTTCATGGTAGATCTCTACTCATCACCTAGTTATTTTAAGCTCCATCTGTGGTCAGTGAAAACATATATGCACCTGGACCACAGAATTTATCTGACGTGTATTAGGACCACACTGAACGTGCCTATTTCTTTTCAGTGGCCATTAAATGATTTCAATATGATAAGGTAAAACGTCTTGGTGTCTGCATTTTATCAAAAGAATCCCACTCAGAATTTGCAGCTCACTCAATAAATCTCTGTCTTTCAAAGCACAACAATATCAAATTCATAAATTCTCAGGCACAAGTCTGTCCATCTCACTCGATTTTAAATACCTGTATCTCAGCAACACATGCAACCTTTTGCAGCTCACAGAGTGCATGATTCTTTGCTTTCTAACATAAGCATTTCAAATAGTGAAGTGATTCATGCCCTAGAAGTTCCTTTCTTCTATTACCTTGGGAGGTTTCCATACCAAAGAGTTGTGATGTAGTTGAAAAGGGCTCCAACCCCTACCAGCTTGCCTTACAACTTTATGCACTGAGTTGCATGCTCCCTTTTCTTGCGTTTCAAAGAAATACGGGGGTGGAGTCGCATATTATTTTAGCTTCCTCCAGCCCAGGACAGAGTATCTACATCTAACTACAGCATGCACTGGGTTGTTATTTCTTCCTTTAAGGACAGATGAGAACCTATGGCTTCTAACATCTCCTCTACCAATAGAAATAAATTCAAGGATAGGGAAAAAATAGGAAGCAGAAGAAAGGTAAATAAATACTACAATTTGCAACAAATTATTCTCTAAACCCAAGCCCTTGAGATGCAAGATGTGATTATTTGAAGTGTTGTACTACCAGACTACATAACATTTGCTCTTTTAACCTAAATTGATAGAAGAAGGCAACACAGGTAATTTTCTTTGAGAAACCTTATGGATTTCCTCTTCATGCCTTCATCTGCAAATATTTTCCTAAAGGCAAGATGCATTCTTCTATTGTCAATTACCTTTTTTCTGTTCATTTGTCTTCTTATTAATTTTGAAAAGCACCACTTAAAAAAATAGTGGTTTACCCTAATGTCTGTAGTTGCTTTTTGCTTCCTGTTTACAGTTTCTGAAAGCTGAAATTTGAGTTCCATTTCTACTATTCTTTAATTTTTAATGCTATTGTTCTGCAATGCACATATAGTTGATTCAGATTAGGTCTATGTCATTAATTAATTTTAGTAAGTTTTTTTTCATCTAACTTCTACTGCTGAGGGCAAGAGAGTATCCGTTTATCAGAAAACATGTTAAAAATGTTTTCTTTTTAATATTTGTAATGATTTTATCACTGGGAGAACTGAAACATTTCCGTTGTTATTAAAAATATCAAAAGCCTTTTTTTAAAAGGAAAACAAATTGTATTTAAAAACATTATTGTGCTCGGAAGAAGCCATCAACTGATAAAAACATACAGAATATAAACTGTGACAAACTTTCCATCCTGACAGCTTGTCCTTAAACGTACCCATCATGAAGACATGCAGCATTTAATGTGAACACATTTTACACATCACATTAATGTGAACACTTTACATCCAACTTTGGACATTTAAAAGGTGATGCCTGCATACAAACTACCATCTCAGACACTCTCAGTCATCCATGGTAAAAGACAAGGATTCTCAGGGGCGGCATCTGCCAGATATTTGCAGTGTATCTCCCGTGGTCCAAAAGAAGTCAGAGATAGGATCTGCAAGTCGCAGGCTTTTCCACCCTGAACTAACACCAAGGTAGTCAGCCCAGCCTGCCAGGGAGAATGACCGCAGCATCTGAACTAAGTTTGTCCTCTGAATTGCTCAGTATCTCTCTGGGAGGATGCCAGGGCATCCAGAAGATCAGCGGTCACGCGTGAGCAGGGTACGTTCCTGGGGGGCCACCAGCACCCTGACAAAAGCCCACATTTCTGCTTCCCTGGGGACAGCTGAAAGGAGACAGGCAGCCCAGGCCGTAAGTGTTGAGTGTGCTCCTCAACGTGGTCCACGTGCCAGCGGCACGCGGTGCCTGCAAGGGATGGTGTCACCTCTTCCCCAAGGGCAGCAAACTGAACTCCACTCCTCTGAGGAGTCCCTAGACACCAGAGTCTGAAATAATCTTGATTTTCTCATTGATTTCAGCAGAAGGCACACACATTACTGTTGGTGTTTCTGTGGTGCAGTTAAAGCCTGGATGAAGGGATGTGTATGGACATGTGGACGCTTCAGAACAGTCCGGTTCTCACCACATGCAGGAGAGTGAAGGACTCTCCGGTGCCTTGATTTTGTTCCTTTTCCCACGCCTCTGTGCCCCGGTAGTTATCCCCAGCCTCCCCTTCAAGCAACTACCCCATTCTCCATTCCAAGAGCTCCTACAACAACCAGCCCACTTCTCTCCCTCACCCCAGCCTACCTGAGACACACCTCAAAGGAGCAGCCTTCCCCTCGCAGCCCTCCCCAGCATCAGCTGCCAAATTCCTCCTTCTCCACCTTTCACGGAGATGTGGCTTCGTGCCACAGGAATGAACGGGCAGCAGGTAGTAAGAGAGAGAAGACTACGTCCTTTTTGGAAGAGGAGAGCCAGGGTCAGCTAATTGGAGGCAGAAGGAGGGGCAAGCGCCTCTAGACAGCTTTTTTTTTTTTTCACTATTTAGATGTTGCATCAACTCACAGCCAAGTGGTGTCTTACAACCCACAGAGCAACTTGGGATCGGGCACAAAGAAGAGCAGAGGAGGTACAACCGCGCAAACAGGCTTTGGCAGGACTTGCTGGGGAGACCTGAGATGCGTTGTAGAAACCCCACGTTAGGCTCTACAGGTTGTATGCTTTAAAAGCTTAACCGCCAAAACCAGTCACCCATTCATACCCAGGCCAGAAAAAGACAGCAGGTCAAAGCAAGTGTCCATAGGCAAGAAGCTGCAGATAAAGGACTTAGTCTGATCCTAAGCTCTGTTTAATTTGAACTAAGAGAGGTGACAAAGTCAGGTAATCGCATCACCAAATTTGGATCAGGTCTGCTCAAAGGCAACTCCCGACTGCAGAGGTGGAGAAAGACCCTTGCTTCTTCACAGCGTGACACCCGAAGGCTGAGGGACATTTGTCCCCCTGGAGCCAACACGTGCCCATTTCAAAACTTATACAACCACATTGTTAAAACTCCTTTCCTCCCCGTCCGTTCTGTAAGTGACACACAGCAAGTTTATTTCCTGTGTGCAGTATTTCCGTTAATTGCTATGAATAAACTGCTGTGTTTACTATCTTTCTAAAGTCCCCTTCAGCTCAGCCTTTTAAAATACTTTATTTCTCTGGGGTCAGAGGTGAGCCATGAGTCAGCAAGGAGCTGCAACAGCCCTGTGCAGTTTGGACAGGCTCCAGCTATCAGCAGGAGAAAGAAATAGGCACCTTTTTACGCATACTGTGAAAGAAAGGCTCAGAAGCATTCTGGGCTGGAAAGTGAGGGCTGGTCATGTCCAGAAAGGATTCCCAATGGCTAGCACTTAGGGGCTGAAGACCTCATCGTCTGATCTCTCTCCCTCACCCCAGGCACATTGGACAAGCCATTTTTCTTCTTGGCGTCTTGGCAGGATTTGGGGTAAGGCATTGCACAGGAAGTGAATTTTGAAGGAAACATTGGGAAAAGGGATACTGTCCCTCAGACTATTCCACTCTAAACCAAGCCTGATTTTCCAAGAAAGGCAAAACAAAATACAATACCATTCCTCTGAGAAATTCCCACAGTCTCTACTAACCGCTCATTTATGCATCCCTAGCATAACAGCATTTGGCCCCAGTACAAATGCACAAAGAGCCTTTCACAGATGCAAGCAATATCCCAGAGCATCGCAGGCAATGGAATCCCTGGCAGGTAATTTTGTCCCCACGTACTGTAGGAGCAACCAGAGAAGTGGAGCAGAAATGTGAAATTGCCTCACAACATAAAAGAAGCCCATTCTCATCTGCTGCTGACTTCATCCCATCCTCCCGCTCTGCACAGTGAAAATGCTCCTTTCTGACAGCACCTGCTTCATTACATCACAGAAGACAAAAACTGAATCTGCAGACTGAAACATCTTCCCTGTCTTTTCCACAGAAAGTGTTTCCTGGAAGATCCAATGGGATAAATTAGAAACCAAGAAAAAGACACTTTGAGACCTCAGTTCAGCTGCACAGGGCAGAAGGTAAGCATTTGAGGAATGGGTTCAGAAATGCCTCACTATCCACACGTTTTGCAGCATTCTTTGTCTCGGCTGTGCCGTTCCCTGGTCCTCTCTCACAGGCATACACGCACACAGAGTCACTACATAGTCACACCTTCCCCATCTCCTACTGCTCTGTCTGTAAGTAGTGATGTTTCCTTCTGCTTCTTTTCCTTTACTCTGTTGAACAGTCTCATTCTTTCTTCTTCTGCATGGATGCCACACTTAGCTGATCTCGACCTCTCCAAATTCCTGCATGATTTTGCCCATCCTCAACATTTTGCATCTTGCTAGCTGTTACCTACATAGATAGTAACCATGCATGCCCCTTGAAAGCTATCTGTCCCAAGCCATAAAGCTGTAAGGATAAAAGCAACGTGTCAGTCACTGAATGCCCTCTGTCTCTTCTCTGATCCCAAGAGAAACAAAAAGGAGAGAAGTATTTGATTTGGGGTCTTTCCTCATGACTGAGGAGCTCACAACACTCCTTCCCCAAAGTAATGCAAGCCAGGCTCATGGGACTAATCAGAGCGTGGCGGTGGAAAAGACAGAGGCATCGTACGCTGTCCTCAAGTTCATGGAGAGCTTCTGCCTCATCAGCGCCGTCTGCGGGATGGTGGGAAACGGCATAGTCCTGTGGTACCTCGGCTTTCGCATCCGGAGGAACCACTTCACTGTCTACATCGTCAACCTGGCCGCTGCCGACTTTGGCTACCTCCTCTGCATCGCCGTTGAGACGGTTCAGTACCTGATGCAGTTCAACGTGGGGGTGCAGTTCGGGCCCTTCCTCTTCCTGGATCTTTTCATGTACGGGACCGGCTTGTATCTCCTGACCGCTATCAGCATCGAGAGGTGCCTCTCCGTCCTCTGTCCAATCTGGTGCCGAACCCACCGCCCCAAGCACTTGTCCGGCACCATCTCCGGCTTGCTCTGGGCTCTCTCCCTGCTGCTGAACACGCTCGGCTACGTTTTGTGTACCGTTCGCCGCTCCGACGGGAGCTGCCGGCTCCTGCTCATCGCCATCGGAGCCTTGGACTTCGTCTTCTGCACGCCCCTCATGCTGCTCTTCAGCCTGACCCTCTTCCTTAGAGTCAAGTGCAGCTCCCAAAAGCTCCAGACGGGCAGGCTCTTCACCGTCATCATGCTCACCATCCTCTTCTTCCTCATTTTCGCCGTGCCTCTGGGCGTCCTGATCTTCTTTGACTTCTTGGGTTACAAGTTCCTCTACTCCCCGGAGATCGGCTTTGTGCTGTCCTGCGTGAACAGCAGCCTCAACCCCGTCATCTACTTCCTCGTGGGGAGCTACAGGGAGCGGAGAATCAAGTTCACCCTCAGGCTGGCATTCCAGAGGGCCTTTGAAGATTCAGCAGATGACAAAGAGGAACGGGAAAGCCGTAACACGAAAACTGTGTCCTCCTAAATTTCTCCCCTTTTTTGCCTGATCACCTTTTGAAATGGAGAGAGAAGGAAAAAGAGAGGAAGAACATAAAGATTCCTTTGAACCAATGGACCCTTGATCCCCGGGCTGGGGGCAAAAGTGCATATATAAGTCTAATTTAAGGCTATACCAAGCCATGTTGCCAGCCCCATAGGTTAACCCCAAATTCCAATGCACTTTTATTTAGACTGCTCCACGGCAAAGTGTGCGAACTGTCTTTGTGGCTAGCTTACTTCACTTACTGTCACTCTCTTTGGCTGCCAAGTTTAATAAACAGCATTTTAAAATGGTTCTGCCCAGCGTTTGTTTGCTTTTTGCTCTCAGCTGTCACTCTAGATCTGACATTTCAGCTCCTTTTCCATCAACTTTCTCACTTCTAAAGCCATTGCATAGCTTACATATGGTCAAAAATGCCTCCTCAAAACTAATTTCAAAATGAGTTATTTTTGGCAATAAAGCATAAAAGCAATCTCCCTTCACCCCTTAACATTTATGCTTTAAAAAAAAAAAACAAACAAAAAATACCCCAACAGAAATCAGTTGTCCAAAAAGAAACGTGGAAGCAAGCATGCCCACGATGTGTTGGAGGCCAGGAGAGCTCTGTGGGAGCTCTGCTTCTCTGCTCATGTTCTCCTCCTCAGGTGTCTGCCTGGATACTCTGTCCCCAGGGCTCCACCAGAAGGAGCCTGCCCAAACCACCCTGGCCACAAACTGAAAGGCTTCTCTTAAAACAATGGGAGGGACACAAAGGCGTGGGGTAGATTTTTGCGGGGCGGGGGGGGAATGAACGAAGGGATGAACTTCCAGGGGAGATGGTGGTGCAGAAGAGCTTCAGAAGCAGCTGAGGAAGACACACACTGCACAGTAAAGCTGACTGGTTGCAGAAATTCAAGTGCAATTAATTCAAGGAATTAAGCCAAAGAAAGCGCTGGGCCAAGGTATGGGCATGGGCTCTTGGACACTCTACACAGCATCTGCCATGTCAGACTTAATCCTCCATATGCCATTCACCTTGTTTTTTCGCTAAGAGAACAGATGTCATCTGACACTAGAATTAAAATGCTAATACTATTTAAGATATCAAAATTACCCCAAACTTCAAAGTACAGATGCTATTATTCTGCTTTTTCTATTCAGGTTAGTAAAGTGCCCCTACATCTGCCCTGGCAGTGAACTGGATGGGAATTTGGAAGGTTTAGAAATAAAGGCAGAAAATTTTATGGCATCCAAACAGAAAACATACCTTTGTCAAGAAGATGTGCTAAGGACAGAAGTGAAACAGTCATGGTAGGGAGAGGTGATTTTTCATTATATCAAACCAACTAAACTTAGCAAACTTGAGGTTAAATACATTCTGAGATCAGCTCCTCTGAGCTCAACCTGATGACACTATTCAGTGAGGTGACACCTCCACCGACTCTCTGCAGAAGCTACCTTCCATCCTTGTTTTGCTCTTCAGAGGCTCTCTGTAGCCCAATAAAACCCTTGACCCTTTGGGGTTATTCCTTACAGGGTAGTAGATAAAAAAAAAATGCTGCTGCTGTTTGCAGAAGGAAAACCTCTGGGTGCAACATGTGATGACCAGCTAAAAATTTGATGGGTTTGATACATGTGCAGTGGAGAACATCAGGGAGGAAGGTGGTGATAAGAATATAGACGTCTCCTAGCTGATACTGCTCTGTGTATGTTTTAGATGCTAATGAGGAGGGGAAGATGGAGAAAAATCAGGAGCAAAAATAAACAAATTAGGAAATCTAATATGAAGACAGACTTATGCGTATCTTCATTGTTAAAACACATTGCTCCACACAACGTTAGACAATAGGCTCTTGGGTTGGTGGACTCATCACTGGACCAAAGAGGAGAATTATTGGTACAAAAATGCCAATTCCCTTCAGGGCTGATGAGCGACTGCTGTCGCACGTACCTTTGTAGCACTCTTGATTTCACAGTTTTGAAACAAGATGCAGCTGGCTGCACTAACCAGCAAGAGGAAGCAGGTGCACGGAGGTGCAAACCAACCTCTCATCCTTTCAAAGGTGACAAAGAAAAGACGAATGGGAGGGTGGAAATCAGCCCAAACAGAAAAAATGGCAATGGTACCTAACAACAGGGACCCAGCCTAACCGGGTTCTTGGCCATGAACAGGGAGGGAACATACAGGGATCTGGCTGATCTGAGGAGAACCCAATGCCGGAGTGGGGGAAGAGTTGGGGAGGGAAGGAGCAGGGAATTTCGGACTGTAACGCCCCCCCGGAGCACCTCTGTGCTGCTTTGGGGGCAGAGGAGTCTGGAGGGAAGGAGGGAAGCTGAGGGGGGGTGTGGGGGTGGTGTTGTTGTGTTTTAATTGTCTCTCACTACCTAAATCTATTTTAATTGCCTATAAATTAATTTTCCCTAGGTCAGGTCTGTTTTTGCCCAAGACGGTAATTGGTAAGGGATCTCCTGTGCAAAGGGGAACTAGGGACACCTTTCTCCATCAGTTTTAAAAAGAACTGAGGACTTCTGTTGTGTTCTGAGGGTCGGCCGTAATACATCAATCCCTGTACCTCAAACCTGTCTCTGTCAGAGGAAAGGACTCATTACAAAGCTTTCCTCACTGGTGTTTCTCTCCCCATTTCTCCCCTTTCTCTCACATCCTTTAAGAGGCAAAAGGAATAGGAACTCCCGTATGCCCAGGTCTGTACTTTCCTGGTAATGTCTGTCCCTGTCCAGGTCCCAGCCTGGAGCTGCCGCATCCCTGTGTGTGGGGGAAAAACAGGGAGTGAGACCATGACCAAGGGGGCTTCTAGTGAAAGACACAGAAACAGAATGGGTGGGAACCAGCTCTGTAAAAACAATAAGCTAAGGCATGTTATTAGTTATTAAAAAATAAAATCCTTCCTCTCAGCGCCTGGGCCTGAACCCCATACTGCAGCGAGTCTGCCATGGGGCAGCTCAGTTCCACAACCTCAGTGGCTTTTGCTGGCTATTTTCCCCACAATTTCCATGTGAATGTTTTCTGATTTACAACCAGTCACTTGGAAGTCTAATATTTCCCAGCTGCACCATGGGTGGAATTTGTCCCCTTGGGATCTCTTGGGACCTTTCACAAAGAGGCTGTCTTGACATCACCTCAAACCAAAGGAGGAATGAGCTCATGAAGTCCAATTTCTTCTGAACACAGACCAAGTTTTAGGGCATTCAGTGATGCTCATGACTTCTAATCTTCTCTGAGTAGAGGAAATGACTAATGGAAAGAAACTTCAGAAGATAAGCAGTATAGAAAACATCCTTTTTTGCTTACAGATATTTCTATTTTATATAGATTGTTTCTGTCCTGGTAATTATATGAATATTAGCACCAACTTAATTGTTTTGGTTTTACTGTTCTCTGTTCTTAATTGATGAATCACATGGATATTTGGTAATATGATTTTCTCCATCTTAAATACATCTTATCTCAGTCCATTATGCCTATTGCAGAGCTTCCTTAGGATGTTTCAATCACAGCTGTGCTTTGCATTAGAGCAGCAATATCATGCATCACCCATTTTATGGGAAGTTCCTAACAAAAAGGAGGGATCTGAGAAGAACCAAGAATACTCATTGCACAATGTGTGGTAGAGGAAATAGTACTCGAATTACTGTCAAAGACAGCACTAAGTATAAGGCAAATCATAGTGAAAACAAACAAAGGGGAAAATGAAGACCGAAAATGGGGACTGGACCAGATAAATAATTTTTTATTTAAGACACAGGAAGAACCTTCAAGTCAATATGGGCTGGAAAAGGACAAAAAAGCCAAGTTTATTTTAGAACAGCTAATTCCAGCTGTTAGTCTGGTATTTCATAACTGTGCTTGCTGTTTGGCAGGTGAATAACATTTCCTCCAATAATTCCAGGACCAGCCCCCGTGTGACTCACCCAGCTACACATGGGAATTTAGCACTCTGGGGATATTCTTCTTCATCTGTCCTGTCTAAGCAAATCCTTTGTCATGCAAACACTTCATACTATCTCTGTTCCGCAATTCCACCTGTACCTCTAGCCGTGCCGGCATCCCAAGGTCGGTGTTCATGTGCCATCTTTACCATACCAACACTTGTCTACCCTGTGCTTAGCAAGCTCCAGGGCTTAGGCACTCCTCCCGTGCCATTCACATTAAACAGTTACACTCGTATAAACACTTTGGCTGCTGTTCACAGCTTCTTGAGGCTGCTTCTGGCCCATGAAAGAGTAAAGCTTTCATGGGAGCTGCATTTATGTGAAAATGAACTTCAGCAAGGTCCAGAGATGCTACCTATACCTACCAGTCCTCCCTCAGTTATGTGTCAAGACTATCATAAGAAAACAGCAATACTTCTATTGTTAGGGTGATTTACTTTTTTATTGGTTAAGAAAACTTAGAAATAAAATAAATGTAAAGTGTTTGGGGTGGGAGGGATTCCTGCAATGCAGGAATCACAGATGTGCCAGGTGACCCCACTGTAAACACAGAGATCCCCTAAACACAATCAGTGGAGCTGAGAGGATAACCAGGTAAGGGGAGAAGACAGTGGAGAGGCATCATGCTATCTAGTGAAATCTCTGCTAAAACAATATTGTAATCAATCATCAAATGTCCTCCAGACCTTGTTAACTAACATGAAATGGCTTCAGTGAAAGTGCTGCTCTGTAAAAAGAAAAACAAAAAAAGAGAGGCTATGACCCCCTGTTATTTCTTTGAATGTTCTGGTCAGAACATGTTCCCTTCTTTCTCTGACTTAGACCTACCTTCAAAAAAGCAGTTTTAGATCCCCCAAAAGATCACAAAGACTCATTCACTGACCAAAGGGAGCAAGAGTTTATTAGGCTGGATCCAGGGCATGGGGGCCCTCTTTCCCCCTGAGCTGCCTGGGGGGCTCAGCATCTTCAGCCCCTGCTGACCCCCCCACGTTCCCCTGCCTGAGCTCTCCCCAGTCACACCAGCACATGGCATTCACACCACTGGATGTCTCTATGACCCTGAGGTAGCTGCAACAAACCCCATCTCTGCTGGGAGCAGCCTCCCATGGGCGGCCACATTGCACAGAAGCCCTCCAGGCTTGGCCTCAAGTCAAAGCAAGGGAGAAGCTGGCACGTAGGGTCCAGACCTGGCCAACAACCGGGGTCACTTCTCCTCCCCTGCTCTACCTGGCCTGTGCCCCTTGCACCGTGTCGCCTCATACCAGGAATGAGGAGAGGCACCAGCCTCGAGGAGACCTGAGCGTTCTCCCTCAGTGGCTGTCCCAGCCAGAGGAGGAACGTCACCAGCCCAGCCACTTGCCCCTCCGCTCTGCCGCACGGGAGCAGCTCCAGCCTCCCCCCCCTCCCCTCCTTGCACACTGTTTTCTCTTCGAGCACTTGGTGAGAGCAGCTTTCACCCAGCCCTGGGACCATCACTGCCAGTAGGTCCCCATCAGGAAGCAAATTAATGGGTTAATGCTCCTTTTTGCAGCTGCTAGCAAGGACGATGAACTTTTATCCTAAGTTCATCATGTTCAATGAATAAGCCTTCCTAAACTTGCTCAACAGATGAAGAGGCTGGTGAGAAGCATGATGGGCAGCCTCCCTGGGGGATGCCTTAGTAAGCAACACCAGAGTTTGATGAATAGGATCGAGTCTGACGGCAGTGGCAGGGTGGAGAATATGAGGGAACTCTGAAGATCTGCACCACTGCATATGTTGCCCCAGACAGACATTAGGTAAAAATTACAGCAAATAGATGTTAAGCAAATGAAAATGCCAGGCAAAGCCCAGAGCACCCCACACACGATGCCTGACAAGTGGTTGTGGTGGTGGCATCGGTACCAGGTTGGGAAGAGGACAGAGAGACATCGCTCCTCACTGATTGCTGTCAGGAGATATGTGCTGCTAAGGTAACAGAAGAGAAACAGGAGGTAAACTGCAGTGAAGATCACATCTGGGAAGTTCAAACAAAAAAAAACCCTGCACCATGTAATGCAAATGGTAAACAAAAAAAAGGATCAGAGAGAAGTCAGCGATGGCCAGGTTCAGGATGTAGACAGTAAAGGGGCTCTTCTTCATGTGGAAGCCCAGGAACTGCACAACCACCACATTTCCCAGCAGCCCACAGAGCCAAACACCCCACCAAACCAGTGTGAAAAAGTCAACCATAAAAGTCTGTGACTCACAAGACTGGCTGTCTCTCCCATGCGCTCCACCATTCAAGGAATAATTGAACAGAGAGAGGTTTGTTGTGTTGGTCTCCACCACTGCTAATGACCCTACTCCGGATGACTGCCTTCTCCCTCTCCCACCACCTCCTAGGAGAGACAAGGAATCAGAAGGAAATGACGGGCATCAGCATTCCCAGTGCTCACCATCTTTCCCCACAGCCCCACGCCAGCCCCAGGCTGCACCAGGAAGGACCCCATCCCCTGCCATGCCCAGGACAGGTTCCCACCCCTCCTGCCCTGTCCCTGGCCAGGAAGCATCTCCCACACGCCCATCCCTGGTCTCCTACCTCCTGGTGCTCCTGGGAACAGTGCTGCCACAGGAACCCCAGCACACGGGGCATCTGCGGGGCCAGGCTTGCCGGGAAAAGGGGCTGGTGATGGCTGCTGGGGCCACCCACTCTGCTTTGGCCTCCTGCCTTATTCCTGAGGAGCAGACCTTTGCCCAGAGATCACATCTAGTGGTCAGGAGTCTCTCCTCACAATCTCATCGCATTGGTGACAGCTTCCCCTCACATGTCCCATGATCGGCAATCTCATCAGCAGGAGCTGGCCACATCACCCCCTTTCTCTCCTCCCCCCGGTCTTTCACCAGGAGGTGCTGATCTGTTATGATCCCATTAAAAAGGCACTCGGACTCTGTAAAGTATCATTTTAAATGCCATTTACTAGATCTAAAACTATGAAGAAGGAGAGGATAGCACAGATAATCTTATGTCCCTTCAGGTGCTGGGCACCCCAGGTCTTGCAGCATCAAACAGACCTCTGATCAGGGCAGATCCTGTCCATGGAAAGGTTACCCCATTATGGTCATTTGAGCTATCACAGGATTTTCTTAAAAAAGAAAACAACGCATTCTACTATCAAACAAAAAAAAGATGTTCACATGAGAACCATTGTAGCAGCCTTAGATAAAGGCAAGGACATGCAGGTGGGGTAATCACCAGCACCCAGTGGGAGCTGCCTGCAGGTTCCTCTTTTACCGTCGACCGACCAGGTGTAGCCCATGGCCAAGGGAGATGCACGGCACAGCACGGCATGGCATAGCACAGGCCTGGGACTACTCAGGTTGAGTGTTTTGTGGATCACCAACTCCCTGATGTATAACGGTCTTCTGGTCGGGCTCCCTACACCCCCGTCCTCCAGCTTCAGCTCACCATGCCGGAGTCTCCTGGGTGTTGCTGTGCGAAGCTGGTGGTGGAAGACTTCCCCTAGCTCTCTTCTGTTCCTTCGCTATCCTTACAGCCTGCGTCACAAAGGGGATGGTGGGGAAGAGATTTGGCAGGGCAGGAGGAAGGCAGAAAGATGAGAATGAGTGAGATGAGCCAGGGACCAGCAACAATGGGGATGAACCAGCAGAAAACTCTTGGAAGTCTCTTACAGTCCTGTGGTCTTAATGCTCCTTCTCCCCATCATTCTTCAGGTGCAGAACTGCTCCTGGTCATGCCCATCCCTGCTCCTGCCCCCCTCAGCCCTCATCACACAGCCACTCCCTGCACTGGGATGCCAACAGAGTCCCCTCATCAGCAGCCAACGGGGCAGAGCACTGCCTTGTCTCAACTTGCTGTGAGAAATCACCAGTATTCAGATACAGAACAGCACGAGGACTTTGCCCGCTGCCTTTAATCACATCCCTGACATGCATGTGTCTTCGCTGAGATTACATTTTGTGGGGTACATAGTGCTGCAAACGTGCTTTTATCTACAAGTGGTTCCTGTTGCACAATCTCATCCTTTAGCATCACAGGCACTGGCATTTTCATTGCTTATTTTCTCTCCTTCTTTCATGTGTTTTCCATCTTTTGAATACCTCTTCTTGGGACTTATTGCCTATGCTTGTCATCCCCAAGACTGATGTCCTCCAAGGATGTCCCTTGATTTCATGCAGTGAATGCATGGTAATGAACAAGGTCCACAATCTCTCCAGTGGGTCCAGCCTGAAGCTGCAGGAGTTGGAGTCAGAGATAGACTTGAAACAAGGCTAGATCATATGCTCAAGGTCCATCCATGAGAAGGGGATGGAGACAGGTCTTCAGACAAGTGCAACTCCTGCACAGCTCGGGCAAAGCCTGGTTGCTCAAGCCTGACCCTAACTGGAGCCCCTGGTCCCATGGGCAGGGGATGAATGGATGAGGTCAGGGCAAATTAGGGCTGCTGTTGCCCTTAGGACCCTGGAAGAGAGAATCAGAGTGCCTTACATGGGCAGTTAATGTGCTATGCTGTTCAGTCATGCTTCATGAGATTAAGTCCCTTTATTCCCCTTTTGGGCTATAAAAATCAGCTCATCATTGTCCTACAATGACAGCATGTGTTTTTCTTTCTTCACCTCCACTGTGAAAAACATTTCACTTTATTGATTTCTTTTATGACTTTGTAGCATTAAATTTCTCACAAGTATTATGTTCCATGCTTTGACACATTAAAACAAAGCCTCCATCTGATGGCAATGTCTCCAAGAAGAAAGTTGGGAAAAGCTTTTGAGCACCAGTTTACATGTCATTAGAGGCACTGAGCAAAGCCCTCTTGCTGTTACACGTCTGCACATCAGTGATTTCCCACTGGTGAGGGTCCCTGGCTCATCTCTCACCTCTCTGCCATCCTCCATCCCCGGGATGATTTATGTACCCTCCTGTATTGACAGACGGAGCTTTCCCCATGCACAGAAGTGGTGCTGCTGGGAAGTAACAGGAGAACACATTACTCTGCAAAACTGTCCCCAAAGCTTCCTGGTCTGGGACAGTACGCCCTTCACACACCTCCCACTCCGTACATGAGCCAGCCAGCCAGCATCATCCCTTATGGCATGGTGCTCCTCTCTCTTCCTTCGCCTCCGAGCAGATCTTGCTTGCCCTCAGCTCTGTGGGAGTTGTCTCCTATGGTTTGGGGCTATAGGTAAGTTCCTTGCAGTATGTTCTGGGTTTTGCCACACATTTTGGAGAAACATCTGTGTGGGGGCAAAGTACGCCCAGGGAGAGCAGGGGGAAGTCTTGGATCACACAGCGAAAGCCAGAAGCCCTTCCCATGGTCGGACAAAGCTGGAGGATGGCAGGAAGAGAGGAAGGGGGGGATGTTCCTTCTTGTTAAACTTATATTATACCTTATTTCAACAGTCTATTGTATTTTCTCACTTCAATATCTTTTGACTAATTATATCCTGATAGTTCTGCTTCTGTTTTAGTATTTTGCCAGCATGTATCTCCTGACAGCAATGAGCATGGAGAGGTGCCTGTCTCTTTTGTTCCCAGTCTGGTACTGGTGTCACTGCACAAAGCACTTGTTGGGTATCACGTGTGGGGTGCTCAGGGCTCTCACTGGACTTTTTATTTCTTTGGCTTGGATTAGTTGTTATTTGAATATAAACTGTCAGCAACTATTACAAGGTTTAAGCACTGTGAATTTTCTCATTTTCTCTTTATTCCCATTCCTTTGCAACCTGTCCCTGTTGATCAAACTCCAATGTGGCTCACAGAGATGACACCCAGAGAAATTCTATGTTGCTGTCCTGCTCAGTGTGATCTTCCTGTCCATCTTTGGGTTGAGAAGACTCAGCGTGGTGATTTTTCTTGGGTGTATTGGTATAAGACTATTTGTACTTCAGATGTCTTACCTGCTGGCATCGCTGAACAGCAGCATCAACCTGGTCATTTACTTCCCAGTAGGGAGCTGCCGGCAGCGCTGGTTCCAGAGCTCTGCAAAAGTCACCCTCAGCCAAGAGTTCAAAGAGAAAGCAACAAGCGAGGAGGAGAGCCACATACGTAGGGACACCGCAGTGGAGACCACTCTATAAGGCACTGCTGGCAAGGAGACATGGAGATGTGGAGCCTTGCAGACAGCCAGAAGGATGGAGGCGTGGAGGCACGTAGCAGAGACCCCGCACAGCGCTGCTCAGCCGGGCTCCATCCCAGTGCCCGGGCTGTATTCCCCATTGCAACGACCCTAGCCCCAGTGAATAAACTCTGGCTTCTCTGGCTCAGCAGATGAGTTTCACAGTGTTTTGGGGGATCTCTTGCCTGGGGAAAATCTGACACATTAGGGCCATCTCTGTTGTCCAAGGCGGGACTCTGCAAAAATGATTGCAAAAATGGGCAAGCCGAGGGGGTCCTTTGGGTATTCCGCCGGCACTGCTGCACTCCTGCTGGCGTGAAAGGTTGAGCAAGGAGCAGAGGCAATTGCTGCCGTGGGAAGCAGCAGTGCAGCTCGTGGGCAGGGTACCACAGCCCCCCCGACCCTGGTCCCCTGGGCATGGGGACGTTGTGATGGCAGGGCTGGCCGTGCCTCTACATCTGCTGCCGGGACACGGAGGGTGAGGACTCCCACTTGCTCCTGGAAGGGGGATACCCTCGTGAAGAGAGGCTAGCAGGCACCCCACCCCCACCAAAAATCCCCCTCCCAGCCCAGGGGAACCCCTCTGCCTCCTCCGGGGCTGTGCGGACCCCCCGAGCGGGGCTGGACCCCCAGGCCGTGCTGCTGACCCACAGCCCGGGCTCAGAGGGCTGCGGGGACACATCCAGGGGATTTCACAAATATCTGCGGGGTTGGTGCCTCTAGATGGCAGGAGAGGGGTAGGGATCGCACGGAGCATCCTCGCCCTTCTCTCTTAAGAGCCGGACAGCGGAGCCGGCCCTGCAGTCCCAGCTGAGGGAAAGATGCTGCAGGCAGGACTGCAGAGAGAAGAAGCAAGAGCATTCTTTCATACCTGAAGTGGGAATTTGTCACACTTTCTAATTCCAGGGTTAAATCATTCTGAGAAAAGTACGGGTTCGCTAGTGCTGGAGGATTATGAATGGCGTGTTCCCGGCACTCGTGTTTGGGCCAAGAAGTTCACACAAGGTGCTGTTTTCCAGCTCTGCTCCAGGAGAACACGGCTCATTGCAGCAGACTACAGCTGGCTGGCGAGACACCATGTCCTGGGGGTTGTCACCTCCCTGCTGGCGTTTCTCGGGGACTGGACAGCACAGTAAGCATCCCTGCAAGAGGGCAGGGAATCTGCTCCGGCCCTGCTCCTATCAGTCCCTACAGGAAAACCAAGAGAGGATTTTAAGTCATGTTTCACTTTTCAATATCTCCACAAAAGTTTTGTCCACAGGGACAAAAGCATCCCAAAGGAGGCTTTAGACTCTTTTGCCTTACTTCAGCCAAGGCTATGATGCCTTGTCCTCCAAACTTGGAAGAGGAGCTGTCTCCAGAAAAGGCACCGATCTTGGAAAGGAAATATTTCAAGGTGAAGAGTGAGATAACAGAGTGCAGCTCAGGATGCCTGATGCCAAAGATCACCTCTCTGATGCCAGAGAGAAGCGAAGCAGGTAAATGTCAGCTGCAGAGGCTGAGATGGGAACCTGCTCTGGCACAGCTCACCAAACACTCCCCAGACATGGCTCCAAGCCATGCCATGAAGCAAGGCAGGGGATTACCAGATCAGATGGTTTTGGCAAAGCAGACACATTAATTCCTGTATTCTCTTTGCTCACAGCAAAGATTTCATAGTAACTCCACTGAACGCACCTCTGCGTCCATGACCAAAACAAGCCTGAAATATGGAAATTAACAAAACCAGATGTATGGGCCACTTAATTTTATAGAAATTAGGAGCTCATCTGCCTGTGTGGGCTGGCAGGGAGTGGGCCATCCTTTGGTTGCCCAGGTTCAGCATCAAGAAGAAACCCTTCACTGCCTCTGTACTGGACCAGACCATCCTCAGGAGGAGCGGAGCAGCTCCTCTGCACAGCTGTTTCAATGACTAACCGTACGTTCCAAAATCCTGATTGTACCTATCTTTTTCTAGTTAACCTACCTAAGGCATCATTTTGTTACTTCTCCTAAATTAAATTTGGATTTCTTTTTTTGTTTCCAACATGCTAACTCTGACCCCAAAGTTTGTTGACTAAACAACAACTGGACTTCACTGCAGAGTTTGTCACTGGTGGACAGAGCAAGGCTGACTCAACTTTGCCAGAAAATGGCTCATTTCCTCTCATTCTAAAGCCTCTGTCTTGTCTATGAGGAGGACTGGTACCTCCAGAGCATGATGCACCTCATCCTAAGGTAGGCGCCTGCAATAGCTGGGATCAGCCATCTGTTAAGAGTGCCAAGATTTCCTCATTTGTTCTGGGAGGGACCTGGGCAGCAGATGACATCTCTCTGGGATGATTGCAGTTAGCAGAGATGTCTCCCGCTGTAAGAAGCCTCCCGCTGAGCCAAAGTGGAGCTGCCCACACATGCTGAAAGCTTTCCTTGGGAACAGCTGAGCACACCAGGAGAGCACCTCCTTGTAGGATGGTGCAGGCAAAGGTGGAAGGGCAGAGGGAAAGACCAGGAGGAAAGGACCTCGCAGCATCCCAGCACCTGGGAGACGGCTGGGAAAAGCGAGGAGGAGGCACACAGCCTGACAGGGGGCTTCACATTTGCAGGTGGCAGGGATGCCTGATTACACCCACCCATTTTCCTGCCTCTTACACAGTGGGAAGATGTCCATCCTTTTTGCACTGCCTTAAATCCAAGGGTAACTAACGTGCCACTGCTTTTAGAAAGAGATGTGAGAGTATAAGCCATGGGTGGTGAGTCATGCTTTGAAGACACATGATGAGATTAAACATCTAAGAAACCTTTATTAACAGTTCTTTTACAGAACAGGGCAGGAGTCTTCCATAGTTGAGAGCAGGTTTTTTTCTCCCTCTCTCCCATTTTCCCATCCTTTGGAAAGTAAAAACTTTTTGAGCTACAACCTGTTGTCCAGGAAAGAGCCCCCATCATCCAGGGAGAGTCTCTCAAGGCAGGTGCAGAAGGACCATGATCCTCCCGTGTGCTTTTCCTGCTTCCCAGGATCTCCCTTGCCTGCAGTGTCACCCAGACCACCACCTATCTGAGCTTCTTGTTTTTACCAGAGAGTTCTATGGGTTTGGTTATCACGGCTCTGTACCTGTACTGCACCAAGTGATGGATTTTCATTCCAGCCTGTTTGGTGACATGTAGCTCTGGGCTGAGGGACAAGCCAAAGGGCAGAGAAACTTCTGTCGCCATACTAGGTCCTAGAGGCCATGGCATCGGTAGTTCCTGGGGTTACTGTTTCGGTCTATCCTGCTGCTGCCTGTTGTCCCTCCATCCCTCCCTGCCAGCTGCATCTTCCCAACCTTTCCCTCGTGCTCAAACTAAAGTTAGTGCAGCCTGGTGGCAAGTCGCACCAGGGAACAAAACCAGCGCAAAAGCAATGGTTGGTTGGTGGCTTAGTTCACAGGAAAATGAGAGCTGGTGTATCCCCCAGCTCCTTGCTAACAAGGGCTGACAGACATGGAGGGAAGAGAGAAGGGGAGAAAGTGCTGCCACTACCCCTTTGACCCAGGGAGTGCCTGAGCCAGGCTACAGGGATTCAGTCCTCACGGCCTCACCAGGGTCTTTTCCATAAAAAGTCCACTGTTTTCTTCTCTCTGCCTGTATCCTCATTGACATGGAAAATCCAGTCCTTACAGAGTCTTCAGGCAGGGCTGTGCTTTTTGGGTTGTTTCATTTTAACTATACTCTCCTTGTTATTCTAGATGAGGAGCAGCCACACCAGAAATGGATACAGACCTCAGCTCAGGGTTGCGAAATGGTATTTGCTCAAGCTAACCATACAGACAGCCCCCAGAAAAGTGGGAGGAACCACAAGAGGCAGTTCCAATCAAAAACCCTTGTGTGCAGACGACCCACACGATGGGCGGATAAAACTCAGTTTGCAGCAGAAGCAATGCATTTTGGGGAAAGCCTTCCAGGCGTGATCCCAAATACATGCCTACTTGCCTGGTAAAAAAGCTGAATGTGAAGTCTCCACATATTCTTCACACATGTCGGTACCCGCTGGAGATGCACACACAAGGGTTTGCCCAGGAATTGTTCTGCCCTGCTGTGCCAAGCTTTCTTATCCACCGGCACTCTGCTCTTAAGCAGACACACCAAAAAAACCCACTGGCAGGAGCTAAGAACCTCCACGGCGCTCTTTTAACAGTGCACAGGGTAAAGCAAGCTCACTTTTGAGACAGTGAAAGCTCAGACCTGTTGAATAGGACAGATTCAAAGAAAAGGTTTCAAAGCAAAAGGTTTCAATGGGTATTCCATCACGCTGTCCAGTGTCCACCCCAGGCAGGAGTTCCCATGCCACCCAGTGCGTTTTGTTGTGCCACAGCTAATTCCGTTCAGCTGCAGCCAGACCCGCACCGAAACCATCTTCCTTGTTTCATGGGACATCTCCGTCCCTAGAGCATCTTCTCTCAGGGAGGGGCTGCAGAGGTTTAAACAGCTGTTTCCACTGTGTTTTCTCTGGGAGGTTCGCCTCTATTTTGGGGCTCTGTTACATCTTCGAAAGCCCTTTGGAAAGCAACCCTAACAGAGGGTGTGAACTTCTTTGCACAGCTCCCAACAAAGAAGTAAACAACAGGGTTGATACTGCTGTTGACACAGGCAAACAGGAGAGAGGCGTCAAAGACAAAAACAGAAAAATCAAACAGTCTTAGTAAGAGCCAGTAACCAAAATCTGCAGTGAAGAAAGGGAAGAAGAAGACAGCTAGCAGGACCACAACACAGAGCTTCCTTGGAGGATATTGCTGTGAACAGCACAAGACCCTGGCAAGCAGGGTCAGACCAGAAAAAATCAGGGTAAGCACCGATAAGACGTAGCTGAGGATGAAGACAGTGAGCACCGCGGGGCAGAAGTAGAGGGTCACGGTGAGCAGGAAGGCGAGGGCCCAGAGCAGGGCACAGACGAGCACTGGCAAGCGGTGGCGGGGGCAGCGGGCCAGGGGGAGGACAGACAGAGACGTCGTGGCACTGAAGGCTGTCAGGAGATAGACGCTGGCGGTGAAAGTGAAGAGGATGGTGATATTCATCACAGTTGTCACGTCCTGGGAGCTCCGCCCGGGACAAAGGCTCTCTGGGCCGTAAAATATCACAAGGGTAATGGCGATGGAGAGGAGGAAAGTGAAGTCGGCGACGGCCAGGTTGAGGATGTAGGTGGTGATGGGGTTCCTGTGGATGCGGGAGCCGAGGAACCAGAGGACGGCCCCGTTCCCCACCAGCCCGCAGAGGCAGATGAGCAGCGTGACTGGGACTTTGCTCAAGTGATGGGCTTCACAGTCAGTCCAGTTGTAGTGATTGTCCTCACGCCCCAGCAGCGTGTGATGCCAACTCCTGTTAGATGCTGTCCCACCGAGCTGGCTCCAGCAAGCAGGGCTGGCTCTTTCCGTGGTAGGGAGCAATGTGTTCATTACGAAATCTCTGCCACTTCTTCCCCCTTGCACAGCTGGAGGGACGAGACAAAACAGAGACGTGTTAGCAACTCTGCTGTCCCCCACACTAGGCTTTTCAGGTCTTTGCAGCCGTGCCCCAGCTTCCACGTGGAGGAGCACAGAGAGAAAGGAGGGAGAGGAGAGGTGGAAGAGAGGATGGAAGGAGATGGGTATGACATGCCTGGCACGAGAGCATGTACAGAGGTGGAGCAAAAGCTAGGGAGATGCCTCCTTCCTGGCTTTGGACAGGACAGATCTGGAGGAGGAAAATAATAAGCTGAAAGGATTGTCCCTCTAGATGTCAAAAGCAAGTGGTTTTGGGGGTAGATCTGATATGGATTCTCAGATGTCTAATATTAGAGTTGATACTACTAAGCTGCTGGGTTCCTTCAGTGGGACGCTCATTTCACTATTCCCCTACCACCTTTTTCCACAATATTTATAGGTCTTAATATCCTAGAGACCACTATTCCTCAATCAGATTTGGTACAAACTGACCAACAGGGGAGGCAGTGATTAGGCTGGGAAAAAAACTCACCCAGAAAAGTCTGACCTTCTTTCCCCTCGCAGCCTGGAGAACTTTACTGCAGCAGAGGCACTGCAGACTCACATCACCTCGCACTCTCCAGCTGCCGCCCCCGTGATGGGATCTTCATGAGGTTTCCTGGAATTATCACTTGGAAAACTGGACTGAAGCCTGTTTTGGTGAGCCTGTGAATTGTTCCGCATAAGATCTTTCTCAGGTCCTTTCACAAACCACTTTTATCAGTGTTAGCCAAGCGGGTCATGTTCTCGCAAACAGGGTACTACTTCATTGCATTTGACAGTATCAGGGTTCTGGTTATAATCTTTTCTTGGCTTTGTACAGGAAATGACTAGCAAAAAAAAAAGTCTCAGAAACTAGACCTATGGGAAAAGCAGATTGTCTCTGAGTCAAGTTCCTCTTTCGTTTCATTTTAAAGCAACCCCAATCCAGAAATTCATTCTTTGAACTGGCTGAACTTTTCTTCTATGGTTCCAGGGGTGTATCTTTAGGACCCTGTGCTACAAGCTTCGCGTTGCTGCAAAGCCTCTATGTCTGATTCAGATCTGGGTTTGCCACTTGTATACCACAACTTCACAGTGATACTCGACCTTCAAATACACAGTTTCCAAAAGCATGCTACTACGTGCACCGAGCTGCTAAGTGAATCATAAGATCTGTGCACGAACTAGAGCACAGACAGACAGTGGAGAGATGACTTAAGATTTCAGGAGAATCTTTTTTTCCTAAGGAGAGGGGAATCAATGCTGCTCACTTGGCTTTAGCCATCTAAAAGTTACGGGTTTCATCTGAGTTGTCCTCTACACTCCCTCTGTAGTCAGTCAGCAGCCTACGATGGTTTCCTCAGACAGGTCCATGTAATACCTAGAGAGCTGAAGGTAGGTGAGATGATTCCTACCCAGACTGACTGCACTCAAGGTCAAATGCAAACAGCTCCTGTTGCATCCGGGAGCAGGGGTGTTCCTGCTGGGAACTGGCACGCATGGGGACCCCAACACGAAAACCACCTCCTCTCTCCCTCTCTGACACGGCATTTGTGTCCCCAGGTACAGAATCACATTCCCTCGCCAAGCCTTTCAAGTGCAAACAGGTCATGATAGGGAAAGCATCAAGGTACACCAGCATAATGCTGTGCAACACAACGCTCGCTGCCCGATCTACCCGTGTGCTCGACAAGAGAGCAGAATTACCCAGGGTTTCTCAGATTCTGCTTTCATGGGCACCATCCTGAGCATGTGTGCCTAAAATTTTGATTTCCAACACAAGATTTACGGACATCAGTTACTTGTTTGTATCGGGGTCAGGTTTGTATGTGTTCAAAGGAAGCTACGTTCTGTAAATATTATGGCTCTGATAGCAGTTGTTTCTGTGTGTTGGGAAAGCTAATAAAACCATCTGGCAGGCAGAGCTCAGCCTCCTTGAGCTATAGCGTGTGAAAGCCTTCCCAGCCTCTGTTTCTACCTCTTTTTTTGGGTCTGCCCTGGCAGTTTGCTCCATGGGCTTCTTCATCTGGTGCACAGAATTGCACTTTCCAACAGCCACCAGCCCCTAGCTGGCTGGCGGTCGGTCCTCTGTCCAAGCTGGCACAGTGCTGTCACCCTGGCAGGGTGAAGTTTGGCTGCTGGACTGATGCTGCCAGCTCCATCAGCCAGACTGAGATGGGGTTTTGCTGTCAGACTGTGGCACAGGAGAGCATTAAGCCAGAGGGAGCTGAAAACATCATTTGTGAACCTCACCATCATCTCCCCTGGCTTGGGGGCTTTTGAGGATCAAGGTAGTGAGTGGTTGGTGCTTTAGTATCAGGCACCAAGGTCCAAGAAGAGGGCAGAGGCAGGAAGAGTTGGGAAATCTCCACGCTGGGAAGCAGACAAGGTACAGATCAGGGCCCAGGAGCGTGGCCGTGTTAACCCTGGAGAACAGGAGAACACATGGCATGGGACTTTCTGGACCACATCGATTCAGCATTATAAACTCGTGGGCAGTGTGAGGGGACTGTCACAACTTTAATTTTGAGAACAAGCAAGGCACAGCAAGGGAAGAAACTGTAATCACCAGTGAGTTACATGAAAGACACTCTTATTAAAATAACTTAAATATAAGTTTGAGGTGGGAACCAGCCCTGCCCCTGGAAATCTCATTGAGCGTGGCTGTGTCCTGGGAGACGCACGACTGTCCGCTGCCGGTCCCACTTACCCAACTGGGCAAGGGCTCTGCTCCCGGAGGTGCCAGTCTGCAGCCGTAGGGGTTTAGGCAGCAATTCCCATCACAGGGGTCTCGCCCACCTCTTGGGAATCTGCCCTATCTTCAAAGACCCTCTGAAGAGCGACTTTGACGGATCCCCTGAACCTGGACTTTCCGCAGCTCCCAACTAGGACGTAAATAACCGGATTGATGCTGCTGTTGACAGAGGCCAGCAACAGGCAGATCTCAAAGACAAAATTAATGTAGACAAAGAAGTTGAGGAAGATCTGGACGCTGAGCGGGATGCCGAAGAGGAGGAAGAAGAAAACAGTGAGGAAGATGACAGTGTACAACCTCGCCGGGTGGTGTTGCCAAGAGCTACGCTTAAGCTTGATGAAGAGGATCACGTTGGAAAGAACCATAAAGGGAGTGAAAAAGCAGAAGTTGAGGAAGCACAAGGTTCCAAGAACCGTCCAGCAGTGTTCAGAGTGTCCCAGGTCACACACAAAGTACACCAGCCCAGCAAGGACACAGGCGAGGGCCCACAGCAGGCTGCACGCAATGGCCGACAGGAATTTCGGGCGGTAGCATCGGCACCAGAAGGGCCAGAGGACACCCACACACCTCTCCACGCTGATGGCCGTGAGGAGGTAGAGGCTGGTGCTGTATGTGAGCAGAACCATGGAGTGAAATAGCGGCAGCACCCGCAAAAGCTCTGGCTGAAAGCAGCTGAGCATGGGCATATGATATATTACAAGGAAAGTCGATGTGCAGAGGAGAAAGCAAGTGTCAGCCACGGCCAGGTTCAGGAGGTAGGCGGTGAAGGGGTTCCTCCTGATGCGAAAACCGAGGAGCCAGAGGATGGCCCCGTTCCCCACCAGCCCACACAGGCAGATGAGCAGCATGATGCCACCGGTGATGATTTCAGGGATGTGTTCTGCAAAGCACCTGGTCCCATTGTGTCCGTCCCCATAGACCATGCTCTCCAGAGGCGCTGGGGACACTGTACGGATTGTGTTGTTGGGATGTCGATCCATCTTCCTCCTTTCTCTCTTGTGCTCACCTGAGGAAAGACAAGAGATAAAGGCAAAATTAGTGACTCTCAGGTCCTCAGTACTGTGAATGTCCTGTGGTCATTCAGTCTTCCCCCCCTCCTCCACAGGCTACATCTGCAACCCAGAAAACATAAGAACTGGACGGAGAAAAAAAGAGGGGAAGGGAAGGGAAGGGAAGGGATAAGGATGGGGATAGGGATAGGGATAGGGATAGGGATAGGGATAAGGGTAGGGGTAGAGGTAGGGATAGGGATGGGGATAGGGATGGGGATAGGGATAGGGATAGGGATGGGGATAGGGATGGGGATAGGGATAGGGGTAGGGATAGGGATAGGGATAGGGGGGGAAATCTTGCACCCAGTGTGGCAGGAGACAGACAGAGAGCTGGAAGAGGAGTGGAGGGAGAAAGAAAAGGCACACAGAGCCATTTGCCCTGAAAAGGGCTAGGGAGGTGAATGGGAAGAATGGAAAGACCGAGGAAGAGCAGAGCAGCGTGCCCCAGGAACAGAAGTGGAGGCAAGCCCCAGACCCCTCTCACCAAGCACAGGGTGGTCCAGTGAGGGCAAAGTCCTTGCACAGCCTTGGTATCCCAGAAATGCAAATTCCAGTGCTCGCTGTCAGACTTGCACATGAAATTTTACAAAGCTGCCGTGCCAAAATTCTCCCAGATGAGATCTGGCCTCCAGGAACAAGGTAACTCCATGATGAGGTTCCTCCGACAGTCTCCGTGTGGGTCTCGGCACCCTGTCTCTTCCTCAGCTGGAGGCAAAAATGGGCCCTGGGACCACGGTCCTGGGTTTCTGCTCAGGGGTGGGTGGCTGCGGGCACGCAGGCGTTCCAGGGCTTGGTCATCGCTTCCGAAAGCGGCGGAAGCCACTTGCCAAAGAGTCACCCTCACGGGATGAGTGTTGCAGACCCATCTGTGGGTTGCTTCAAATGCTTCCTGTTCCCAAACCCGCCATTGTGTTGAGCACTAAATTATCGTCTTCCTTCTTGTTCGCTTCTTCTCTTCTGTGCCCAGCTGCAACGGCCCCGAGACATGTCGCAGTTCCCATCTCTGTGAACGCCTCCTCTTTGCTGTCACACAAAAGCCACCAGCTCCCCATCAACCCAGGGAAATGATGCCGGGACTCGGCGCCCGCTGGCTGTCGCTACCCGGCTTGCAAGAGCGGAGCTGGACGCCTCCATCACCCCGTGCCCTGGGGAGGGCAAGAGGGAAGCGGGACGACGTGACGCACCCAGCCGCCGCGTCCCGATGACAGCACGGAGCGCCGGACCTGCCCTGCTCTGGCGCTGCTCTGTGCCCCGTCCTCACGTCTCACCCTGCTGAGGTTGCAGGGACGTGGGGGGAGTCCTCGGAGGGGACCGTTGCTCACGAGCAATGTCTGCAGGGCAGGAGCCTTCTCGTGGCAGCAGCTCCATCCCTTTGCCCTGCTCTGAGCATCGCTTTCGGGACCAGGGAGATCTGTCCCACTTCCTCGTCTGCTGGACAGCAAATCTAATTAAATAGCTCAGAAGAAATCATTGGAGACACCCAGAGCAAGGGGAAGCAAATGCAAATGGCTGGGAGAGCATCCCGCAGAGCCCCGGGCTGCGGTCCTGCCTGCGGCTCCATCCTAAAGCCTGCCTGGCTGCAGGCAGAGGAGGGGGGGATGCGGCATTCTGGTGGGGCACTCTGCTCCCCCCGCAACTCTGATCAAGTGGAAAATGAAATACTCCTGACATTAGTTTAACAGTCCTGACTTGGCATGAAACCCAGACTCCTCCAAATTCCTTAATAAGTACCGTTTATTTAAATGATAATGAAACTGGACCGAAGGAGAGCTTCAATGCATGAATCCGCCCCGTCCGGCCCCGGCTCTTCAGCATCTCCAAAGCCCACGAGCTGGTTTTGAGAGCGACTTCAACTTCCCCGGGGATCGTGGGCTCCCTGCACCACCGGGAAAGGGGCCGCACCGAGGCACTTCTTTTTATATTTAAAGGAAGGGTTCAGCAGAAAATGAGATTAAAGGAGGGAGTAATAGGACCTGTAAGCAGGACTGTGAGGTCCCAGCCAAGCATAAGGCAGAGGCTGCTGAGGGATGGTTCCTCCTGGTGGCTCGCTCTTAGCCGGTGGAGAAGTGCAGCTGGCAGCTATTTGGCTACGTTTCCCAAATGTTTGTAAATCATGTTCAATGTTTATTAAATGTTAAATGACGTTAATGTGATAAATAAATAGCAAATAGTAAATTATAAATACTGCTAACAGTAAATAGTAAATAATAAAGTGTTGATGGCAGATAATAAACAGTAAATAGTAAACTGGTGAATAAAAAGTAAATAATAATGATAAACAATAACAATTAGTAAGTAACAAATATTAAATAGCAAATAACAAATACATACAAATAATAGATAAATTAACCTGTAAAGAAATAACAATAACAGTAGTTGTTGTTATTATTAACGTGATAAACAATGTTGACAGCTGCTGCTTGGGGAAGCTCCCTCCTGCCGGGCGGGCAGGGGTGTGCACGAGGCCGGGGACATGGTTCCTGACCCAGGGGTCCTGCGCACCCGAGGACAACGAGCACAGTGACATTGATGTTTATTGGACTGGGCGCCCATTTATTTCACCTTGTGGCAGCCACTTAGGCATCAAAATCTCCCATTCTTCATCAGGCTGGCAGTTAATAACTCCCACTGGTGACAGCCGTGCTGGGGACAAGGGTGACAAGTTCCCTCACATCGATGTCCCTAAAGGCACCTTTCGGCATCATTTTAAATGTTTCAGTTTCTTCTCTCTATGGTAAAAATGGGGAGAAAGGGGCAATATTAAGAAACAAACTCACAGTCTTTAATTAAACCTGGAGTTTTGCCTGCTCCGAAGTCACACAGTGCTCAGAAATAACCCCCGTGGCAGACCCAGGAGTGAGCTCTTTTTACAAACACCAGGGTTTTGCCTGGTTGCTGTCACAGGGAACCGACGCGTTTCTTTTGGGCTGGGTTTCACCGGACAGCACGGGCTACCGCCTCACAGCATCTCTTCTGCACATCACCCTTTCATTCCCAGAACCACCGTGGAAAAGACTTGATCAACTTTTCCCTGGAGTACTCTCTGATTTGCTTTGTATCCCCTTTTAGATCACTATGATCCCAGGAAAAAAACAAAAACAGCAGAAAGCAGAGTTTACCATCTCTGCCATATCCAGGGCCAGCTGGACAAAATACCAAACCACAGGAACATATGTGTGAACTGAACTTAATTAATCGGCATTCCTCTGCCTGCAGTTCACGCTCCGCTGTTGGGGAGGGTTTGAGCAAAAGGACTTATTTCCCAGCAGAAACATCTTACAACCCACGCAGCAATCAAAGAGAACCCATACAATTATAAGGCTTTAGAACAAAATTATAAACAATTCTAAGAGGGTAGTAACAAAAATATATGATTGATAACAAAGGGCAATCCTTTCACCCAGGATTGTTTAAATAGCCTAAGAAAAATTCAAGTATCTTAGTGATGAGCTTCCAAGTGTCCCAGTGAATAATGATGCTCCCGAAGCTCACAATAATTACTGCTGCCGTCGCCAGGTCTCCCTGCCTTTGCCCCAGATGTCCTTCCAACCACAAGTCCTTTGGGCCGGCTTGCTCCAAATTCCCCCTCCGCACACTCCCAGCATCTGCTCTGGCCGTGGAGGAATGGGCAGGGTGTCCCGGCGTGGCATCCTTCGGGAAGCCCCTGCCTGCCAGAGAAATGCGCTGGGATGGCTGGGAACAGTCACCCGCTGCAGGACCCTGGGCGATAACACCCTGCCAGCTCCGAACCAGCGCTGCTGCCAGGCTTCTCCTTCAGTCCCTGCAAAAAGCAACCCAAAGGTAGCTTGATCTTGCTAAAGCGATCTTAGGATTAGCTAAAATTGTCCCGCCCTGGCAGTAACAGGCTGTGTTAAATGCAATGTAGCTGCACTGCAGCTCCGTCTCCCCGTTGCTCCCAAAGCTTCTGTTCAGTCGGATCTCCACGGGCCGGAGGGAAAGCATGACCCTGTACTTTCTTAATCCAGCTTCGGCCAGCGTGAATCAGCGTGGGTCTGCGGAATGGTACCTCCCAGCTTCTGCGGCTGCAGGGTGTGCTTCACCATCCATCCTCCTCCTCCTCCCGAGAAGGCAGAGCCCGCAGGGACTGGAGCTGTGCCCCGCTCCAGATGAGACCCATCTCAGCATCCATAGCCGTGAACGGCATGACAGCATCCCAACAGCTCTCACTACCCAGGTGTTTTTTCTCAGTGCAACTTGTCCAAATACGGTTCTGCTTTTATTTTGGCTTTCCCCAGGGTATGAATCTTGCAGGGGTGACCATGTGAAGCCTCTGCCCTGAGGAGCTCCCAGCGCTGGGCACCAATTGGTGGAAGCAGCTGGGGAGATGTGAGCTGTGCCGGCATTCGGGGGCTGAGAAAACCCTGGTGTGCGCTTCTGAAGTCCATTTGCAGAGATGTAGCACAAATCGATTTCAGCAAAAGGCTGAAAACATTTCTGTGCAATCGAGGGGTGATGCTGCCTGCTTTTAAGGCCTGTTTTCTTACGATAAAAATAGACATCTGGAGGAAAACTCTATGTCAGCTGCAAAATCTTACCAATCAGTGTTAATAAGCCATCTCCGCCCCTGCAAGCACCAATGTCTGCACTTGTAGGAGAGAAGGTGCCTACCGATATGAGAGCGATCGGGAAGCTCCTGGATGACTCTTCCCCTGAGTTTTTTTTAATTAATAATACTTTGTAGTTCGCATGCATGGCATGGCCTTGATTGAAAAGAAACGGCACAGATCCTTAAGCATTTGCACACAGAGAAAAGGAAAATCGAAAACCACTAAGTCACAAGGGAGCCGTTCCCTCAAGCTCAGAGGACGTAACGCTGGCTATTAAGAATTGACTTGAATTGCACAAAATGAGAGGATTCGTTGTTTTGTGTAAAGGATTGTTCCCTGAGATGTAAGAGCATGTTAAACACAGTCGCAGGTTATGATATTCAGATTTAATTTTGCTGCCTTTTGTAAACTTTGTAAAAGGCTAGTTACAGTACGTGCCCTTCCACACTAGGCTGTCTTTATGACAAGAAGTTTATGACGAGGAGAATTCCCCTTTCTGAAAGAAGTGGCCGTGAGGATCGTGCAGAGCCCAGCGACCTCTCGCCGGAGCTGTCCCGTCTTCAGATGAATCATCCCTCCCACCCCCAGCAGCGATGGTGTAGGTCGTGGGGCTGATGACTGTGCCATTTCAGTGGAAGAGGTTAAATGGGTACAAGATAAAATCCATTTCTTCTCTTCCCTATAACAAAAGAAGAACAAGCCCCCCACCCCCCAAAAAAATCAAGAAGGAGGAAAGGGTGATGCACAGCAGCACTGCTGCACGGGGCTCCTCCACCTGTGACTTGGGAAGGTTTGGGGTTTTTGAAGTTTATTTAGAAAAATCCTTTATTGTAAAAAAGAACCTACAGAGAATGCCAACACACCAAAGATTCAGCCTAACCAGATTCTCACTTCATATGCGCTTTATCAGGTAAACGAAGACACTCAGCAAAAAAAACAAAAGGCAGAAAACAGCTTCCTATCATCCCCAGACTAATGTCTCCATCTGCTTCACTAAACCTCATTGGAATAAAATGGCCATTTCTTTATGAACTCTGTGTGCTGATTTGAAAAGACAGTGATGTTTTCAGCTGCCCTCCCTGTGTGTAGCAGGGAATTCCCAGTCTCCTGCCAGTTGCAATATATTTATCTATATTTCCCAGCTGAGTGGCTGGAGGGAGGTGAATGGAAGCACTGATGAGCTGAAAGTGGGTTGAGGTTAGCTCGGTTGCAGCCAGTTTGCCCAGGTAATTAGTGGCCAGGGAATAGAGGGCTTCCTCCCCACTCCCGCAGGTCGGTATTGTCAAGCACTCCAGTGGAACTCATAGTTACTCAGAATGCTATATTTAGCCTTAAAAACAAAGCAAACAAACAGACAAAACCTCAGAAAAGAACCTTGAAGTCAGCACACAATGATCTCTTTGGGAGCAAACATAAATTCTAAGAAATCAGATGTATGTGCACACAACAATTTGGTAAGACAGCTGGAATAGTTCATTTCTGGATGCTTAAGATACCTGAAGAATGAGTGGGAGGTTTCATTCACAAATCCTCTGGACGCTGCTGAGGCACAGTACTACAGACACACCGTGTGTGTGCCTGCTCCCAGGCTGTCCCTGTCCATCCCACTCCAAGTCCGAAGCCCAGGAATGCCGCAGTAAAGATGCTCTTTCCCTTCTTACTCTGCAAACTGGAAAGCAGCCCCGTCAAAGCCTAATGGAGGTGGCTGCAGGGACCACGGTGGTTTTGCCCACCTTCAGGAAGCTGGGATGCGGCTGATGAATTTAGCTGGGGGATGCAGGCGGAGAAGGGATTGGGGAGAATCCCGCAGCTCCCGCCAGAATCCCTGGGGCTCGGGGCTCAGCGATGGGCTCTGCCCGTGCACCTTGGTCCGGCTTCTCACACGAAACGCGGCTGACAGGGTCTGCTTTCGTAATACAGCCCCCGCTGAAGGGGCTTTGATATGAAGTGACTTTGATATGAAGTGACTTTGATACAAAACCCTTGGAAACGACTCTGCCCTTACCGAAAGTGCTAAAACTGGAATTGTTAATGGGCTAAATCCAGTGTCTTTGAGAGTCAATTTTAAGCATTCGCAGAATGTTTTAGAGCAGCTGAAGGCTACTGCAGCAAAGAACCAGGTAGTCAGCCAGGAGAGAAGCCAAAAGTGCCTCCAGTTGCAAGGGCACTGTGGCACTCCTCGTGGCAACGGATCCCTCCGGAGAAACTCTTCCACAGCCGAGGCAACTGCAAGCCTCACTTTCCAGCCCACCGTTGTCATTTTAATCATCACGCCAAGGTTGTTAATTGCGCAAAACACATCGGCTATAACATTAAGCCCTCTGCAGGCCGTGCAGTGGCTGCGAGGAGCTCGGCGTCCCCGTGGACCTCCTGGGGACGGTGTGGCCAGACCAGGCATGGGGGGGCAAGTGCCTCCAAGGACATGCTCTGCTCGGCCCGGAGCAGGAGCCGTGAGCCACAGGAGGCTTTAACAACATCCAGGCCAATCTCAGGAGCCACAGCCCCGGGGTGTGTGGGCTACAAAAGGGGTGGGAGCATGTGAAAACAACCACAAGTGTTCCCAAGACTGAGGAGGAGGAGGATGTGCCGCTGGTGAAGTGCCAGGAGGGCTGCAGCTCACTGTAACGGCACCCCAAAAGCTGGGCTCTAATAGCTTTCATTGCATTACTAAGGGGTATTGGCAATAATTAATCTGGGCTGTAAGTGCTAGTATCATTGTAACCTGGCTGAAAACAACTGTTTGTTGTCCTTCAACTGGGCTGCCAAAGCCTGCTTTAGACTGACAAGAAATGCTAATTCTTGGCTCCGGTTTGAAGGTGTGCTCCCTCGGGTGCAGGGGAGGTTTTGGCGATGATCACCGTCCTCTTCCCAGAAGGGGAGTTGCTTCTTAGAAGCACCCAGCTGCCCCAGCAGCACTGCCAGCACCACCGGCACCGCCAGCATCACCGGCACCATCAGCATCGCCGGCACCATCAGCATCGCCAGCATCGCGCTCCGCTGCTGGAGGGGCAATGCCCCCCCAGGGGTTCTGAGGTCCGGGGAGCCCTGCAACAGGCAAGGGAGAAATAAAGAATGGCAGAACCCTGCCAGGAGAGGGAAGGCAGCCAGTGAGCAGGGCGTTATCTGGGGCGGAGTGTTTCTAATCAGAAGTAAACCCATTCACAAAGTTCTGCTTGCGGAGTTTCTGGCAATAGCCACTTCCTTTGTGGCAAAAAAAAGAGCAAGATAAATAAAAACAAGGAAGCGGAGCTCTGACGTAGCTGCAGTTACAAAACCATTCCCGACTCCCCCTCAATCCCACTGCAGCTGGTGGGGGCAGCGCCGGCACTGCCGAGGGGTGCACCAGGGACAGGGCACGGAGGGGAGCCGGTGGGACAAGTGCAGGGACCTCGTGGTGACTAGGAGATATTTTTCTTCATGCAACCATCCTGGGAGGATCTGCTTCAGGATATGGATCCAAAAGGAGCGTGAGATGCCAAGACACTGACGCTGATCAGCCCGAGCCCAGCTGGAAAGACAGCCCTTGCCTGCTGCTTCACCAAAGCTAACAGTTAAGCGCGATGTTTTCCTTCGTACCTACCCCCCACTTTCCTTTCCTCCAACATCCACTGCCAGCAGCTACATCCCTCCCACCCTCTCCCGATGACCAGCAGCGCTCTCCCCATGTCCTCTCCCCACTGCCCTGCACTTGCCTTTTGCTTCTGATGGTGAACCTCCCTCTCCCTCCCCTCCTGTCTCCCTCTCCCACCCCACAATGTCCACCACTCCCCTCCCCAGCACGTCCCGCTTGCCCTCCAGTGATGCCTTCGCGGTGCAGGGAGCTGGCAAGGGGCCGCAGGGCTCAGCCCTGGCTTCTCCATCCACTAACTCCCCGTCCGTTCTGACCGCAGCCAGGAACCACATCCCGCTACCTGCCCAGTGTCCATCCATGGAGATGAACAACATGGTCCCACCTAGCGCATCACCCACGCCAACCAGCGACGAAGACCCGTGCAGGATAGATGTCACCGATGCGGCCGTAGACATGGTCACGCTGCTCATCTGCCTCTGCGGGCTGGTGGGGAACGGGGCCGTCCTCTGGTTCCTCGGCTTCCGCATCCGCAGGAATCCCATCACCGTCTACATCCTCAACCTGGCCGTCGCCGACTTCACCTTCCTCCTCTTCATGGTCACCTCATCCCTCCTCTACATGATGGAGAATGTCTTCTGCTCCGCTGTTGTGTCCTTGATGTACCTGAGGTCGCTTTTCCTGCTCTCGCTCTTCTCCTACAACATGGGCCTGTACCTCCTGACGGCCATCAGCATCGAGAGGTGCGTGTCCATCCTCTGCCCGCTCTGGTACCGCTGCCGCCGCCCCCAGCGCTTGTCGACCGTGGCGTGTGCCCTGCTCTGGGCCCTCTCCATCGCTGTCATTGCTGCAGTGACTTCTCTCTGCCTGTTGCACGAGCATGAGCACTGCCGGCTGGCTCTCATCTCCATGTACGTCCTCAACTTCCTTATTTTTGCCCCACCTATGGTCGTTTGCAGCACAATCCTCTTCATTAAGGTCCAGTGTGGCTCCCAGCAGCGCCAACCTCCAAGGCTCTACATCGTTATCTTCCTCACCGTCCTCTTCTTCCTCCTCCTCGCTCTTCCCCTCAGCATCTGGAATTTCCTGCAGCAGTTCAGCTACACTGTCGTGCTCTCTCAGGTTGTGTTCCTGCTCGCCTGCATCAACAGCAGCATCAAACCCTTCATCTATTTCTTGGTGGGGAGCTGCCGGAGGCACTGCTCCTTGGTGTCCCTCCAGGTCACCTTCCGGAAGGTCTTTGAGGAGCCAGAAGACAACACTGCATGCAGCAACGATACTACGATGGATACGCTGGCCCCAGCCTGTTGAATCCTTTCCACCACCCTACTTAAGGCCCCCGGGACAGTGGCTGAGGATTTCCTTGAGTAACCAGATGACTAACCATCAGCAGTATTTCCCCGATGTCACCCTCTCGCGGTGCAATCCTGCCCCCTGCAGAAGGGGAGAGCAGCGGCCTCGCCAAGGTCCGTGTGGGGAGGGATGCTCTGCGGGGAGCGCGTTGGAGCACCGCTTTCCTCCTCCCTGCCAGCCCACCCCAGTCCCTAGGGCACTATTCCCCCAAGCACAACATGCCCCAGAGGACCACGTTCCCAAAAATCCCCTGCTGCTTTTTGGGATGAGCGTTGCCTTTGGGAAACTCTGACCCACGTACAGAGCGGGGGTAAAACCCATTCAGTGTCTTAAGCCCCTCTCCCTATCCAGCATCCCAGCCTGCGCAGCCTCTCTGAGCTCTGCTCCGCTCCCACCTCCTGCAATGCCAGCGGGGGGGGGAACCGCTGCCCCTCGCCAGGCTCTGCCAAGGCCCCGGCACCCTCCCACCGGTACCCGGTTCCTCTATCTCACTGCTGCCTGATATCAATAAACAGCATCGTGCACCCTGAGCTGCCCTCGGTCCGTGTGCCAGCGCTTGCTGGCTTCGTCTGGGTCCTGCTGCTGGCCAGGGGTGCGGGTGGAGGGAGGGGAGATGGACACACGGCTGGTGGTCTCCGGAGCAAAAATGATGCCAACTGCCCGCAGCTGGGACCGCGCCAGCACACCCGATGCAGGCAGGATGGGCCCGGGGCTACGGCAGTGCCCCCAGACTGTTTTATTAGTGTCACAGCAAATACCTCCCCAAATTATTTTTTTTTTTAATTTTGTGAGCCAGGTGTAAGTGTAAAGGACTCTTTCTCCTGAAATTCTTCTTCTCCCCTGGCTTCAGCAGGCTGGAGCATTTCTCCTTCAGCAGGCCGGGATGGTGCAGCAGCAAGAGGAGGAGTCGTCTGCGGTCCCCAGCCTGGCCACCACCTTCCAGGAGCAAGTTGTCACATCTGTTGGTCACCACAGGCTCCACGGGGCATCACTTGCCTCCCTATGGCTTTGCCAAGGTCTCAGCCGGTCACCGTCACAGCAGCGGGGAGAGCCGTGGGTGTGCAGAAAGACGGTGCCGGAGCCGGCAGTGGTGCGTCGGACACCTCCGGACCAAGCACCATCGCACGGGCCTCAGTTTCCCCCAGTACCGTCGCGGGGGAAGGGACGTTGCCCATCCTCGGGCTGCACCGGGGACACGCTGAGCTGCTCGGTACAGCTGCCCCCCCCGCACTGCCCCACAGGCACATCTGGGGCTGGTGCTCCTCCTGTCCTGATGAGTGTGACCCCCACCACCCCC
>NW_010972715.1:121385-124813 GCF_000737465.1 Haliaeetus leucocephalus | reverse complement strand
TGGGGATGGGGTTGGGTCAGGGATGAGAACAAGCTGGGATCAAGACGGGGTGGGTTAAGGGAGGGGATGCGTCTCGACACACAGCTGTAGGAAAGTGATCTCGCAGGCCCGGCTGGGAGCAAGGGCAGGCAGCTGAGCATGAAGCCAGGGTGGGTAGCAAAGCTGGTGTGAACACAGTGGCCTCTTAGCTGGAGATCGTGGTGACCCCCGTTTCTTCAAAGACCTTCCGGAAGGCATCCTGGAGGGACACCAAGGAGCAGTGCCTCCGGCAGCTCCCCACCAAGAAGTAGATGAAGGGGTTGATGCTGCTGTTGATGCAGGCGAGCAGGAACACAACCTGGGAGAGCACAATGGTGTAGCTGAACTGCTGCAGGAAATTCCAGACGCTGAGGGGAACCCCAAAGATGAGAAAGAAGAGGACGGTGAGGAAGATAACGATGTAGAGCCTCCGGGGCTGACGTCGCTTGGAGCCACACAGGACCTTAATGAAGAGGATCACGTTGGAAATGACCATGGGTGGGGCAAAAATAAGGAAGTTGAGGACGTACATGGAGATGAGAGCCAGCCGGCAGTGCTCATGCTCGTGCAACAGGCAGAGAGAAGTCACTGCAGCAATGACAGCGATGGAGAGGGCCCAGAGCAGGGCACACGCCACGGTCGACAAGCGCTGGGGGCGGCGGCAGCGGTACCAGAGCGGGCAGAGGATGGACACGCACCTCTCGATGCTGATGGCCGTCAGGAGGTACAGGCCCATGTTGTAGGAGAAGAGCGAGAGCAGGAAAAGCGACCTCAGGTACATCAAGGACACAACAGCGGAGCAGAAGACATTCTCCATCATGTAGAGGAGGGATGAGGTGACCATGAAGAGGAGGAAGGTGAAGTCGGCGACGGCCAGGTTGAGGATGTAGACGGTGATGGGATTCCTGCGGATGCGGAAGCCGAGGAACCAGAGGACGGCCCCGTTCCCCACCAGCCCGCAGAGGCAGATGAGCAGCGTGACCATGTCTACGGCCACATCGGTGACATCTATCCTGCACAGGTCTTCTCCATCGGTCTCCGGCACAGGTGATGTGGGAGGTGGGGATGTCTGGTTCAGCTCCATGACGGGAGGTGGGACGTGGTCCCCAGCTGCGGTCAGAGTGGACGGGGAGTGAGTGGGACCCCGAAGGATGTGTCAGGGAGAGGGGTCCTGCTGGTGTGGCACACCAGGGCTGGGGACAGGGGGGTGACGGGAGGGCTGGGGAGGTGGCTGCCTCACCAGTGATGGGCTGGGGGGGGGGCGCAGGCGACCCGAGGGAGGATGCACATGGGAGCAGTGAGAGGGGCTGTGGGGAGCCCCGGGGAGACGCGAGCAGCTCCCCAGGCTGGGCTCCGATCCCGACCCCCTACCTTTCCAGGCAGCAGCCCGGGGCCGACCTGCCCACGCGTCCGAGCACGGCACACTCCCTCCCTCTGGCTCTCCTTGCCACGATCTTCTCAGATGAGGAGAACTGGGGTCTCCGCGTCCTCAGAAGACCCGAGCAACCCGTCTTGCCTCCAAATAACGCTGGTCTTTTGGGCGTTTCTGCAAGATCACAGGTCAGGTGGTAAGAGAGCACTGGGCAATTTCAGAGACACAGGCTGCATCACAGAGCCTCTTCTGTCAAATTTCTGTTGGTCTTGCGGGAAAGGAAATGTTTTGTCCGAGAGAATGCCCCAGAGGATGAATACTGCAGCAGCTACATCTTGCTGTGAAGAATCTTGATGCTTTTAAGATTCAACCTGATATCTCATTAGACTGGTAATTACCACCTTTCTAATTGTTTTATTGTGCTCCAGTTCCCCCCCCTCCACCCTGCCCTAATGCTGGCATCCTTCTGAGATTGTTCATTACTGTGTGCATTTCCCTTCCAGCCTCCCGGCATGTGAATCGCCGCTGTCTCTCCTCCATCTTTTCCGTCCATCAGGCCTGGGTGGCAATTTGGTGTTCAAGCCATCAGTTCAGACTTACCCCAGCTGGTCTGGGGGCTGCAGTGCCCTCCTGGACTGGCTGGTACGCACGAAGGGAGCCGGGTGGGGGCCCGGCAGCAGGACAGCAGATGAGCCAGCCATAGGGCTGGGGGGAATGGCAGGGAACAGCACACATGATCCCCCCTGTCCCTCCTTGCACCCCTAAACCAGAAGCACCCGGTCACCCCTGCCGAAGCCTTGGTATGGTAGAGGAGGGCACCGGCAGAGGGGAGGGGGTCTTGGGGACCTCTAAGTTGGGATGTGGGGGACATGGTCTCTTTTTCCTCCCCAGAGTGGCACCAGCTAACCTCTGTGTCCCCTCCAGCCGCTAGGCCCCCCCTTGCTAGTGGGGCAACACGGCCGGATGGTGGGCAAAGCACCACCCAGCGCCGGGTGCCATCTGCTCCTCCAGCAAGGGCAGAAAGCTGCTTTTTCTGCTCATTAAGGCAGCTAATTACTGCTAGGACTACTAACACCCCTGCCTGGGTGGCTGGTGCACCCATGGCAGGGCTGGGGGAGCCAGCAGGAGGGGGAACCCCCGCACAGGGCTCCCTGAGCTCGGCCACCACCCAGAAACGCTCCATGTCCCAAATCCCTCGTGTCCGAGCATCCTCTTACCTCCCACCTCCCAGAGTGGGGTCATGGGCGTCCCCGTCCCAGGGGAGGTGGGCAAGAATCGCTGTGGGTAATACGGGGTGGTCAGCGTGGGGTCCACACACAGCACAGTCTGGATCCCTGGGAACAGCACCGGGTTGGCATGTCCCCGACCAAAGCGGGGTATTGCAGCCCGTCCCCACCAGCATGCTGGGGGTCACCGGGAAAAGACCGTGGGCCAGGGGCTGCCCACACCAGCCGGGTCCCGCTGGGTCGGGTGCCAGGGACAGAAATTCCCAGCAGGGAACGGCAAAGCACGGCACGGCCGGGCAGGGCCAGGCACGGCACATCGCCCGGTGTGACGGAAAGGGTGGCACTGGCGGGGGGGCCGGGGCTGTGAGTCACCCCCCCACACCCCGTGCCTCCCTCCACCCTGGACTTTGCCTCCTGCGGATGCTGGGAGCAATAAAACCTGGGCTCCGGCGGGGGCCGGGGTGTCGGGGAGGGCCCCCACCTGCAGCAGGCACTCGGTGGTCGGCGGGCACACGCGTGTGTTTGCACGCACGAGGATGGGAGCTGCGGGCGTGCAAGGGGGAGCTGTGCCAGCACGCGTGTGCGCATTACATGCCCGTGCGAGAGAGAACCTGCATGGATGCCTGCAAGGAAGAAGCGGGCGTGCGAGCGGGGGCTGCGCGTGCAAGGGAGCCGCACACGTGGGCCGGAGTCACACATGCGCGTGCAACAGGGAGCCGTGCCCGTGCCACGGGCAGGCATGAGAAGGGGCATTGCACGCGCAGGCGGGAGGCAGAAGCGAGAACCCGCACAGCGGAAAGGTCCGGGACACG
>NW_010972715.1:76643-116447 GCF_000737465.1 Haliaeetus leucocephalus | reverse complement strand
ATGGGGCCGGGGGCTGGCGGAGCCGCGCCGGGCTGGAGGTTTGCCCCGCGCTGTGACAGCGGGGTGTTGCGAGCGGGTTGGCTTGGCTGGTGTGTTGCACTTCGGTTGTCCGGGTGTTTATAAACAAGAGTTTAGTAAGTGTAGGGAAACTGCTTAGGCTGCCTTAGCCGAGCTGGGAAGCCCGGTCCTGAGCGGTACGGGCGGCAGGGACGGGGGAGATGCTAGCGGGACTTGGAACGCTCTGCTGTCAAACCGTGCTCAGAGGGTCGGGGAAGAGCAGGATGAAACAAGCTCTCTCCACGCTATGGTAGCGGTTCTGTAACACTACACGGGGTGGCAGATTCCTTCCCCGAAGGTCTGGCTTAGGCATAGTCATGGGGATTAAGAGCTGCAATATACCTAGGCTTTGGCTTCTTTCTGTTCCTTTAAAAAAAAAAAAAAGTTTAGGTGCCATCTGACGCCTTGGGAGGTTTTCCCATGTTATTGCGTGGTGTCACAAGGTGGCAGATTTTTGAGATCAGCATGTAGGTCTCATCAGAGTGGAGTTAGTCCCCTACCTGCAGCCATGCTCAAGCGCTGTATGTAGGAGAGATCCCATATGCCTTCCCTGTTCATGGGAGATGTTCTGTACCTGTGTAGCTTCTCCTGAGTGCCACAGTACAGGATATCCAGAGGACGGCAGTCGTGTTGTTCGGAGGAGTTGGTTCTCTAATGCGTAATCTTGTACTCTGGGGAAACCAGACTGCTCCCCCACTGCCATCAAGCGTTTGACAGCAGCTTGCCTGTGTATCATATCCCAGTGTGGGCCAACTGAGCTGCCATTTGTGCTGGTAGTAGTGCAGAGTGGAGGCCTTTTCCTGATCCGAGACCTGCAGCTTATGTTGTGTTACAGAACAGCTGGTAAAGTCATTTACCCTAAGTCATGCCTAAAGTTAGAATAGGAGCGTTTAAAGTTGAGGTAGGCTCATCCACTGTGTTCACTTAGCCCTGCACAGTGGTGTGGAATCAGTCTCAAAATGAGCAAACAAATGAGGGGTGTAGGCGTCTCATGTCCATTTGCCCTGCTTCACTATTTCCCTCTGACTTCAAAGGAGGAAGAGGAGGAAGACAGCAGTCCTGGAGTGTCCTTCTCGCTCTCTTCAGAAGAGTCGGAGATGGAGCCTGAGGAAGAAAGGATCCGTTACAGCCAAAGACTGGTCAGTATTGGCCCTAAACAACCCTATTCTGTTTTTGGTTCTGTTGCAACTGAAGAAAGAAAAGACTTTTACTGGCAACAGGTTTAAACAACCAAAAAAGTGTTGTGGTGGATCGCTGCAGCCTGCCTAGAGGTATTATCTCAGCTGGCAGAGGGTTAGATGGCTTTGTGGGTCCTGTTTGTGTCACAGAGTCTGCCCGAATGGAGGGCACTTGGTTACTGAACTCTGGAAGAGGGGAGGGTTGGAGGCTGAGACTGGGTAAGATGCTTTGCGAAGCTGCTGGGTAGAAGTATGAAATGAGTGTTGGTGTAGTTTCTGGCACAGCAGGTTTTTTCCATGCGTTTGTAACAAGCAGAGAAGCTGAAATAGTGTGTGTTACCATTACGTTGGCCTGGCCTTGATTTGAGCGTGCTGCGAAATCTGAGAAAACCAGCTTCAACTTCAAGCTCAAATTTACTTGTGCCTGTGCACATGTGCACGTGTCTTCTCCTGGTGTTTCCTTTCGGAGGGAGCTGTTCCAAAAGTCAGATCCTAGTTAGCTCCTGTCAGGAGCTCTGGCTTGTCTGATGCTTGCACTGCTGTTCAGTGGACTGCCTGAAGCTGCTGGTGTCTGTGAGTTGGGCCATAACTGTGAGCAGTTTAGGAGCTGCTGCTCTGAGAGTCTGAAGTGATATTACCAGAGATCCTGGGGAAGGAGGGAAGCTGCTGTGTCTCCTGCAGGCCAGTTTCAGGTTGTTCTGAGGCAATTGTAAAGCCCCTGGGAAGGGCAAGTGTCAGTTCTGTGATAGCTGAAGCTGTGATGGAATTCATCTCTGAGTCATGATAGTACATGTACCCTCACCTTCAAGGTGCTGTCTGTAAAGGTAAATCCTTATCCTTCAATACTCTGAAATCATTTGGTGTGAGGCGGTGTGGTACTTGGCATTAAGATTTGCCCTCGAGACCAAGCACTTCTTGTTGTTCCTTTGTTGCTGCTGGGTGCCTGGCCATTGAAAGGGTGCTGGAGAGTTGTAGCCAGCACAGGCCTTGTAGGTGGCCTAGGGACAAAAATCCTCTAGTGATGGTAGAAACGGTTATTCCAGCACAGGCCCCTGTTGAGGGGAGGATTCTGCATAGGCTGTGGTTTGTCCAAACACCTGGTTTACTGAAGGTGTATTCCTCTTCTGGTGCTGCTTGGTGTCTATTGCATGTTTACTTTTTGCGGAGAGGACTGTCATGCTAGATGATTCGGTGACAGGCATCTATACTTTTATAGTCAGCTGCCTTAGCCCACTTTGGGAACCTGAAGTGACTCTGATTTAAAGTGGTTTTTAATCTCTTTCTCTTTTTTGAGAGGGTGCTTGCAAAAAAACCAAAACCAAACTGTAATACATCTGTCAGCCCATCAAGATTGCTTGTTTTTATCCCAAGTGGTGGATGCTCTCATTTGGCAATGCTGCCAAAAGCAGCTGTCCCACCTCCTCCCTCATCCTGATGCGCTTGTTCCCACAACTGTGCGGCATGCAGCTTGAGGTGCTGGTTTGACTGAGGAGTGACTATTTCTATAGCCAGCAGTCAGGGTGGCAGGATAGCTTCTCTTGGAGGCAATGTCAGCTTCAGATTTTGGTGAAACTATGATCTTAGCTACATTTTGACCAGAAGTAACCCAAAATGGCTGGATAAAGACGTGGCAGATGAAGGGGACTAGCAGCCAGAAACTTACCGGTTTTAAAATGCTCGTAATCTCACAAGTAAAAATCGTTCAGAAGAGTTGCTGTCCTAGTGTAGGTGGCCTGGACTCCAGCAGAATGTGCTAAGCTGGATAAATGGCTGCACACTGATGAGCTACATGCTTAAGGGGCTTGGGAAGGCACATGGGCAGCAAGCGGAGGATGAGGCTCACCTAGGCTTCTGTGGCCACATGTGCATGTTGTCTCTGCTGGCCTGCAGCTGAGAGGAGGAGGCATGACCCCTGTGCGGTAGGTGAGGCTTAGTTCATGCCTCCTGTTTTGCTTTTCCTGGGAACTTCCAGCTCGTTACGCTCTCTTGCTGTGTCAGTGATGCTCCCTTGTTGAAGGACCTTTAAAAGATGATTTTTTTTTTTTGAGGTGCATGCTTTGAAATGTGGGGAGCTGTTCTCTTAGCTAGTGTTTCTGGCCCTTGCAGAACAAGGTATCATGGATGAATTATCCAGGAAAAAAAAAGTGCTGAATATGACTTATCTGAATATCCTACTCCTCTGTATGCCTTGGTCTTGGGAGTTGTTTTTAATATCCCTACATCAAAAGTTCTAGGTAGGGAAACAGGTAGTTGGTAGTACAGTATGTTTCTGCTGCTGTAAGCTGTGTTTCTCGTGTGTGACTGGGGATCAATGTGGCTTTGATAGCAAAAGAATAAATATATTATAAAATAAAAATAATAATCCAAGTGGGATAGTAGTCCTACCAGCCAAACAACCTTGGCCAGGGTAGTTTATAGTGGTGAAGGAGCTGAATTTATTGCATGGGCAAGTAGCATGGTTTGATGGTACCAGTGGCCTGAGATGGCAAAAGAAGCTTGCTATCTGGTGTGTCAGGGTAACTACACCATCTTTTGATTGACTGGTTTCCATCAGGATGTAGAGTAAGTCTTGAGCGGTTTGTGTTATTTCATTTAGTGAGCAATACTGTTGCCTTCCTTTGGTTTGACAAAAATCTGATCTATGTATGTTTTCGGAATGGATTTACCAGTATTGGTGAAAGATCTGGGTTTTGAGGAGAAATTAATCTCTGCTTCAGTTGTAGTCGCACTCCTACAAGAATTCTCTGCCTGTTCACACATCCCTGCGTAATGACACTTACATTAGGTGGGTTGCACTGCTCTTAACTGTGCTTGCTTCCTAGTTCAGGCCCTACATCCATGACTCCCAAGATTATAAAGGCCTGGGTGAGTTGGTCTGGACACAGGGCTATCATTAGGAGGATGTCTTGCACCCGTCTGAAACAAACTGTGGAAAAAGAAAGAACCTCTTAAACTTGTGTCCCAGCAAGCTCTGAGAGGCTGATACAGGTAGGGGAAGGCAGCCTGTGGAAGACGCTGTGTGAGCAGGGAGAGCATGCACAACAGCAAGTTAAGGGATCTCCGTGTTCCTCCCACAGAGATTCAGCTGGGCCTCCCTGCACCGTGAGCAGCGGAGGATGGAACTTGTCAGGCACTACGGAGTAGTTTTCCACTAGGTCTGCATATGTGTTTCTGCTCCTCAGCTCTGTAACGAGGCAGTGCTTTGGGGATTGGTTCGAGGTCCCAGCTTTATAAGCTGTAGATGCATGTTTTGCAGGCCCTTAATTGAGGAGCTAAAATGCTCTATTGTATCCTGCGCCCTGAGTGACAGTCCAGCCCTGGCACTGACAATGCGATGGTCCTTCTCTGAGACTTGGAAGTCTTCCGCTGACTGTCACTGGGTGGTCGCACCCAGCCAATATCACACCAAGCTGTTCAGCTCCCCACAAGGAGGTCAAGGGCACGCTGGCACCTGGAGCCTGGACTTCTTAAAGGCAGGAGCAGCAACGTGAGCAGCTCTGGTTATGGACTAACAGCTCTGGAGAAAAAGAAGTCCAGTTGGCCTGGTGCTGTGATGCTCAGATACTCTGCCTGGTTCAGGCTGTCCAGCAGTTTCCTCACAGAGTACATTGTCTGCCTTGTACCGTCTCAGCACTCACCAGGACCTCCATGAGGTGATCTGAGACAGGAGAAACTGTTGCATGTATGCAACTTAAATTTTTTGGTAAGGTTAGATCTGTGTTAGGTCATCGAGTGCAAGGAGGGCAGCAGGGAAGGAATCTCCTGGTGTTGCTCGGGGAGCTGTTCAGCAAACCAGCCAGTACGTCTCTGGAAACTGCTGCCGCAGGGGCTGTTTGACCCAGTGCTCTCTAAAAGATGTGCTTGGCGTGCTCAAGGCGAGGCGCGCCTGCCTCGCTGTTGCAGCACTGAGTGCCTGCGTGGTGCTCCACTGAGGAAGGGTTTCTCTCTTACTCCAGTCTTCGCTGCACACAAAGCCACTTTACCTGTTCAGATCTGTGGAGCTGCTGAAGGGCTCCTCAGCGGGATGCAGGGCTGGTGTCTGCCTGTTCTTCTGCAGGGGAGTCATTCAGTATTCCTGGGTGCTGGAAGTGTGAGGAAATCTCGCCTTCTGCTTGCTCCGGGGCTAATTTTGCCAGGCCTTTACTGTGAGCTAAGGCTAGCAAGACTCCGTGAATTAGGAGTTGATTAGCACGTCACTGAAGTGATGCCATACACTTTCTGTGATAACACTCAGGGTGAGGAATGAAGGGCAGCAGTGTTGGATCACTTCAGAAGGGCTCGGAGGAGCATAGTGGGTGAGTGCCATTACCCTAAGGACAAATCCTGCCTGTCACGGTCTCTCTGCTGGTGTCAAGTCAGCAGTCTCTATCTCAGGGTGTGGTTCCAAGTTAGGATTGCCAGTGTGGCAGAGCTGGTTTAAGAAGTTTTCTCCCTCCCTCTGTTAGTGCCTCAGGAGATGATGCCCCTGAGCTGAATGCTGCTTCAGGGAATTGTGGATCATGCCCTTAGATGAAAGTTGGCAAGGGGGTAGGGGAGGCATCTAATCAGAATTGTTGTCTGTGCTGGGCTAGTGAGCTCACTGTCCCACCAGCAAACCTGATGAGACTGAAGAGGTGGCAATCTGAGATGGGGAGACAGGGTGGGGTAGCAACCTCTTAAACTGGCTCTGCTGCTGGAGAGAGCCTGCGGTGGAGCTGCACCCCGCCTCGGGGTGGTGGGTGCTCTTTGGGGCTCCTGCTGAAGGTATTGCAGTGCCTGGGCCCCGAGTGACCATCCCTGGCTGGGTAAAGTGGCATCCTTGGTTTTTTTGGAGATTGTTGTGACACCCATGAAGGGAAATGGGCCTGTGGAGGAGGAGTCCCACCTGCTGTTAAGTGCTCTGGGTGCTCAAGAATATGGGAGATGAGGGGGGAGCCAGAGTGAAATGCTGTCTCTCCCACTGCTTGGGGCAGTCTGTGTCCTGCCTTAGTACTGCCCTGCCCTGCCCTCTGGTCAGATACTCAAGTGAAATTTGAGAGGAGGCCTCTGCCTGTCCCTACCAGCCAAAAACTGAGGCCTCTCCTGTAAACAGCAGTTAGCAAACCTGTCCTTACATGTTGGTGTCCACACTATCCCCTGGGTGAGAGTACACATGAGCTTTACAGTATGTGGAGTCATCAGCTGAGGGATGAAGCTTGGGGAGCGTGGAGGAAAAGGTTTCTCTTGCAGCTGCGTGTACTGTAGTGTGGAGTGGCACAAGCATGCTCAGGTGTGCACTGCCTGTGCTTGAGGGATGGCAAGGCTGGCGCTGACAGGTGCTCAGAGTCACGTTTGCTCTAATCTTGTGGTTTCCAAGTTCATATTGGTGGTACCAAATCCTTTCTGCAGGATGGGGTGATGTCAAATGCAGGACACAACGCACGGGGCCAGGAAGGCCCATGCATGTTAGCATTCACGTGACACTCGTGACAAAGTTCCAGCCCTTTTCCTCACACCGCCAAGGGGATAGATGGCCTCAAAGCTGTGAGAGGGAGGTTTGCTTATGTCTGGTTAGATAGCAAAGAGGAGGACACAGCTGCCTGCCCTCCCTGTGTTGGTCAAGCAGCTGCTGTTGCTCTATCTTGAATGGCTCACACTATCCCAACAGCGGGATGCAAGGAGCAGTGTCTTACCATCAGGTTCATCCTGACTTCTTGTTTGTACTCCTTGTAATGCTGCTCACTACCAGGTAATGATCCCTTGCAGTTGCTGGTGTTTGTCATCCTCAGATCTTGGTGTGCTTGACAGAGGCCAGTCCTGCTGGATACTGGCTTTCCCAGAGCTGGTCCTGTTGGCTTGGGACTTTAACGTGTGAGCTGGGGTGAGCCTACCAGCATAGTTCCTGTGGGTAGTGGAGCATGGGACTAGCCACATGCACTTGGGTGAGAGTCTGGGTGGTTGTACGACACCCCCCGTTTGAAATTTGACACTGGCAATCTCTTACCCTGTCAAGCAATGCTCCCTCCTGTTGCCTGAAAGGGCTCAGAGTTTGTCTGCTATGTGCCCTATGTGAAACCCTGTCTGGCCAAATGTCGCTGGTCTGCTGGACACACCTTGATTTCCTAGTCTAGACAGGACCTGTGTGAGTAGGGTAATTAATCTCTCCCACATGCCTCTGCCTCAAACTGAAGACACTACAAATGAGTCATTCCAAATGACCCAGGTGTAATAATTGAGCTCTAAATAATTTAGGGACTGTTCAGATTTGATCTGGGCAGCTCTTTGGTGGAAGCTAGCAGCAACTGAAGGCTATCCTTGGAAAGCTTTAGAAATCCCTGTGAGCAGTTAGATCCTGAAGGATGCAAGAGTGTGCTGGTCCCTGGGAGGATCCTTCCCTCAAACCAACTGGATGATGTTCAGTGTCAGCAGAGAGGAATGCAGGAGGTAAATACCTCTGCTGGTTTCTTACTGTCCCAAGTCTGAGTGTGTCCTGGAAGCTGCAGTGAGTGAGCAGCCAGACAGCGCAGGAACACTTGAAGTTACTTGTAAATTACTAACAATATTTGCAAGTTGCACCTATGTCTCCTGTTAATAAGCAGGAGTAGGTTTTCACAGGGTTATCCCAGCTGGAGGTGACACTAACAAGTTAGGAGAGCAGGCCCCATGCTTCCAGTACCTTTTTATTGTTGGCTTATTTTGTCAGGACCCACCCAGACAGGGGTGTACAGGTCACTGGGTGGGTTTGGGGGAGAAATGGCACACGTCAGGGAAGTGGTGGTATGCTCAAGAAGGTGGAGAAACAAGGTGGTGCACTAACAGTCCTCTGAAAATGTATGAGGGGAAAGCAATTACTTGTCTTCGGAGTGAGATGTTTGGGGTGTTGCTGATTCCAGAGGAGGAAATGATGGGTGAGCTCTGAGCAGGTAGCCTGAGCTCTGGAAAGCTCGATTTGCTGCCAGAGTTGACTTATTAGTTCACAGACTTTTTTACACAATGCCTGACCTGCTTTTGTTTGGGTTGAAGAGGTTAAAGGCAAGTGGAAAAGGTAGAAGGTGAAGAGAAACATGGCATACCACACTGAATCACTGTGCGTTGTGCAGCTGTGGCAGTGGACTGTGCATCCACAGCATGATCCCGTGGCAGGAGCTGGTTAGGGGTGGCTGCTGCACCGAAGCATGTACCTGTGTGCTCAGAGAACAGGAATTGTCATAGCTGAGCAGGTCTACCTTACTGGATGTCTTGTCCGTAGTTGGCCCTGCTGGAGAGGGAGATGAGAGCAGCAAAGGATCTTGTTTGGTTGCTTTGGGAAAAGCAAAAGAGCCAAGTGGAAGAGCAAACCCCACAGTAGGATGACAGGGCCTGTAATTAGATATCAAAGATAATAAGCTGTCAAAAGCTCTAGGAGGCAAAAGGGTGGAGATCGTGTATCTCAGAACTGGAAGTGTTGTCTCCAGTCAGCTTGGAGAACCTGACATCTCAGTTAGGTTTGATGTTCTTGGGGTGAGGGTCAGACAGACAAATCTGTGCAGAGCCCTCCCCCCTGGGAGGGAGTGAGGAGCACTGGATAGACATATGCCCCCATTTGGAAAAGCTTCAGTTTCAGCTGAAGCTAAGAAGATATCTGTGACTGCATTGTACAAATGCAGCATTAAAAAGCCTGTCAATAAAGTCTGAAACCACCAGCATCACAGCTATCTTCTGTCTTGGATGGTGTCAAGCTAGTTGAGCTGCAGACCAAACCCTTTGCTGTACAAGTGCTTGTGCTGGTCCAGGCTCAATTCCTTTTCTGGAGGGCTTAGGGTAGGGTGTCAGCCTCCTGGGGGCTGTAGGGGACTTTGGTGTTCTTACCTTTCCACAGTGGTCTGAACTCCCTGTGCAGCCCACCTTCAGGTACCTGCAGATCTCCTTCAGCAAGGATGCTAATGACTTCTGATTTTTGAGGGCCAAGGAGTAGTGAGAGCGTGTTCCTACTGCTCCCTCTCTAACTCACTACCTCTCAGGTCCTGTCAGTGCTGCCAAGTAGGAGTGCTAGGAGCAAATGCTCTGCCACCTCTGTGTTGTATCTTGGGCAGTTAGGAAATGCTCTGTGCTGTGTGTCCCCCACCCAGCTGGAGGTTGCCTGCATGCTAACGGTTGGACCAGACTGGCTAATTGTCACTTGTCCTTGCTTATCTGATGGGGAAATGACAGGCTCCAGGATGGCATAATGAGAATGAGCGTGAGGTGCTGTAGGTCACTGATACTGGAAGAGCTCTGCTCATACAGCGTGGAGCTTAATCTGGAGAGACCAGAGGGGATGTGATGAACTCGAAGTTTTCTGTTTGCTGATCCTCCCTGTTTACCTCTTTTCCCAGCTCCTAGGAACCAGGTGAGGAAGATACATAGCTGTCCACAGGTGTTGCTTGCTAGCAGTTGAGATGGTTCAGATAAACCTTGTGACAAAGTGTAGCCTGTGAATCCATGACGGGGGAGAGGAGAGGGATCTGTTTGACAGGGTTACTCTCTGTTCTGTTTCTGTGCATCCATGCTTGTGCATCTCTGTTGCTGTAGAAACAGTACTGGTAGTAAACAGCATAAGCTGGCTGTCCAGGGGCTGTGAATCCCTGTGGAAGTTCCAGGAACTTGAACCAGAGGAGGTTTGGGGCTGGGATCTGGCCAAGGTTGCAGAGTGGTAAGAAGAGATAGGTGGGTTTATGCCTGTGCAGTAGTCTGACAGGGAGGTGCGCTCTCTGTAGCGCTTCCACCCAGGTTAGGTGCCTGGAAGGGTGCAAATCTGAGTGGCATCCTTGCTGCCAGAAGAGCTGAGGTGTGGTTCACAAGCGCTGCGTGTGATGTGCTCGTGTGTGTGGGTGAGCTGGTGTGGCCTGGGGAGGGGACTGGCAATTTTTACTGCTGTCAACTGGAGCAGGTCATATTGATGGTGAGGTGGTGAGTGGAGCGGTAAACTTTCGTCCCTACGGTACATTAAACACTGGCTGCTTTTTGTCTTTCCCTGGATCTTACATGTTTTAGCTGTCACACTGTACACTAACAAGAGTTTTAATAAAGCCACCCCACACACACCCCGCACCCTTTTTTTTGTCAAGGAAGAGGCTCCAGGGTGTGACCGTCATCTGTGGTTTTTTTGTTAGCACTGGTCCTCTGGGTTGGGAACTGACTGCAGAATCAGGCTGTCATGTGTTAGCCAGTCCTGACAGAGTTTGGGAGAAGAGGTCGCTTGATAAAAGGCACGGGGGAAGGATCAGGACGTTGCTTGATAGAACTCTTATCTAGAGAAGCAGATCCCAACCAGTGAGGTGCATTCTCACTACAAGTGAGATATGTAGAGGGGATGGCCCTTTTTGATACTGCCTCTTACCTTGCCTAATTTTCCATGAGGCAGCAGTGAAAGCCTGCAGGGTGAGAGAGAAGAGAGGCGGTGCTGCAGAACTTGGAGAGACAGCAAAGTGAATGCTCAAGGAACAATCAGAAGATGTAAGAGCAGAAAAGCCTGTGTTTAAAAAAAAAAAAAAAAAGGCTGGCCTGTGCTATTCAGTCCAAGAGTGCCCTGCTTCCCCCTTGCTGTCCCATGTACCACTGGCTCCTGAGGGAGCTATAATCTTGGGATTGAGCTGAAGCAGCTGGAAGTGGAAAGGAGAGGGCTGGCAACATATGCTGCTTTAGGGTTAGACTGCCTCAGTGTCTCTAATTCACTGTGAATAAATATTTCCGTGTGTCACTGAACTGAGCCCCTTTGCCCCATTTGGAGTAAGGAAGGGGCAAGTACTGGGCTTCCTGTGGAGCAGAGGGAGAGGGAGTGTGTGCAGTGATGGTGTAATAATCCAGAGTATGGAGGAAATACCCTTCCTACTAGATGGTTTCACGCACTGTCCGTGTTCTTCCCAATGGCCCTGGGTTTTTTTCCTTCATAAGCATCCTAGGCCCTCAGGCAATTCAGGCAGCCCATTGCTATTCTCTTTAAAGGGCAGTGTCAGCTTAGCAGGAATTGCAGTTCAAACCCCAAAGCTTCCTGTGCTTTTGCTCTCCAAGTATTCCTGTGGTCCGGCCTTGTTCAGTTTCTGTGATGGGACAGAATTGGCAACAGGTTTCTGCAGAGCTGGGTTGGGACACTAGGAAATTTGGAGGGTGAGCTCTTCCCCACTGAAAAATCCAAGCTAGTCTTCTGAACTCCCACCATGCTGTGGAGGTGCTCTGCCTGTCTCGGCAAGGAGTGAAGTTGCGTGGTGCTGACCTGCTAATGCTAGATCAGCTGCACCTCTGTCTCTGAATGCACATGGCTCCGTCTGTCCCTTGTGCTGGCTCTGCTGGGTCTCTGCCTGGTGGTCTGTGTGGGCTTAGCAGCCTGGAGGTAAACAGTCTACTCTTTCCCCAGTGGGGAAAATGGGTTAAGTGTGTGTAATTTTCAAGCCTGCCTTTTTGGAGAAGTTTGGTCTACTTTGTTCCATTTTGGGGATGTTCTGGTGCCTTGCTATACAAAGCAAAAGGAGTAGCAGAGCTGGTAAGGCTCGTCTACTTGACTGCATAGCGCAGATGCTGGGGACACCCTGGCAGGGAACGGGCTCTACACAGCATGTTTTTTTCCTTGGATTTCTTCTGGTTTGGAAGGGGTGGGACATAATTAAAAGGGTTTGGACAATTTAATGGTCCTTCATGAACTTCCTCAAGCTGTCATAAAATCCAGGCAGGGTTTGTCCAGGTACTGGGCTGCTACAGCTGGTGGTGGGTATGGGCAGTCTGAGGGTTAGTAGTGCCGTAAAAGCTAGTTGAGACAGTGGCTGCTTGTGGAATATGCTGCAGGTGACTGGAGTGAGAAGCCATATCCTTTCCTAGGAACAGTGTTTCCTTATTGGGACTGTTGCCAGACTTGCCCATCTGTGATCTGATCTAACATGTTCCTCTGTCTCGTGGTTTTGCTGCTGTGGCAGGTCAGTGTGTGGTTTAGCAGCAGTTGCTGGAGTTCTCCTTGTCCTGTTGGTGCTGTCTCCCAACCTGCCTCTTTCAGCCTTGCTCCAATTCCCCAATTATTCCTTGTGTACATCCAATTTCGTAACCCAAAAGTGCAAACCAAAGCGTTCTTCGTGCTCATTCTGAAACGCTGCCAGCCCTGCTCGTGATAGGAATCCCTCCTGGAGCTGTGAAGCCTGGAAGAGGTCCAGTTCTGCATAGATCCTGTTCACTCCTCAGCCTGGTGCTTTGAGTCTCTTTGTCCAGGAATATGCAACCTGGGATACACCAGGTCTGCTCTGCAGGTTTTGAGAGAGACAGGAGATGATAAGGGGCATTAAACCTGGGTTAAGCCTGCTGGGTTAGTTCTTGGGCTCCTTTTGTGAAACCAGGCAGCAAAAGAGTTAGTTTAGTATGGCCATCTTGTCCAGATAGTCATCATTGGTGGACAGAGCATGCAGAGCTGCTAAAATTAGCCATCTGCTAGCTTGTCCTAGTGTCAGGCTGGCCTCCAGGCTAGCACTGAGACAGATATGGCCACTGACAGGTTGTCCTGGGGCTTCCCCCTCGCTTGGGGGATTATGGCCTTCTCTTCAGATCCTACTAGCCTCCTTCTACCTGGGGGAGCAGGGAGCCCAGGACCACTTTATTGATTGTCTCTGGGGCACTGGCAGTTAAAAGTAAATGGCTCCGCAGAGCCAAAATATTAACAGAATTACATGGGCCCATCTCTGTAGGACCCTTTGTACCCCAAGGGTGTCAGGAGGCAATGTGGTTTAGTTATTGCTTCCTGTACTTGGGAAGAAGAGGAGCTGAGGAGAAAGGGGCACAGAGGATGGAAGCCTGCTGCCTCTCTGCTGGCAGAGAAACACGAGTAACGTGCTTGTATGGATCAGAGCTTGGAGCGTAGACCAGGAGCTGAAGTGGGAGGTGCAGGCTTGGAGGAGAGGAATATAGAAAGGAAAAGCTCTTGTGCTTAAGAGAAGCAGTAACCTGGCAGACTGCTGACTGGATGTCATAATCTTTGTGCCTTGGTTCTTCACACTGTATCTGAATATACATGCAAGGGAGCATCTTCCCTGTATAGTGAGTTCTGGCATTGGCACCTGCTGTGCCCTCGGTCTGTCTGATGGCTGCCTTGCTGCTTCCATGCTTGTCCATCCTCCTGCCAGGGGTTGCCTTTGCCTTGTGCCTTCCCAGAGAAACAGGACCCTTTCCCACTGATAGAACGGATCTCACGTGACCTTTGAGGGGGTGGCTGTTAATTGCTGGCGGATCTCAGCACAGTGTCTTGGAGACTGAATTCTGGACACTGCTCTTTGCCACAGGTACTCGCTCAAGATTAAAACACCTGTCAATAAGTTTGGATGTTGAAGGTCTAGACTTATCTAGACAAGAGCCATAGTAGTTTGCTGTAAAAGTACGTGAGAAGTTAAATTTGTAAACTGAGGAGAGTTGAGTTTGTGGGTTTATTACCAATTTGGATTCATTTTGGCAAAGTAAATCTACAAAGGGATGGTTGGCTAGGAGGCACCTGGTGAGGAAGCTCAGTGGTGAATGAGAGAGATCCACTGTTAAGTCATGCTGTTCTATACATACGCTGGGAGCCAGGTAGAAGTTATAATACCTGCAGCGAGGGGAGTTTGGAAGGAGGGGGTTCAGAAACAGGAGTGAAACTTGACTGCATTCTTCATGTCAACATCTTTCCTCTAAAGGAGTAAGGGAGGGTTGCAGGAGGCTTCAAACCAGAGGCTGCTTCCAGAGGCTACTCTGGAAACAAAGCAGATAAAAGGGAGGAGACACAGGGAGAGGAAAAGTGAGGGGTGCTCTGGTCTCCTGAAGTGGAAGGAGCTGTGGCATAGCAGGAGGAGGCTTCCTGGGGACTGGGAGATGGAGATGTTGGGAGATCAGGGAGGGAATGGCAGCAGACAGGACAGGAAGTGACTAAAATACTGTGGTGTTTGTTGGTTTCACTCTGTAAATATGTGAGGCTCTTTCAGCGAAAGGACGGCTTGTTCTTTTTTCAAATGTGACCTTGTACTTGTTCTTCTCTCAAAAAAAAACCACCACAGGAGAGTAGTCTTCTGGTTCTCTTCAGCCAACTGTCAGTTCCTTTGCCGTTAGAGGTAGCTGTGCTCCACTGAGGCAGCGCTTGCTGATGGGGAGAGGTGTCCAAGGAAGGGTTTTGAAGAGTACCACCATGGAGCTGCATGAGGCACTTCCCCTGGCATCCCTGGGAGGAGACGGCAGGTGACAGGATCAGAATAGAAGGGATAGCACTGGAGCTGTCTGCAGGATTAATATTCATGGTTCCTATTTCCTACATTAATTGAATGGTACCCAAGAGGGCCAGAAAGAAATGGTGAAGGACAGCTATCTTAGATGAGAATTGCTGGCTGTCTGGTATTGGAGGATGAATAAACTGTCTTTATCTTGACCCTGCCTGACAGAGAGAAAGGCTTTGGACTGCTTGTCAGTTCTTCCTTAGTAAAACTCTCATCAGGATGAAGAATGCCTGAATCCTAACACAGATCACAAAGCTGGAAAAAAATCCAATATTTAAATATCGCTTCTTAATGCTGAATGCTAAAGTTGTCCAACAGTTATATATGTAATTTGCCTGGCTCTTATACCTTGCTTTGCTGGGGCTGAGCTCCATGTGGGACGGATGGCAGTTTTGGGGGCATCTGCTGATCTCCTTTTTGGAAGTCATGCGTCCCTGGCTGAACCGACAGTTGACACTGGAAGAACTCCCGGTAGCAGAGCCACCCCCGGGAAGAAGCAGTCTTAGTCTAAGAGCCTAGCGCTGTGACTTGCTGGTGTGCTCTGGTGAGGCCTGCCTGGATGGGGTTGCACCAAGAAGCAGAAAGAAGAGAGGAGGGCTAGCAGTCTGCTGGGAAGGGGTACTCAGCCAAGACCCAGCCTTGGCACGGTCTGTGGGACAAAGGTAGCCAGCTTCTCCCAGGAAGAGATCAAACATTGTGCTGTAGGAAGGATTTGTGCAGCTCTCACAGAGTGTGTGCTAATGGAAAGGTAAGATTGGTATTAGGATGTCATGGCTTTGCATGTCTCTTGCCCTTTGCAGGTATCACCTGTAACCAGTTATTTAACCAGGTAGCAATTCCCTGCGTGGCAGGTGAGGATCAAAGCACATCAGAGAAAAAAGGGATCTTGGAGTGTCCCTACACAAGCCCTAGGCTTGTACACTGACCACATCTGTTGTCATATGGAGACCTGATTTGGGGAGCTAAGGAACCGTGGTGTGTGTAACTGCTGTGAGGAAGCTGCAGACTCCAGGAGAGGAAAACTCTGCTGCAGAGATTTGCCCAAAGTCCCAGCAGATGCTGCCTCTCCCAAAATGCACGCTTGGAAGTGCAGAAGCCTTTCCTTCCTCCTGTCTGCTCTGCACGCACTGAAATATTGTTTTTCCCCACCCTCCCAAGACAACAATGACATGAAAGCACTGTGGCCCCGGCTGAGTACACGAGAGGCGTTGTATAACTGATGGGAGCTATTTGTATTGTGGCAGTGCTTTTGGGTCCTCAGCCACGACTGGGATCCTATTCTCCTACATACTGTGCAAATTAGGAGGCCAGACTCTTCCCTGCCCACAGGAACAAGCGAAGCTGATCTGGCTGGGAGTGTGGAGGGGTTTTTGTGGCTGATGCTTTGCTGATGACAACAAGCGCATTAGACTTTGGAATTTGCTCGGCTGGAGGAGACGGCCCCCTTCTGTGTTCTGTTTCCCCATTGCAAAGGGATTCAAGTTTAAGGTGTTTTTGCCTGTTTCCTGGTGTTTGCACCTTTGCGGTGTGGCCACCTTCCATTTGCCTCAGAGGCTGTGCGTGCTGTGAATGAGATTAGGGAAGAGTCGGAACGGTTCCCTGATTCCACAGTGCAGATTCATGGGTTGATCAAACTGGAGTAATGTGAAGTTTGTATTGCTGCTGTTTCATGTAATGCGAGTCCATGGCAGGTTGGGCTGGTGGAGTGGCATCCTCTGAAACATGTTGTGTTTCTTTGGTCATAAAGCCTCCAAGTTTGTTAGTGAGTGACCAGATCATTTGCTGCACATTCATGTAGGGTGGGAGTGGGATCTGTCCTCAAAACTGTAATTTGTGCTTGGGCTTAACCAACCAAAGCGGTTTTGTGGTCCAGATGCCAAACTAGAATGACCAAGTGCTAGAGCTAGCACCACACGGGCAGCAGCAGTGATGGGGCATGGGGAGGGAGCGGGTGGACGGGGAAGGGAGCAGGAGCTCCTCTGCGTAGCATCTCTAGCAGTTTACGCCTAGCTCAGCCTGGGTCGTTCAGTCCTGTTGGGACCATACTCCCAGCATGTATGCAGCATTCACCTATGGATGGCACCAGTGGGATCTGGATCAGGGCTGGCCATGTGGTCACATTTCTGTTAAATTAGCTGGCCTACACAATCCAGAGCCTGTGCTGGCTTGGTGCCACTTCCAGAAGGACAGACAATGCCTGATGTGGCATGCAGCCTATCAGGGCAGTAACTGTGTCCTCTCCAGAAGGAGGTCTTAAAGGGAGCTGTCAGACTGAGCTTGCACTGGGTTAGTACTCAGTTGTGTGGCTGCAGCGGTCTCAGTCTGGGGGAGGTTCCCAGGCATGTGTATTCAGCCATGCCACAGTTATACTTAAACCATGTAAAATTTCTGCGTGTTTCCCTGTCTTTCCTGTCCTGGCAGTAGCTGCAGAAAAATGCCTAGGAGCAAGCCAGCTAATGCCATCTGATGTTGCACCTGGATAAAGGAAATCTGAGCATGTCAGCCAGACACCAGGGTCTCCGCGAGGTGACGGCAGAGGGGTTTTTCCAGTATGTTGGTTATCTATCTGCATGGTGCATTTGTGCTATACCTTGCTGCTCCTAGTTTTTCAGGCTGCTGGTGTCCTTGAGCAAGTGCTGTCAGCTGGCCTGTGCTGCTCTTTAGTGTGTGAGAGATGTCTGCTTGAAACAGGGCCGCAGCTGGCCATCACACCTCTGGCTGGAGCTGTGTTCCAGCCCGGGTCTCCCAAGGTGAGAGGTTTGTGGTCAAATGGCCTGAGTTTCAGCCCAATGCAGTAACCCCTGTTGTGTAGCTTAACTAAGAACCCTGAAATCCATTCAGGTTTCCAGCCTGGGAGCCAAATGCAAGTTATTAGGAGACTAGTTTGGATATAGCCTCTTCTTGCCAGCATTTAGCATGCCAAACCTTTTTCATCTCATGAGGTTTTGTACCCAGCAAAGGCAAGAGAGCTGCTTTTCCCAAAACTTGCCAATGAAAAGCGAGTGTCTGGAGTAAGGGGACAGGTCAAAATGCAGAACTACAGCCTGGTCCTGCAGTGTGCCACCACCCACCTGATCCAAAAGCAGGCAACACCCATGGACTACAGGGCCCAGCATCCTCTGCTTCATTATGCACATCCTCTAATCAACGACAGAGAAATGCCTGCTGGGGCCAGTAGTCCTAGGCCTTGTTTCCTAGGCTTGCCTGGGAACTGGGGTAAGTGAAAAGCTAGTCATGCTGGAAGGTTATTAGAATGCTTGCCTTGAACTTCCCTGGTGTGATTTAGTAAGGAATAAGATACCTGCAAAATAATCTTATGTTTCCTGTAGCTGCTGTCCTTACAATAGCAGTCAAAGGTGTCCCAGCAGGAACTGCAACAGGCAGCTGATATCTGACAGCATCACAGTGCAGGATTTGAGACATGTTTCAGCTGGACAAGGCTTGCACAGCTAAGGGCCCAAACAAGCACAGGGAAGCACCATGACCCCTGCTTCTTTCTCTGAAAGCATAGAAATACAAAGGGGAAGCTACAAATTGGGTTTCCTTGGCGTGTTTGCCCATATGACCTAAGCCTTCCGCAGCCTCGCACAGCACTCTTCAGGGCAGAAGTGATTTGAAATGGTTCTGGGATAGCAGTTGTGGTTGTCCAGCAAACGGGGCTGTTTGGACTTCCCCCTTGCCTCCAGCGAAGCTGAGGAAGGATCTGTGGGTGTACATGGAGCTGGAATCTGTTGGATTCATGCGCTGGCCAGCCAGGAAAGCCCTGTGTTTCCATCCTGCCTGGCAGACCTCTGAGCGTGTTTTGTCACTGCTCTCCCTCCCCGGCTCGGGCAAACACAGCGGTGAGCGGCGCTTCCTGAAGCAAGCGCTGAGCTGGGTGGATTGACGATGGGGAGAAGAGTGGGTGCTCTGCCACCCAGAGATGAGTGCCTCGCTGCTGTTTGTGCTTGGTGTGCTGCCTGTGGGAGTTCAGCAAGGTCTCCCATGGGTTAACAGGAGCTGAGACATACTAGAGCTGGTCGTCCAGCTCCCTGCCCCACAAAGGTGGGGCCAGCACGGCTCTGCCTGCCCATGTTGAGAGTCCAAGACACCCAAACACGATCCTCAGCTAACAGCAGCATACCTACTCCATCCTTTCTCGCCGTGGGCGTCTTGCGGTGTGGCCATGCCAGGGCCATCCGGCTCCATCCCTCCCAAGCAGCTTCAAGCTCTGGTGCCTCTCCTTGAAAGAGCCAGTCTCCGTCTAGAGGCAGAGTGACGGAAGGTTTGGGAGTTTCAGCCCCTGGATTTGTGCTGGGAGCAGTAGGATGCGTGGCCCTAGCGCCCGACAGCTGTTCCCAGCCAGTGTGTTGGTGTGCACAGTCTGGCCCTGGCAGAGTGAAATCCAAAGAGTTCCCCAGGAATATGTCACTTGGCTTCTGCTGGTGACACCTCCGTTTGTCTTTTTTTAGTGCATAGTTGTGCGTTTATACAAGTGTGTCTGTAAAAGCCTGTAAGTAAAGTGAGCTTTATTTTTATATTGTTAAAAACAGTGAAAGAAGGTACTCCTGCTTGCTATTGATGTTTAGTGGGTGGCTTAAGACAAAAAGCTGCAAAAACGCAGCCCTTTTCCAGATTGCTTAATCAGTTGGGGCCATTTGGACAGGCTCTTGGAGAACACTGGTTGCAGGATACTTAGGGCTCTTTCTGAGATGCCCCATTCACTAGCAGCCTGCCTTGTAGATGAGGTGTTTGTGCCCCTATTGTATTCAGGTTTCTGGGAGGGATTTTGGAAAGTGAAGCAAAGTTAATGAGGTGTTAACAGCACACAGAGGTAAGCTTCTCTGCCTTGATGGCAGGGAAACTACTTGTGAATTGATCAGTCTTCTTGATAGAGTGTGGCGGAAGTTATATGTGGGGCAGGGGAGTCCCTTTTCGAAACGAGTGTCCCCACATGCTCCTGCACTGGCTGAACTAACTAGTTTTAGAAGTATCTTTAAAGCAGTGCATCTGTATGAGGGAGTTCCTTCCTCTTTCACCGGTGCTGTTTAAATAGATTAGGCTAAAAAGAAGAGAGGGACAAATAAAGCAATGTAGTGATCAAACTGATGGATGGCTAATAGCAGGCTGTAACTCACTGGAAAATATCCCGGCCATGTTTGATTCAGTTATTGTAGTGCGTGATGGGCTGGGAGAGCAGGCAGGCCAGGGGTTAATGGGAAGGTGAGTGAGGCCAGGCAGGGCTGGGGTTGGCTGCTCGGGGCAAAATAAACCCTAGCCCAGGAAAGGTGGGCTTGTACCTCCTGGGACTTCATGTGGTCAGAGCAAGCACTGCCTTACCCCTGGCTGGCTGGGTGAGGAAGACAGAAGTAAGCAGAAAGTGGTTTTGAGTGAAGTCCAAATTGGTGCTGAACTCTGGGGCAGAGATCTGCAGCTTGCTGCCACAGGGAGGGGAGTCCAAAGTGTGTGCCCTCACCTGGGAAAGGGCACTCTTGTCTTTACTAGGAGACCCTCAAAGAAGGAAGAAATGAGCTGTCAAAACACGCTCCGCTCCAGGCAGTGGGAGGTGTGCTGTGGCAGGAGGTCTTGCAGGGACTGCAATGCACAGCTGTACACACCGGTCACCTTACCAGCAATGGTGAATTTCAGCATCGAGGTCTGTGGCTGGGACTGGTGTTATTGCTGGGGATGTGACCCTGCTACCAGTACTGCAATGCCGCTGTGCCTCCCTGCTGCAGGCAGGTGCCGGCTTCCAGGCCCAGATGGGACAGTAACTACTGTGTCACCTCCTGCCCCATCCTATCCCTGGCTGTCTGCTGGCACAACGATTGGTGTGAATGCTTTATAATGGGAGCATCCCTAATTGGTGGAAGTCAGCTTGGCTAATTTGGACCAGGTTGACTTTTATCTGAGGAGGTTTAGGGAGCATTCCCACGAACAGCTTTGCCAGAGCATGGCTGGTCTCTGGAGGGGTGGCTAACAGCTGGGGACAGTAATTTCTTCCAGATCCAGCAATGCTAGAAGAGGATGTCTGTCAGGAATCCCAGTACAGATGTACTTATGAGACCCTCTAAGAAAAGGGTTACTCCCCCCCCCCGCTACTCCCACACACAAACAAGGGAATAAATCAACTTCTGTGTATGAGCATAGCCAAAGATGAAAACTTGAGAATTGTCTTCAGCATAAACCCCTTCCTTTATCACTTGGTGTTGTGGCAGGGATTTAAATTCACAAGTGCCTTTACCTCCAGTGCAGCAAAATGCTGATGTACCTGTAAAAATGGGAAACTGGTTCTTTTGCCTTTGCCCCAGTTATACTGAAGTAACTCCCCTCGTCCTGTGTTTCTGTGTTAGCACTCATTAGGAGTGAATTATCTGTCTCCCATACAGCCCAACTCGCATGAATCTGTTGGTTGTAGGAGGAGCAAATCTGATGTTTCAGTGGTGTGTTTTGGATCCAGGACAGATACTGCCTAAAGAGATCTTCTCCAGCATGTCGCTCTGGAAAAATGATACCAACGGTGCTTTTTGAGCAAGAGACCTAGTGGATAATATAACCCCATGATATAGGGTCTCTCTTCTCTGAGAGTAGAAGCATATAGGCTTCCCAGGGACTGCCTACTGCAGGGCAAGGGCTCCCCCAGAGGCCCTGGCTAAGCTGTGCTAGGTTGAGATGAGCCTCTGGGAAGCAAACTGGTTGTTCTTCCTGGTCCATAACTCTTACCTTCCTGGTCTGTTCTCTCCTCAGCGTGGCACGATGAGGCGGCGTTATGAGGATGATGGCATCTCCGATGATGAAATTGAAGGGAAGAGGACGTTTGACCTCGAGGAAAAGTTGTCCACCAACAAGTTTAACTCTACCTTCGTGGTCTTCATGGAAGGCAAAGGTTTGTCTCAGGACTGCTGTGCTGCAGTGTGTGCTACTGCTGTCAGTAACCAGACAGCTGGTGCGGTTGGCCACTTCTCCAGTGAGGCATGGTGTGTGAGATGACCTTTCCCCGAGCCTTTCGTGGAAAGCTAACAGTGATCACAGTTGGATGTGCTTTTGTGCATCTGGCTACACCCAAAGCCTCCCTGACTGCCAACTTGAAGGGCGGTTACAAGGCAATTGTGGTGTTAATAAAATCCTTTCCCATTGTCCTGTGTTTTTCTGCCTTTTATTTTCCATCCTTCTGTAAAGTTGAGAAAACTGTCTGCTGTTCATGCCAGTTCTGTACTTTCCTCTGCTGTAAACCACTTTACTTGCATTATCCAAGTGGTGCAGTGCAGGCAAAGGACGTTTCTGCCTGCTGCCCCTGTAAGTCCTGGGGCAGTCCCTAAGCAGTTTGAAGGCAATATGAAGCATATTGGTGGAGGATTGACTCAAGCCTGCTAAGCCCTTGGGCCAGGGGAGCTGGTAACAGGGAGTGTGTGTGGGAAATGGCATGGAAGCTGCTTGATCTGGATAGAGAGCGATGAGCCAGTCTGCAGTGCTGCAGGCTTGCTGGAACACGTGGCAGCCAGGAACGAGAGGGTTTGCCTGGGTCAGCACCTGTAATTGCAGCCACATGTCTACTAGATGCTTAATTCAAAAACTATGTGGGATCTCTCCCCTTTCTTTCACCACGCATATAGCTCAGTGGGATGTCTTTTCATCACACAGCCAGTGCAAGCCTCATGAGGGTTTACCATGAGGGAGGAGCATTTCTTCAAGGCATCTCTTGCTTGGCTGTGAGCTTCTTAGGGAAGTGGGGACCAAAAGCTGTGCTGTTCCCCTGTCTGGTGCAGTCTGTTGGAGCAAACCCCCCCCTCCCTGGGGGTGCCTGTCTGAGGCTTGTCAGCAGCACATGCCATGCTGCTCACAGAACTGCCGCAAAGGAGTTCCAGGATCTCCGAAGGGGTGTAGAAAGAAACAGTGAGGAACAGGGCTTTCTTTCGCTGGCTAGCCTTGCCACAGAGGTATAATGAGGTTCTTGGGTCTCAACTGCACAGGGCCCTGAATGACCTGATCTGAGTCTGAGGTCAGTTTGCTGGGAGCAGGGTTGGACTAGAGATCTCCAGAGATCCTTTCTAACTTCAGCTTGTCTATAGTCTTCTGAAGGAGTCTCCCCTAACACCTTCCCTCTTCTTGTTTCCCCACACCAGACTTCACAGTTGAATACATCCAGCGGGGCGGCCTGCGAGACCCTCTCATCTTCAGGAGCTCTGATGGCTTGGGGATAAAGTAAGTTCTAGGGGCACAGAGTGGTGGGTGACTCTGGCCCGATTTCTTGCCCCTCTCTATGTTGTGTGGGATCTGATCCTGGTGGCTGGATCTGTGCTCTGCCAAGCTGGTATGACTGTGTCCTGTCCGTGCTGTTCTTTATATGCAGTGAGCAGAGAGAAGTATCTTCCACCTTGGTTATCCTGTTCTTACTAGTCTGCCTGGACTTAAAATGAGAGGACTGAATTGGCTGTAGGTGATCGCAATTCAACCAAATGTCTGGAACGTCCCACTGCTGCTCTGATGCAACATCTGGCTGGGTTTCTTTCCTAGTAATATAGGCATCTATTGCCAGAGAGTCAAGCAATTTGTAGTATTTCTGGCATTTTCCAGAATTCCAACCTGATTTACCCAACATGGTTACTTCTAAACTGCCATCTGTCTCTCTTGCTACAGTAAGTCAATTAAGGTTTACAGCTTTGAGTGTAAAGCTGTACTGATGCAAGACTTTGTGCCATTTTATGATATTCATATAAATATGCAATGGGGTGGTAGATGTAGTTTTAAGGCAAGTAATACTATATCAAAACATTACAACTGTCTTTTACAAAATTAAAAAAAACTGATCTGATTCAGTGTTTCTGCTGGGTCAGTGTTTTTTGGTTTTGATTAGTACAAAAGTTAGAGGAATAAATTAGCCCTAGAAAACTTCGTCAGAGCCCGTATCAGCCACACTGCTCTTTACTTCCTTAGCTGGCTGTGAACGGATGGGCAACATCTCATCCAGTGCATGATGTACTGTACTGTGGTGAATTAGATAGGAAATTGTACCAGGCTCAGTTTTAACTGCTGGGTGGCTTGGGAGGGTAGAGATTTAATACTGAAGATTACAGTGTGGGTGAAACTGGATTTCTCTTGACCTTTTGGCTATTTCTCTGGGTCAAGAGCTGCTTCAGTGGCTGCCCGCCCATTCTGCCTGTGACAGCAGTGTTTGTACAGATAAGTATGCCAGTACAAACAGTTAGGGTAGTTATGCTGTGTCAGTGAAATATACTGCTTGTAATAGTCTGACTATGCCCTTTATATTGGGATAACGCATACGAGAGTCTTTAAAATGAGAGCTAGGATTGCTTAGCCCAAGGCGTGCTTGCTCATTTGCCAGAAGCCACTGCTTCTAGGCAACAGCTAGAACAGCTCATGCTCTAGAAATGGTATATCCTATTCCCAAATCTGCTTCCCTAGCCAGAAGTTGGGCCCAGTGTTTCACCCAGCGCTCAGCACAGACCTATGCACGCAGAGATCTAGTTGCATGGTCTTCACCCACACCCAAGAGGCAAAAAGAAGCACAGTAGTATCTTCAGGGTGCCAATACTGGGGTTACAGGTGGGAAGGGTCTGCAAGCAGAAGCACTTCATGATTTTTTTAGCAAGGTGTTTGTCCTGCAGGATGCCAGATCCGGACTTCAGCGTGAATGATGTGCGGCTGTGTGTTGGTAAGTGTCTGGGGACCACAGTGCCTCTGTTGTGACCTGGGCAGATAGGGAGGAATGGGGAGAGTCACTGGGTTTATCAAAGCTAGAGGTCTGGTCTTGTGGCTCCCCCAGGATGCAGCTGGTTGAACCTGAGCCATCCTTAGCCAGTGGATCACAAGTCTTATCTGCTTGAGTCTAGTTTGACTTGAAGCAGTTTCGGTTTCAATGTGGGTATATATGGAAGAAGGTGAGGTTATGGGAAAGGCCAAGGTGTCACACTTGTGTGGGTGGGTCCTCTGAGGAAGGATCTCATGTCTCCTGGAGTGTCTCTTCTGGGTGGTCTGTTGTGCATAGGGACAGTTCCAGTAATGTCTGTCTGTTCTGGCAGGGAGCCGACGGATGGTGGATGTCATGGATGTGAACACACAGAGGGATATTGAGATGTCCATGGCACAGTGGGCACGCTACTATGAAACACCGGAGGCTGAGCGGGAGAAACTTTACAATGTCATCAGCCTGGAGTTCAGCCACACCAAACTGGAGAACCTGGTGCAGAGACCTGCTACGGTGAGCGTGGCTCTTCCTTCTGCAGGAATGTCCTTTCCCTTGTGCTTGTGGTCTCCTGTGGGCAAGGTACAGCCTGACACTTGAATGCGGGAGGAGAGGGGCTGCTCATAACATGCGTGGGTTCAGCCAGGGATGTCACTGCTATGCTCTGGAAGCTGTTGGAGCTGATCCTGTGTTTGACTCGGACCTCATCTGCTGTAGCTGATCTCACAGTCAGGCTGGGGCTGCCCAGCCTGTGCATCCCTCAGCTGTAGGGACCACAGTCAAGTCCCTGGCCTGTCATTCTGCAGAGAGCTAACTTGTTCACTAGTTGTCAGCAATTAAAGAAATGAAAGTGATTGGCTGCAGAATAATTAGAGTGAAGTAACCTGCTCCTGCTGGCTGGTGATCAAGAACAGGCACAGAGTTTGAACAAGCACCTGAGTTTGAATGGAGAGGTCAGATTTGTGCTCAGCCAGTGAGTGTTGGGGACAGGATGGGGACGCTGGCTGCCAGCCTCTCCCAGTTAGCTGATTCTGCTGTCTGCCAGGACCTTGGCTGTCATTCCGTCTTGGGCCTACCATCCCTCTGTCCTGTGCACTGCGCTGCTCTGATGCTTGGTGCAGAGCCCTCTCCTGCATCCTGCAGCAGCGATCAGCTCTATTGTGGCCAAAGAGAGGTGCAGGACAGGGGTGGCTTGCCATAACACGTGGCCAGGTGTAAAACTCCAGCAGGACCTAAATTGGACAGCAGAGCTCAGCAGTGTTTGCTGTAATTTGAGAGAGTAGCTAAAGCCTGGATGCTGGTTGAGCTTTGTGGTTTCCTTGGTGTTTGGAAACCATGGTCCCGTTAGGACAGCAACCCTGTGTTCAGCTGGGACTCCAGAGGGTTGTGCAGCATGGCAGTGAGGGTTTCTGATGAAAAGTGCTGAAATCTCTGAGAGCAGAGGAGGCCAAGACTGGAGGTGTGCTGGAAGCAGGGCATGAGGCTTTTTGGCAGGGGGAAAATGAGTTGCCCTTGTGTGGAAAGTGGGACGGATGGGGTGGGCATCCTGAACTCCCTCTGCAGTCGGTGGAGAGGAAGGGGCAGCTCTGTAGGGCCGTTCGCTTCTCTCTGTTAACTGTAGAGGGAGCCTGGACATCTCTGCCTGCTCTGGCTGTCCTGAAGCTTAGAGAGTTGAATCCCACCCTAGCAGATGCTGCCCAGCACATTTTTTTATGTAAGCCCAGTGCATAGCAGTTCCTGCCTAGCCCCTAAGTAGATGACCAGCATCCCAGTACCGTGCTTGGGATCTTGCTGTGGTGTTTGCTGCTTGTGTGAATTCAGAGGCTCACTGTACAGCAACTGACATCAGAACAGTTGGTCCTAAATGCTTTACATGTGGGATTGCACCAGTGGCATTGGGAAGATTGATGGGTGTGTGGGGGCCAAAAAGAGGGTGTCATGGCCTTTCAGCTAACACCAGGGCTTCCTTCCCTTCCTTGGTGCTGTTGTTTGTTGTGGGTGTGCTCTGAGCTGGGCTGGCTGGCGGTCTGCGCACAGCACTGCAGTGGCTTTGGTGGGCCCAGTGCAACCCTGCATCCCACAGGTGCCCAGCCACATGTGGGCTCTGGGCTTACCAGGCAGGCAATAGGTATTTGAGCTTCCAGGACAGCCTAGGGGTAGCAAAAGGGGTTACTGTGCCCCTTTCATCTCTACTCATGTCTCCCACCTTTCTGCTGTAGGTGGATTTGATTGACTGGGTTGATAACATGTGGCCCAGACACCTGAAGGAGAGTCAGACAGAGTCTACGAATGCTATCCTGGAGATGCAGTATCCAAAGGTGCAGAAGTAAGTGACTTCCTGAGCTAATTCAGTGGCGGCAGGCAGCAAAGCATCTCTTGCAAGAAAACTGCCCAAGGGAGAAGGAGTTTGTACCAAGGGGAAGCGGGAGGACAGTCTCCCTGTTTATTTCAGCAGGTGACACTTGCAAGGACACTGCAATTAGTTATTTAAGCCCCTGCTGAACACTGTGTGGAAGAGCGGTCATGTGGCTTCTAGGAGCTCACTGCACTTTGGGGAAACTCTTGGTGTTCGCCACCTTGAGACATCTGGAGTCAGCTGAGCTGCTAGATGCTGCCCATCCTGCCCTGTAGGCCAGACCTGTGGCATCAGGGTTTCTAGAGCTGCCAGGTGTGTGAGGATGAAAGCTCTCCTCTTGCCTGGACTAGATCTTTTTGTGGGGATGTGATATAGACACAAAGTGGGCTCTCCTGCAGACCACCACCTCCCTGCAGCTAAAGTGCTTAGCACTGCAGTAATTGGCTTCTGGCACTGCTCTGAGCCACTGGCCTGGGTTTGGGCAGACCACTCCCTTTGAATACGTTGTATCTGCTCTAAAATGTGGACCACTGCTCATTTTCACCTTATTGTCATCTTGTTTTCCGCCAGATACTGTCTGATGAGCGTCAAGGGCTGCTACACAGATTTCCACGTGGACTTTGGTGGGACTTCTGTGTGGTACCACATCCACCGAGGGGGAAAGGTAGGAGGACAGTCCCTGTTGGGAAAGTTACAGATGCTTTAGGAGAGTGGCTTTTAGTCTGTTCCCTTGTCGATCCTTGAAGATGCAGGTCCCAGACAGTGAATTGAAGTCTTTCCGCCCTAAACTTGTTTATCTGTGGTTCTTGGAAGTAGTTCAGGCCCTCAGAGGTCCACCAGGTACAGGCTGAAAACCCATGCTGTAGAGGTGATGCTGAGACAACGTTATAAAAGGCTAAATGACACAGAGTAGAATAACCCAATTCATCCAGTGCCTGGGGCTTCTGAGAGATCATTTGGTTACATGGCTAATCACCTTTTGGTGAGGTGCACATAGCACACTGGGAGCAGCAGCAAATGGAAGAAAGGTGATTAAAGATGCATGGGAGCCTTTCCTAAAGCTAAGCTGTTCAGGGGTTTTAAAATAGCCAACAGATGTGTGAGGGGTCACCTTAAAACATCAAGTGATTTCAAAAGCAGAAGCGCTTGAACTGAAGGCTAGTGACAGGTCTTCACTGCAAAACCCTTGAATGCTTTCTGGTGAGAAGTAGCTCTGAAACAGTGTCAGATTTGAGCTGATTGTCTGGACTCACTTCCTGTAGCTGAGCTCAGCCCAAGATAGAAAAACTGAACACCAGGTTCCATTAAGTTTGAGTTTGTCTAGTTACAAACTTTGAGTGCAATGTTTGTTTCCTGATGGGTGGCTTCCAGTTATAATTGTGCGGGGATTTCCCTGTGCCAGGCATCCGTCATCCCAGCTGTGTGTTGTACTGGGGCCTGGCTTGGAATAAATCTGTCTGGAAGGGGATCTGGGAAGGTGCCAGTCCTCCCACTTGCTCTTAGGCAGAGTGAATGAACCTTAAGCTCCTCTTACAGGTGGGAATGTTGTATTTGTTCTCTTTCGGAAAACAGATTTGTAATAGTTTGGGTGCCGTATCACCAAATGGGCTAGCTAGTACTTGAACAATTAAGTCAGACACCCTAGCTAGCACTTCTAGCACTTCTGCTGCTCTAGAGAGCACAGTCACGTTCAGCGCATGACACTTAGTCAATATGAAGTCCTTGCTGGGAAAACCTCCCCTCTGACTGCCATTGGGTGCCTGTTGTCACAGGACTCGGCCTATGCTTCAGCAAGGAATATAATGGCACAGAAGAGCTTGTATTCAAGTTTTTGCTAGCTGCAGTTGTCAGCTCTACTGTAGTCAAGGAAACTTTGCACTGCTGTCCAGGGAGGGTGGTGATGCAGACAGACTCATCATAGTACGTTTGAATCGATGCAGTTGGAGCAGCAAAATCTGGTGGTACCTCAGCTTAGTATTACTAGGAAAAGCTAATGTGGAGTAGTATGCTGTAGTACAGAATTTACCAAAGGCAGGTCCCACCTCTTGCCCAGTGAAATGCACCTAGCTCCTGACTTAACCCTTGTGAGCTATTAGAAGAGACCTCACTGCTTCTGATAAAAACCATCAGCCATCTAGGGCTCAATTCATCAAGGAGCCGGGGGTAAAAAAGGCTGCCTGTTGTGGCTGAACATCTCCTGAGAGCACTTCAGAGAGCCTTAGGATAGGGAGCCCTTTTGCTTTTAACTGCTGCGAAGGAACTGTCCAGCTGAAAGTGGCTGGATGGGCTCCCTCTGCAGTCAGTAAAGGCAGATCTCTGGGGAAAAAGGTCTTGTCACTTCTTTAGGACAAGTCCTGGGCAATTTTTCCATCCCATTTTTCTCCACTGACTTAGACTAGGTTCAGGGAAGGCAGCAAACTGCCGCACGTGAAGAATCTGGGCTTTTCACCCACCTTTCCTTGCAAAGGAGATGTAGCTGCCGGACTTCCCCAGCGATTCTGATGGTTTGCAGCTCCAGTGCCTTCCCCCAAAGGATGAGTTAACAGTCTCTGAAGGGCCTAGTTGGGGGTGGGTGTCTGCTTGTCCCCTGTAATTCCATGGAGCGAGACAGGTGCAAATCTCTAGTTTAGTTGTAGCTCTTACTAACATGGCAGAAATATGCAGGTAAATAACTCCGTCTCTAGCACTCTGGTGCCTTTGGTGGGTTCTATTGATGTAAATAATACCTTACAAAGCATCCCAAGCTCAGTTGACCTGTGGTGCTCAGTGTGTCAGGTTGGGAAAGACCTTGCTTAGCGGCTTGCCCTCTCAAATGGGACACTTTACTGGGAATTTCTGCAAATTTGCATCCTCTGTGGATGGGGAGAGGAAGAGATTTAGATGTCTGGAGAGGGAGCAGGGCAGGTTTGGAAGAAGCAGGGGGTAGTCAGTAGCTGTTAATTATGTGACGACTTAAACACCCGTTGTCTTTATTTGCAGATCTTCTGGCTGATCCCTCCTACACCCCAGAACCTGGAGCTCTATGAAAACTGGCTTCTCTCAGGGAAGCAGGGAGACATTTTTCTTGGGGACAGAGTGTCAGAGTGCCAGCGCATCGAGCTCAAGCAGGGCTACACATTTGTCATCCCCTCAGGTACTGCAGGGTGGGCAGGCGCATCCTGGCCTTTACCAGGGTTGTGGTGAGAGGCTGAAACTCCTGGGACACAAGCAAAATCAGAACAGGCAGGATTTAGCTTTCTCCCTCATGAGTAACTAGGAGAGGGAGATGTGATGTGGCTCTGTCCTCTTGCTTGCCAGTTCCCAAAACACGCCTGTCATGGCACTGTGGATTCAGCCCAAGCAACAGGAAAGCTGTGGCTGGCTCACATCACTCTTGATCAATTATTAAAGGAGCCTTTCCCAGAGCCTGTTATGTTGACATGAGGAGCAGTGTATGTTGAAGGCTGGCCCAGGGCAGCACAGCTCCTCAGCTTCCTGGGTCTCTTGTGAAATCTCTGCAGAGTTATGTTCAAATCGTGAAGCAAGGAAGGGAGCCAGTGTGTGAGTTTAAGGAGCAAGGTGGCTGCTCTGGACATGGGGAAAGACAATCAAACAGTCTGCAGGTACTGCAGATAAGAGAGCTGGAAAGCATATAGCTAGAAGCAAATGTTGGAAAATGCTGAAACCCAGTAGGGATCTGGGAAGCAGTAACATGGAGAGACTTGCAGGTAACTGCTTTGCAGAGGGCTTGGGCAAGGAGACTTTGAGGTTGGGAGTTGGAACACTCTCAAGAGTTAAGAGAAATCTTTAGCCTCACTTGGTTTAGCAAGCAGAATAATTGGAGGGCATCAGCAATGTCTTCCATGTGCAGTTAGTACAGTGCTGTGCTTGAAAACAGCAAAGGCAGAAGAGATGAGGCAGATAAAAAAAAAAAAAGGCAGCTCCAGTTGGTTGTTTGCAAGGACTGGCTCACAGCCTTTTAGAACCTGTGATGGAGACCTGGGATGTCTGTAAAATGTTGTGCTTGCACTAGGGAATATTCCCTTGTACAGAGAAAGATTGTTAGACCCCTTCGAAGGCTTCTAATAAAACTGGTGCATAAAAATTGTGTCCATAAGACTGGCTCAGATATCAAAGGCTGCTGTAACCTGCCGTTTCATCTCCAACAGCAGTGCAGGAGTAAGCTGTGTTGTAGCTTACAGTGGGAGCAGGAACAGAAAACATCAGGGATTGCAGAAGTTACTCAAATGAGTCCTGTTATCACAACTGACACTTCTGAATTGATTGGCCTTGCCTTAAGGAAACCGATGCTGGAATTTCTAAAATGTTGGGCTTGGCTGGATTGCTTAGCCTTGGAGATAACAGAGCTGGAACTTGAGTTACTTTGAGGGTTTTTTTAATTGTTGAACAGACTTTGGAACACTGTTTTCCTTGTTGCTGGTATTCTTAGGCCTAATGCAATTAGGAAGCAACTTTCCAGAGACACCAAGATGACAAAAAGCTATGGACAGGAGGTGGATACTGGCACACGTGCCACCATGGGAGGATGCGAGGCCAGATCCACAGGTGTATTTAATTGCCTAAGTACAAGTCTGTCTCTAGCTCTTAGATGGGTCAAGTGAGCTGGGTATTGAGTAATTCAGTAGTGACACTTCAGCAGGAGGGGACATGGTTGCTGTAACATGGCAATGTCTGCCCTTCTCAAAGAGTTGGGGTCTATATGGTCCCATCGTAGCCCCCTGCTGCTGCTAGGGCTGGCTGACGTGACAACGGGTCAATAGCTAGTCTGTGTGTTTGCAGCTAACCTGGGTGCAGATTAAGGGTGCAACTATCAGGGTGGACTTAGCTGAGCAGCATGAAGGCTGTGCAGATTTGACAGCCCTGCTCCGAAGAACACAATTCATAAGAGATTGCAAAGGAACTGAATTAGTAGGGACTGTCAGTTGTGAGACCTTGACCTCACCTAGTTACTCAGGATTCTTCAAACTCTGCTTTCTCTCCAAGGTTGGATCCATGCTGTGTACACTCCCATGGACACACTGGTTTTCGGAGGCAACTTCTTGCACAGCTTCAACATCCCTATGCAGCTCCGGATCTACAGCATTGAAGACCGCACGCGGGTAAGGACCTGTGGGAGAGCTGGGAGGATGTGGCCTCCTGGGATGGTGGGGAGGGCACAGCCAAGAGTGGTGGTGTGCAGGCAGGCAAGTTGAATCTCACCCTGTGACAGATTGCTTCAACTCCAGCTGTCTGTAAGCGAGATGTCCTAGCCTGCTATAAATGTACAGGCAGGAACTTGGGCAGAGGGACAGCCTGCAGTGTGCACTAAGTCTTGTTACATTCCTTTGTACCACCTCTGGTCTGACACCAGGCTTCCGAGGGGTCTGCAAACCTTGCTGTGAGTGTCATGGGGACCTCTCCTGGTTGCCTAAAGAGGAAGGAGCAACGTGTCCATGGGAGTGCATCCAGTGTGTTGCCTCTTCCCTTACCTGGCTGCCTTCTACTGCTGCTTGGTGTTGATCTTAGACCTTGATGTGGTGTAAGACAACAAACTAAAGGCTTCCTGACGCCTTGAGCAGAGAATGCTGTTGGCAAGTGGATGTTCTTGCTTGCTCCCTGTGGAGACATGGGTCCTGCAGAGCTCAGCTCCTGCAGAGAAGCTTCAGGACATGCCTGGGCTGTGATGGACAGACTGTTGGCCTCTCTGAAGCAGTTCAGGTTGCTGCAGCAGGCAGGACCTGTGGGTTAGCAGTCACATGTCAGACCATCATCCACAGCAGTTAAGACATACATAGAACAATGGAGTGTGTGCCTGCTCCACCCTGGGCAGTGTAGCCTCAGGAAGGTGCAGGGCAGGCAGCAGGGTCAGGGGCAGCTTCTGCCTGCATGTGAATTGCCAACACTCATGTGACACAGCCCTGATGGCACTCTGCTAAATAGCTGAGCTGGTAACACCTCTCTTAACGGACCAACCTTTCCCTCCGCCCCTACAAACTGTCAGATGCTGTGCCTGGGCTTGGGAAGAGGGCTTGAACCATTACCTTCAACTGAAACCTTTTGTGTCATCTGCCACTTTTTTCTTGTACTAATGAGAAGGAGGTCTGTGGGGGAAGAGCTGCAACCCTAACAAAGACAAATGAAATGTTAATGGCTTGCAAGTGAGTAGAGCCTGGTCTCTGCTCTGCCTGGTGATAATATCCTTCTGCAAGGAGAATTGCGTCAGGCTGCCAGAAGCATGAATGATGCTGTTAAACATGTACATGCGTTTCCTGTCTCTCAGGAGGAGATCGGTCTGGTTTGAGGCAGCAGTAATAAGAGCTATCTCTGTGCAGCCCTGTGGTGGAGGAGGTCTGAGCTGATCCCCTTCCCCTTGCCTCTTTTGCAGGTCCCAAATAAGTTTCGTTATCCCTTCTATTACGAGATGTGCTGGTACGTGCTGGAGCGCTATGTCTACTGCATCACCAGCCGCTCACATCTGACCAAGGACTTCCAGAAGGAATCGCTCAGTATGGGTAAGCCCCCTGCATTGGCTGTCCAGCTCTTCTTATTCCTTCCTCACCTGTATCGAAATGGTTTCTTGCACCCTCCTGCTGGGGTACTGTCTGGCTCAGCAGCATGGTGGGCCCTGGAGGGCTGTGTGGGAAGAATTTGGGACTATCACTTCCTCAATTTCAAAAGGTGGTTTCTTTGGGTATTTCCTCCCTTTTCACTGTTTGCTGTACTGAACAGTTGGAGGGCATTGCAGACCGGCCAAAGGAGGTGCAGTTTGCTTCTTTTCCTTTGAGCAAGAAGTCAAAACTAGCCAGACTTTTGCTTCCTCCTTTGTCCCTGTAACAGGCCAGGTTCCTTGCAGCTGCAAAACCAGCACACAAGTTCCTGGTCTTGCTGGTACACACAAAGCCTTTAACAGAAGAAGCGGCGGGAACTTGCAGTAACCACCACTGTGCTGTGAGCTGCAAGGCAGTAATGCTTTCTTGCTGATCAGGGCCTTCCTGCACGCACAGTTTAAAGTGCTGTCAAGGTTATGCGCAAGGAAGCACAGGGAGTCTTTCGCAAAAGGAATTTTTGGCCTCCTTACAGCCAAGGCAAGTGGGGCCTGAGCATTGGTTCAAGAGATTATTACTCAGAGAGACCCTTCTTTAGAGTGGGAGAGAGCTGGGTAGCCTCCACCCAAGGCCCTTGAAGCAAATTTGTCCTCACTCCCCTAAGAGGCTGTAAATGCTGACTCCTGGGCACCTCCCCTCACAGCCACAGCCTTTTCAGGGCTTTTGATTTCTATCCGGGGGCCCTAGCAAAGGGACATGGCACCCAGCTCTTGTCCTTTTCCTGTGGCCCTCTTGAGATTTCCCTCAGCGCTTGGTTTGGGAAAGGCTGTCTCTGTCCTCCTCCTGCCTGGAGGCCTCCAGTGCCTTCATCACCATTTCTCTACCACTGAGCAGCATGAAGTGGGAACTAGTGCAGAGGGCTGAAAGGAAGGGAGCAGCAGAACCCCCTTCCCTTTTACTGTCAGGAGAGGGTGCTTTATTGTGCACAATCAGGCTCGGAGACCTCACTGTGATCTAGTGAGTCCACATCTTCTTTCTCCCACCGTGAAGGCAGGATCAAGGTCCCAGGTCACTCCCAGGACCAGATGGCTGGAGATCCCAAGCCCTCAAAAGCAAAGTCAGGTTGGATGGGGCTTTGAGCAAGCTGGTCTAGTGAAAGATGCTGCTGGCCATGGCAGGGGGGTTGGACTAGATGATCTTTAAAGGTCCCTTCCAACACAAACAATTCTAGGATTCTATGAAATACAGTCTAGGCTTTTGCTCTCTCCTTCTCTGGGAGGTTTTCCATGTCCTGTGCCTCACCTTCCAACAGAACAAGCCAGGAATGGGAAAGGGTTTTAGCTGTTCTTTTCCAGCTGCTACGTGCCCCATCCTTTCCTCTCGCCTTGTTCCTGCACGTGTCTGTTGTTCCAGCATCTCTGATAACTGGGGGATTCCTCTAGAAACTGAACACCTCCTGCAAGTGATTGTCTGGCCACCATGCTCTTCTCTCACTCTTTCTCCATTGTGGCAGATATGGAGCTGAGCTCCTCGGATTCGGTAAACATGGAAGAAGAGGAGGAGGAGGAAGAAGAGGAGGATGCAGCAGGGAAGGAACCCAGGCGACCAGTCACAAGGCGGTCTGTTCTCACCAGCCCCGTAGCCAATGGTGCCAATGTGGACTATGATGAACTGGGCAGGAGCTGCCGGAGCAGCCTGCCGGGTCTGAAGAAGACCCCATCTATAGACTCTTCCGACTCCAGCCGGGGGTCCCAAAATGGCCAGGCCTGGGACCCAAATGGTGGCAGCCCACGGAAGAGCAGGAAGGTGCACCTGACGCAGTTTGAGCTGGAGGGTCTACGCTGCCTTGTGGACAAACTGGAGTCACTCCCTCTGCACAAGAAGTGTGTTCCCACTGGCATTGAGGATGAGGACGCCCTCATCGCTGACGTCAAGGTATGTAGGCGTGAGGGAGCCTCAAGTGCTGCTGTTCCTCAGGGCTGCCAGGGCGCATCTGCTTCCTTGTGGCATTGGAGATGGAAAGGCATTTGCCCCCAGGGAAACTGTGCTTGACCCTGACCTTACCCCTGTCCTGGGGCAAGGGGGTGTTTTGTCTGCAGGCTTGGTGTTCTCTTCTTCCTCTCAGGAGGCTGATGTTATGCCACATGATGCCGAGGGACAGCCCTGGCTTGGATTTTGGGCTGGGGCTAGCAGGAGCAGTAACTGCTCCCAGCCAGCATGGCTGAGACTCCTCTGGGGACCCTCTGGGCCCTGTCTGGGTCCCTTATGGGTGTCAGTGCAAGAATGCTTGTTTGTGATGCAGTTTGTTTCCAGTTCTGGTTGTGGACTCCTTGGGCTGCTGGACACTGTAACATGTGGAGCCCTTTCCTTGCCCCAGGTTGATTTGGTGTTGTTTCTTTGGGTTGTTTGCACAGGATGTGACTGTAGATTATATGAGGGGGTTTGGTTTGGTTTTTTTTTTCCCCTGCCCTGCTTTACACCCTGAGCTGTATCTGCCAGACCTGTTGTGCTGACTCCATGAGCATTGGTGTTTTAGCCCTTCCAGCACTGAAGTGAGAATGTCAGCCTCACTCTATTCCCCAGAAGTCCATTTTAGTCCCTAAAACCAGTTATCTCCTGCTCCTTTCCTTGCTGATGGTGATCTGTTCAGCTGCTTGTCTGTATCGAAGCTGATACCAAGATATAGCCATGGGTGTATCTTCATCTTTGCCGTCACGTTTCTTTTCCAAGTGCTGTCTCCTGATTTTTGTGGGGCATTTGGTAAATCCAGTGCTCTTCTGCATTTGGAGCAGACAGCACAGCACAGCTCTGGGGTCCCAGGGTGGGCTGTTAGCAGGCCGAGCTCTGGTGGTGCTTGGCTGAAGGCGTGGGAGGAGGTGCTGTTAGGGGGCTGCAATTCTGGTTTCCTGTGGCTTTTTCAAGCGTACTGTGCGTGCTGTGGCCTTCAAGTATGCAACACGTGTGTTTCTGAACCACTGCAGTGGGGTGGCCTTGGCCCTACCACGAACCATATGATGCTGTGGAGAAACTCAAGCTTTGAGCTGTCAGCGCAGCATTTCACCCTTGGACAGAGAAAGGGAGGCTGGTGTCGCATGTTGGGTGCTTTGAAGGCAAAGCATTCAAGGTTGTTGGTGTTTAGCTGGGTTTTGAGACCTTTTCAAAGGACTTGCGTTCTGGAGCTAACAGATATGTGCCTGTGGTTTTGATGTGACCCACCAGCCCCTGTGTCTGGTTGTACCTCACGGATGAGCTGCGGGTGAAAGTCCCTGCAGTCCGGTCAGAACAAACAGCTTCCCTGAAGGACTTGTTCCTTAAAGCTGCCTGTCCTCTGAGGTTCAGAAGTAGCCTGAGCTGCAGGACTCTGTCCCTCAGCACTAGCAGCCTCCCAAGCAATGCCTGTGCTATAGGGCATCCTCAAGGCATGAAGATCCTTAGATTGCAGTGGAGGACCTCCTTAGACTGGAGAAAACAGGACAAGTTTGTCAAACTACAGCAAAGCTCTACTTTCAAAACTTAAGTTTTCCTTAGAGGTGATGGAACTGGCAAATGGAGGTTGGCTTATAAATTCTGAAAAGGGGTAAGACATTTTTAGCTAAACCTTTTAACTGGTCTGGTCACTGAAAAGGCTGATGAGTGAAGGTCTAATTTTCAGTATCAACAGCTTGTATGGAGAACACCTTTTTTTTTTCAGGCAGGACAAGTTGTTACCAAGCTAGAGGCATGAAGTGGCCATCCATGCATCTGTAACTCATGATGTGGGGTACATAGCCTATTTCAGTCATGTTTCCTGTGTAAGCTTTGGTATAACTCCCTCCTCTAATAGCTTTTGTGTTCTTGCACAACTGTAGCTGACTCTCCCAGAACACAGTCCTACAGTGGCTGTGTGTAAGCACAGCACTTCCCTTCTCCGGTCTTGTTCTGATGCTCCTGCCTTCCCTCACAGCTCTTGGAGGCGTGATCCATGTGGGATCCCTTGTGCTGCACCCCAGACTTGGATCCCTTCTGTTCATCTGCTATTTCTCTTTATGCACTAGTGGAGAACTACAGCCTAATCCATTTTCAATGACTTATGCTAAACAGAAAGCAGTATGTCCTCCACAGCATCTTAGCCTGACTCTGGGACCATTGATCTGCAGCGGTGTCTCTTACCCTTATGTCACCAGGTGAGGTCATTAATGGACCTGGGATCTGGCCAACAGGACTGTTGGGAAATACCTGCTCTAGAGAGGCACAGAATCAACATGTTTTCAGCGCTTGCCAACTTTGCTGCTGTCACTACATAGCTGTGTCCAGTTAGGCAGCTGCTGCGTTGTGGAAGGCTTTTGTGGCTGTGGCCTGCATGTTTATTTGGTCTGTCTGCTACCCAGGATCAGAACATGGTGTTTTCTCATCATAGAGCCCAGACGCGCAGGTAGTGTGACATGGCACCTTGATCTGCCTGTCACATCAAACGTCCTACCATGCTTCTTGCCACCCTTTGCTAACCAGTGTTCCCAGGCACACGGCCGCAGCATGGACCAGGAAAATGCTGCCTTTTCCCACAGCCTCTTGTGTGGTGATCATGACTTCAGGATGTCCATATGTTGGGTTATGTGAAGAAATATGTTTCTGTATCCTGTCATGAGTTGAGCCTGGAGCCATCACATGGCGGGACGTGACACTGGTTTTGACAGAGATGTGCTTCCAGCTCCATGGCAAGAGGGACTGTCTATCTACCAAGACTCTGTAAAAAGGCTGCATCAGGCATCTTGAATAGGAAGAGCACATTGCCACCTCTGCCTCTCCTTAACCTTTCTAGCTTTGCCTATCTCCCTTGGAAAGCTCTTGGTGACACCACATCGCTGCCTTCTGAACCAGTGACTGAGAGCTGCTCCCCAGTGGCTTAAATGGGAGGGCCTGCAGAAATCGAAAAGGCTTCTAGCACTGCCTCAGGAGAAGATCTGCCTTTGCAAAATGAGATTATGAACATATTGCCTTGTAGCACTGATGTCTTGCTGAAAAATCTCCATGCATTTGGTGATGCCTCTGTGATTGGTCTGGACTGGGGTTGCTGGAAAGATCATTGAGAAAGAGGGAACTTCGGAGAGGTCCCATTGTCTTTTGACTGCTTCAGTCCATCACTTCTGACCCCTCTTGGGGTGTGCTGGTTTCCCCTCATTTAGACTTCAGAGGAGCAGGCTGGTTCATGAGGCTCTGGCTTTAGAGCTGTCAGACCTGCTGTCGGCTGACTTGTGGGGAGCTGAGCCCACATTTGAACCATTCGCTTGCTGCAGTGCCGTCAAGCCCTGTGGCCTCAGTAACTGGCGCAAATGGGTTGTATTTGGGCTCTGCCTGGAGGTGTTGGAGCATCAAGCGTTGTAGAAACAAGAAGAGCCTCTCCCAGAAGTGTGGATCCTGTCTGCAGGACCTCATCTCAAAGCCTTTGGTCTGGCATTGCCTACGTACCTGGCTCCGTGTTGTGCTGGGTCTCCCCATGATCAGAGACGTGTTCTTGCTCCTCTGTAAATACACGTTACTCTTCTCGTCTCCAGTGCGTCACGTCTGCCTGAAATGTTCCCTGTGCCTCGTGCTCTCCTTTCCCTGCCCCAGTAAATCTGCCAGCTGGAGTCTGCTTTCCCAAGACAATTTGTTTCTCCAGGTGCTCGTGTCTAAGAGAAGCAGCGAACATGTCAGCTTGCTGAAGCCTGGGGGATGTAAAAGCACTGATGAGCGCCTTTGGGAGCAGTGAGTGGTCTCAGGGCACTCCACTCCCTCTCTCTGCCTGCAGGGAGAGCGTGCACTGTCCCATTTGCTGCAGGGCAATGGGACGCAAGAGAGGACTTGGTGAGGAATGGGGGCTGCTGCCACCAGGGATGGACAAGGAAGTTCAGGGTGGCCTGTGAGCTGTGCTGAAAAGGTCCCCGCTTTGGTGGGATGGCAGCTTTGGCCACGCTCCTGCCTGTGGCTCAGATGAGACTAAACTGCAGCGTGAAGCGCTGAGCCGTGTGCGAGGTTCCCCTGCCGGCGTGCGTGCCAGCGGTGTGGTGTTCACAAGATGCCTGATGCTTCCACGATCGCTGTCCAAATGGACCAAATAGGAGCGCCGCAGCCTGGAGCACGCGGGGCCAAAGACCCCTCCGCTGTCCCTTCTGACCAGGCGTCACCTCGGCGTGCCATCTGATGTGCTTGACCTTGGCAACGTGACGGAGGAGCCACCCTGCATATTCTCCGCGCCGGGCCACACTGCAGGGCTGGGTGTCCCCACTGCGATGCAGACTGCAAGATCTGTGGAGAGCCTGTGCTGGGGGCCCGGGGGTGTCGTTGGCAGTTCAGGTGGTGACAGTCTGGACCCAGGTGTCTGGTCGGTGTGGCCCAGTGGCTTCCTGGGCTCTCCAGGGGCAGGAGACACAAAAGTTGAGGTTGCCTGCAGATGCTTTGGCTGCATCGGGGCTAGGAGCAGTCACTGTTCTCCAGTGCTGCTTTGGGGAGCTTGCTTTATTTCAAGAGTTTCCTCCATTTTAATTGTGGTGGTCTGTAGCCGGGGTGGGGTGGGGGGGTTCTCGGGGAGCTGGGGCTGTTTGGGGAGACCTTGCGTCGCCCGGTATGGGTTTGTCCCCCTCTAGCGTCTGGTCACCGCTGGCTTTGGGACTACCGCTGCTCCCAAACTTGGGTGCCGGGATGTTTGTCGGGGCAGGTTTGTCCGTCCAGCTCCGGGAGGGTACGGGTGCAGTCCCTGCAGCCCCCACGTTTCGAGGGGCTCACCCCCACCCCCCTTTGCCTTCATTTAAAAGCTCCCACCAGCGACATATCCTAGACCCAGGTGGCTTCGGCTTCCAAACCT
>NW_010972715.1:76316-76633 GCF_000737465.1 Haliaeetus leucocephalus | reverse complement strand
AAACCCCTCGGAGAAGACAAAAGCAAGCCCTTGGGGAAGGTCGGGCGTGAGCGGGGCCGCGGGTAAGGGCTCTCCCCAGCCTGCCCCGGCCCCGGGGAGCCCGGCCCCGGCATCTCCGATTGCAGTGGCGGAGGGGGGGAAGGAGGGAAGGTGGGCCGAGCCGCCCCGGCCCCCCTGCGCCAATCCGCACGGCGCCAGCCGCCCGTCCCCGGCCCCTCCCGGCTCTGCAGCAGAACGGCTCTGCCCTCCGCTCTCGTTCGCTCGCTTTTTTTTTTTTTTTTCCTTCCCCCCCCCCCCCCTTCTTCTCCCTCTTTCCT
>NW_010972715.1:63569-76131 GCF_000737465.1 Haliaeetus leucocephalus | reverse complement strand
CGGCGGTCGCTCCCCCAACCATGTCCCCGAAGACCGGGGGTCCGGTTCGGGTCCGCTCAGACTGAGGCAGCTCTTGGAGGTGTCCGGGGAAAGAGGGGGGAACCCCGGCCCTGGCAGTGCGGGCACCGAAACAAAGAGGGCTCGGCAAACTTCACCCCAGAGTCTCGGCAGCTCCAGAGGCGCAAGGTCAGGCAGCTGGCAACGCTCGTGGGATGGGGAGGGGGACGCGGGGATGCTCTCGACCCAGGCAGGCTGGGAGGGGACCGCGGGGGGGGGAAAACCCCTGCTTCCCCGGAGGGGTCCCTGGCCGGTGCTTGGGCTCACCTCTCCCCTTCCTCGGGGCGCGCTCGCCGGTGCCGAGTTCCTGCCGGCCGGGGGGAAGCGTGCGCTGCGCTCGCAGGGTCCCCTCCGCCTTGTTCCCCCCCTCAGCCAGAGCGTGAGGGGTCAGAGAGGACGGAGGGGTTTGTTCCCCACCCCGGCTCCGAGCCAGATGCAGCCACAGGACCCGGGTGCCCTCCCCCCTCGCTCCCCAGGCCCCTTGGCTCCCTGGCTTGGAGCATGCCTGAGCCACCGCCAACCCCCCCTCCCCGGTTCCCTGGACAAGAGGAGGCTGCGGTTCCCTACCCATATGTATATATATCTCTATCTATCTGTGTGTGTGTGTGAGCCCCCAGCCCCTGACCTTTCCTTTCAGCGTGTGCTCATGGGAAGGCTGGCGGGGAGGCGGAAAGTCTGTAGGCAGCACGCTGTGCTGCTGGGGAGTGGAGGGGAGGCCACGGTTTCCTGCCTCCTGCAGCCGCCTGAGAAAGGCAGAGAAGCACCGGAAAGCTGGGCCGGGGCGAGCACCCGGGGAGTGGGCAGCCCCACGGGGGATGCCAGCAGACCCCTGACCTGGCCCTGCCTGGCAGCGGGAAGCACCACGAGCAGGGATGCCGGCAGGAGGTTCCTGCTGGCGTAGCCATGGCAACGCCAAGTAAATAAAGCACCTTTGCAACGGGCAAATTCAGTGGGGAATGGTTGTGGGGAGGGGGCCGCGATGGAGGGGAGCGAGAGGGATGAAACGGCCAGGGCGAGCGTGGGGAAGGGGCTGCAATGGAGGGGAGCAAGAGGGATGAAACGGTCAGGGTGAGTACAGGGAGCTTGCATCTGCCAAGAGCGAGAATGCCTGTCGCGCCATAGGGCAGCGTGCCCGTCCGGTTGGTGCCGAGGGATCTCTCACGTCAAAGTCAAAGCTAAACCCCGAGGCAGTGTGGGGGAGCAGCTCTTGGCTACCCAGCAGCTTGTGCCAGGCTACGGAGGGGGTGCTGGGGCACCATGTCCTGCTGCCGCTGCACCCTCCAGCTACCTCATGCCCGGGGACTATTGCGGGGAGCAGATGCAGGGGCGACCCTCGTGAATCCTTCCCTGTAAATCCCCTTGGATTGCAAAAGCTTGGCACTCTCCCCCTACCACTGCACAGCGCGGGGCCTCGGGGCTGAAATGCAGTTGATGAAAGCGCTCGTGCAGATCGACTCGACAGAGCTTGTCTGTCTAATGTGGGGAGGGATCGTTGCTCACAGGCGTGGGTAGAGGAGGGCTCCTTCCCAGTCTTGTTTGAAGCACGCTAGCCTTGGCATCTGGTCGGAGCCTGCCTTACTGGCGGGAGCCTTGTTTCACTCTGCTCACACCTGTGCTTTTTGTCTCTCTGCTTTTTTTCCCCCCTCTCTCTCCATTAGCTGCTGCTAGAAGAATACGCGAACAGCGACCCCAAACTGGCACTTACAGGCATCCCCATTGTCCAGTGGCCGAAGAGAGATAAGGTAGGAGCTGCGAGGAGGGGACCTGGGTGGGTATCTCGTGTGGTTGAGCTGATTACCTGTCCTCAGCTGAGTTGCCACCTGCAACTGGGGTGCCGTGGCACTGCTTCCATACCTGCCTTGGGAGCCCGACCCGGCAGGCAGAAAGGGAGCAGTGCAGAGGCAGGCTGTGAGGCGCAACCGCCTCCACAGCACTGCAGGCAAACCCGGTCGCTGGCAACAGTGGAGGTCTCCCACCGTGCTGGTTACCCTGGCTCAGCCGATGGGTAGTAACTGGGTCAGCCCTAGCTGCTTCGTGTTCTCCAGCCCCTTGGTCATGCTCAGAGGAGCTGAAGCCCTGCTGTTGGTAGAAGGGGTGATCTTCTGAAGGGTGCTCTCCCGGCAGCTCTCTGGCTTGACAAGGGAGTCCTGGGTGGTATGAGTAACGTTCTGTGTCAGGGGAATGTATTGCTATTGGGTTGCCTGAGAGATGAAGGGTGAGGTGTGGGGGTTGATGACCAGCATCAACCCTGCCTGTTTGGTGGGCAGGCCGGCCCCTCACTGCTAGGTGAGCATGCCCCTTGGGTCCCTGTCCCTACCAGCACGCTGCCCGTACTGTAGCATTGGCTGTTGCAACGCCAAGGAGGGCAGCTCCCTCCTGGGGGTCTCTGCCTGCGGATAGCAGCCAGCTTCTCAGGAAAGGGACCCTTCAGCGTGCCCCTGCCCACCCCTCTCCAGCTGCCCTTGTAACCCAGGGCCTAAAGCTGGGCTGCATCCCAGGCTGAGGTCGCTGGGCAGATGGAGGCGAGGAGCAGCCTGCCGCTGGCCGGCCGGACTTCCCCTCCGCAGGCTGCCTTCCTATGGCCCGTCAGGACGGCTCCTGTAGGTCACTGCTTCCTTCCTGCCAGAAGACGGGCTTATGGGCAGGCATATGGGAAGAGCAGGACCCCATCGCATTGGGAGGGGTGGGTAACACCCCGTCTGGGTGTCTGGAGGCAAACGAGCCTCTCAGATTGCCTTTTGGAGGTGTCTGTCTCTGCCTGCCTGCCCTGCCCAAGGGGATCCAGCATGACTTCCTAGTCCTTCAGCAGTGCAAGCATCTTGGGCAGCTTTTCTGGGAGAAGAGACCTAGAAAGGTCTGCGTGCTTTGGATGCAGCACTCAGATGCTTGGCACAGGCCTGACCCTGTCCTTGTGCTGGGTTTTTTGGGTGCCTGTCCTTCCCCCAGCCCATCAGCTGTGGTGCACACACTATCGTGGCTGATCCTGGAAGGATGCTGCAGCCAGTGTGTTTGCTGTGAGGGCTGATGGGATGGTAGGTGTCTGCTGGAGAGCTCTGCTGTCCCACCTGCACTGTAAACGGGGGTGCTTGGGTGTTCCCAGCACGCCTCGAGCTCGCGGGAGAGAATGACCAGAGCACTCGCATCAGAGCTGAGCCCTGTCCCTTTGCGCAGCTGGTGGAGGGACCTGGGTGGCACAGAGAGAGGACAGCCTTTCTGGCTGCCTGGGTGGACTTTGTCATTCTTTGCCTAAGAAGGGAAGAGCAGCTGTTGTTGGAGTGCCATAATGCTTTTGGGGCTCGTCAGCCATTTTCAGATCCATTTCTGACTGCAGACAGGGGGTGGGAGGAGAGAGAGCTCTTGGTGGTGTGGAGTGGCGAAGGCTGAGTGAGTGTGGTCGAGGAGAGCTGCCCGGGGCAGAGCCAATACAGGCTCCTTTGTCTGCAGAGAGGTGAGGGAGCAGGGCTGCTCTCTGGTGCGTTATCTGAGGTCACAGTGAGGGAGCCGGGGATCAGAGGCTTTCTGATCCAAGCTGAATACAGCAGTTCTCTCATCTCATGCCACTTCTCTATTTCTGTTGCCAGCTAAAGCTCCAGGCCCGGCTGAGGGTGCGCCTGCCCACCATCCCCATCACCAAGCCGCACACCATGAAGCCAACCCCCCGCCCGACACCCGTCAGGCCTACAGTCTCTCCCATCGTGTCAGGTGCCAGGCGGAGGCGGGTTCGGTGCCGAAAATGCAAGGCTTGCATGCAGGGCGAGTGTGGCATGTGCCACTATTGCAGGGACATGAAGAAGTTTGGTGGGCCTGGCCGCATGAAACAGTCCTGCGTCCTCCGGCAATGCTTAGCGGTGAGTCTGCGGCCTGATCCTTTTCTCAGAAGTCCTCTGCAGCCTGGCAGCAACTCTGCATGGCCAGTCAGGGTCAGAGAGAGGAGAGCAATGGCTTAGTTTAATTCCTGGGGGATAGTTGGCCCCTTCCCCATTGTTCAGGCAGTGGGGCATAGAAGGAGGAAAGGGGGAAGGCGGTCCCACCTTGCCCTGGTTTCACTCCTGCTTTCCTTTGTAGCCCAGGCTGCCTCACTCGGTCACGTGTGCACTTTGCGGGGAGGTAGATCAGAATGAGGACTCGCAGGACTTTGAGAAGAAACTCATGGAGTGCTGTATCTGCAACGAGATTGTTCACCCTGGCTGCCTGCAGGTGAGCAGTATGGGCACTGAGGAAGAAGGGGCTCGGCTGTGGGGAAGGACTGCTGCTGACTGCCCGCTTCTCTTTGCAGATGGATGGGGAAGGGCTGCTCAACGATGAGCTCCCTAACTGCTGGGAGTGCCCCAAATGCTACCAGGGTGACGACGCAGAGAAGGGCCAGGTAGGAGGCGAGCTGTGCTGTGGCAGGGCAGGACACGTGTCCTCCATCCCACTGCATCCTGCTAGGGGATAGGCAGTGTTCAACCAGGCTGGGCTGCATGGGTGGGCTGGAGGGCAGGCAGGCACCAGTGCAATCCAGGTGACCAGTTGGGCAGTGACTAGTGAGAGCAGGGATCATCGGGGGCGCAGCACAGCAGCGCTTGGGGGACTGGCAGCATCCTGCTGCAGTCCGGTCCTGGGATTCTGCAGGGGGGTAAGCTGACAGCTTACTGCTCTCTGTCCCTGGCTCCCAGCGAGCCCGTCAGCAGGCCAAGGCCAGGCTCCCGCAGAAGCGGCAGGGGCAGCCGGGTTCCTCCGCCAGGCAGCGAGTGGACTGCGTGCAGCGCCAGCTGGCCCGCTGGCGGCTGCCAGCGCTGCCCAGGACACCGGCCTACGGCTGCCTCATCACCTGTAGGACCGTGCCCGCTGCTGTGGATGGAAGCGAGGCAGCTAAGGCAAGCTAGGCGGGAGGCAGCTGCCCTGGGGCACCTTCTCCTGGGTGATGTGCATGCTTGGGGTGCACATCTGCCTGGTTCCAGGGTCCCCCAGCACTTCAAGCGGATGTGATGAGCACCCCCTGTCCCCACGGTGTCTTGTGCTGAGCTGCGATCCTGAGAGTTTCCGCTGCAAGAGGCCGGGGACTGTTAGGCACAGAGTGGAAACCACCCCCAACCTCAGGGGGACACCCCTTTTGTGAAGGGGGAAGGAAAATGTTGGTTGCTGGTGTGGGTGGACTCTGGTCTTGGTGGTACTGAGCACAGCTGGTGCAGGCCTTGCTAGCGCCGCGATGGTGCCCTTGGGAAGAGGAGAAGGGAGATGCATTCCCCAGGCCCGCCGCAGCTCCATCCCTGCTAACCTGCCGCCCCGCTTACCTGCAGAAGCGGAAGGTGGAGGAGAGCGATGACGACACGGCGCAAGCCAAGGTGCTGCGGCCACTACGGAGTTGCGAGGAGCCCCTGACACCCCCGCCCAATTCGCCCACCCCCATGCTGCAGCTGATCCACGACCCAGCATCACCGCGAGGCATGGTGACACGCTCATCCCCAGGAGCTGGCCCCAGCGACCACCACAGCGCCAGCAGAGATGAGCGATTCAAGCGACGGCAGCTGCTGCGGCTGCAGGCCACCGAGCGAACCATGGTGCGGGAGAAGGAGAACAACCCCAGCGGCAAGAAGGAGCTGTCAGAGGTGGAGAAGGCCAAGCTGCACGGCTCCTACCTCACCGTGACACTCCAACGCCCCACCAAAGACGTCCACGGCACTTCTATCGTCCCCAAGCTGCAAGCCATCACGGCCTCCTCCACCAACCTGCAGCATTCTCCCCGCGTGGTCATGCGTCACGCACCCACCAGGATGCCCTTGCGGGGCGGGGGGGAGGAGGAGGCAGCCGCAGAGGAGGATGAGGAGGAAGAGGAAGAGGAGGACGAGAACGCGGAGGAGGGGGGGGCGGCCCGGCTCAATGGCCGAGGGGGCCGGGCGCAGGAGGGCGAGGAGAGCTGGATGCAGCGCGAGGTGTGGATGTCCGTCTTCCGCTACCTCACTCGCAGGGAGCTATGCGAGTGCATGCGGGTGTGCAAGACCTGGTACAAGTGGTGAGTGTGGGGACATGTGGCAGGGGGGTGGGCACAGCCAGGCCTGCCCGCGTCCTGAGCCCTGGACAGGGCATGGCCATGCCAAGCCTTGTGCCTCATAGGCAGCCAGAGGGAAAGGGGGAGAAAGATCTCCCCGTAGCTGGCGCTTGCCGGGTAACGTCACCCTCAGATTCTGTGGCCAGCTGCTGCCTTTGCCATATGTGCGCTGGCCTTTATTGTCCCCTTCTGCCTTCCTTCTGTCCCCTCTGTTGGGAGACAGTGGCAGGCTGTGCTGTCACCTGAGCACCTGCGTCCCCTGCCGTGTCCTTGCGAGGTGCTGATGCCCTTTGCTCACCCACCACCCTGCGTGGACCTTGCCCTTCCCTGCCTCCCGTCCTGCCTCGACCTCCCAGCAGGCTGGGGAAGGCAGGCTGAGGCAAGGATGGGTTTGCTGGCTGGAAACGCCTCGGGGGGCAGCAGGCCTGAAGACAATGCTGGCACCGGGACAGCTGTGGATGGAGGGCTTGGGAACAGACGGGGACTGGAAACTGGGAGGTTTCTAGCTGCCGAGCAGCGGGAATGGCACAGCGGGAAAGGACTGGCCCGCTTTGATCAGCGGCTGGTGGGAATGGTGTGGCGTGGTGGCTGGAGGAGAGCATCCCCTCACCTGCCACTGGTGTGGCACCTTTAGGGGCCCAGCTGAGCTACGATCGGGGTCCTGGGTCTCCCCAGGCTGCTGTGGGGTGGGACCAGGCTGAGTGTTTTGCCTGCTGGGAGCGAGGGTGCTTAAGATCTTTGCCCTGGTGGGAGGAGCGCCCAGGAGGGGGCAAGCAGGCAGACAGCTGTGACTCAGAGTCTTGTTACGTGGCAGCAAAACCCTGCTGGGGCTGTTCTGGGCATCCCTGGGTGGCCGGACACCCTCAGCAACCTCCCCACGTGTTTGGGGAAACCTGGGGAAACCAGGCAGAGCAGTCTTGTTCTGCGGCTGGGGCTATGCCAGGGCTGGGCTCCTCCCCGAAGCCAGGCAACCCGCTGGTCGTCTCTTGTCCCGTGGGGCTCTCAGGATTCACCTTTCAGCCTTGTCCTCGTCCCCAGGTGCTGTGACAAGAGATTGTGGACAAAGATAGATTTGAGCAGGTGCAAGTCCATCACCCCCCAGGCGCTGAGCGGCATCATCAAAAGACAACCAGTCAGCCTCGACCTCAGCTGGACCAATATCTCCAAAAAACAGCTTACGTGGCTCGTCAACAGGCTGCCAGGTGAGCGTGGGCTGGGGAGGGGTCCCTGCCTCTGCCACCAGCCTGCTCCGAGGCTTCCTGATGGCTGGACCGCAGCAAGAGACAGGCTCTGCGCCCTGGTATCTGCCAGCTTGAAAACTCCTGGGTGCCTGGATCCTGTCACCCAGCAAGCAGCCAATAGTGATGTGGTTTCCTGCTGCTGTGTGTTTAACCTCTCCTTCAGACAGCCCAGCTCCCTGTTCCACCCCAAGAAGGGAGGGGAGCTTGCTTCCTCATGTGCCTTGGAGAAAGAGGATTGAGATCTGGGACGCCTCAGAGCTGACCAAGCCCGTCTGACTTGTTACCTCTCTCCCTTCTCCTGTCAGGCCTGAAAGACCTCATCTTGGCAGGCTGTTCCTGGTCTGCGGTCTGTGCTCTCAGTACCTCCAGCTGCCCCCTTCTCAGGACCCTCGATCTTCGGTGGGCAGTAGGAATCAAGGACCCTCAGATCCGGGACTTACTCACGCCTCCAACAGACAAACCCAGTAAGCTGTTGCCCAGACTGCCACCGGGCAAGGCTGGGGCGGTGGTGACTGAGGAGGGTCCCTGGAGGTTGTGGGAAGCAGGAGGAGGGTGACATGCTGGGTGCAGAGTGGGGAGGCAATGCTGGATCCAGAATGCCCCAACGCAGCAGGGCAGATAGTCCATGCTCAGCCTCTCCTCTCCCTTTGCAGGTCAGGACAATCGCAGCAAACTCCGCAACATGATTGATTTCCGGCTCGCTGGCCTGGACATCACCGACGCCACGCTGCGGCTGATCATCCGCCATATGCCCCTGCTCTCCCGCCTCGATCTCAGCCACTGCAACCACCTTACGGACCAGTCGGCCAACCTCCTCACGGCCGTGGGCTCTTCCACACGCAACTCCCTCACCGAGCTCAATATGGCAGGTGGGTACGCTGCTCTGGGTGGCCCAGGCTGGCCTCCCCGGTCCCTGCTGGACTGAGGGTGGCCTGGCTGGACTTGCCGTCGTAAAGCGGCTTTCTCCTCACCGCCTGCCCTCCCAGCCTGACATGGAAGCTCAGCTCTGGCTTCGCGGAGGCGTTGCAGCTCACTCTTCCTCTCTTCTCCCCACAGGCTGCAATAAGCTGACGGACCAGGCCTTGCTGTACCTGCGCCGCATCTCCAACGTCACTCTAATTGACCTGCGAGGTTGCAAACAGATCACCCGCAAAGCCTGTGAGCACTTCATCTCGGACCTGTCCATCAACAGCCTCTACTGCCTGTCCGATGAGAAGCTGATCCAAAAAATCAGCTAGAGACCCTCCCTGGGGCAGACTGAGGAGAAGGAAAAGAGCCCATCCCACCCCTCTCGGAGAGCCGCTCCTCCACATCCCCACCTTGCCCTCCATGTCCTGCCACTGCCTCCCACCTGACTCGGCAGGCAGGGCCGCTGCTGGCCTCGCTCCACCGTCCTTCCTCCTCCTCCCCCGGGACTTCTGCCGATGAAGATGTCCCGCCAGGCTGGCCAGTACCAGAGGAGGAACGGGCAAATGGCAGGGAGCCTCAGCCCGGAGGCTGGCCGCTCCCAAGGCGGAGGTTGTAATAGAGATCTCTGTGCAGAGAAATGGGGCACCCTCTTCCCCCAGCTTTTCCCCTCCTCCCCGTCGTCTCCTTGCCTTGAAACACTTGTCACTTCCCCGTTAGCACAAAGCTTGAGGGTCAAGGTCTCTCCAAGGAAGCAGGAGCAGAGCTGGAACAAAACGTACCCCTCTGCGCTACCACCAGCTCGTCACTTGCCCTGCGCTCTCGGCCCCCTTTACGGTTTCCCTCGTCCGGCTGCAGGGGCTGTGATCGACCCCCCCTCCTTCTCCCACCGCGCTCACGCATCCGGGCGGCTCTTTCAGTGTCGAGGGCAGGAGCCCTGCAGCCAGGGCGTTGTGGGTTCTCCGGCCGCAGGGCCGGCACATGCTGGCCAGGAGCAGGAAGCTTTGCAGCCCTGCTCTCCCCCTGCCCAGGGAGGTGAGGCTGGGGGACGACGCGCTTCCACTCCGGGGTCTTCCCGGAGCACCGTCTGTCCCGACGCAGCCCCGCACAGAGGTGATGGCTGGGGCCGGGCGCCGGCTGGGAGCAGGGGAGAAACCACAGGTACATCAGAGCTCAGGGAGGACTCGGAAAGCATCAGCCAGGGGTGAGTGAGCGCACGGGGGGATAGGAGCTGCCTCCTCTTCCTCCCCAGCTCCCTGCGTGTGGCCCAGCATCGTGAAGCACTCTAGGGCCGCCGCGGCCGGAGGGGCGAAGGCTGCTCTGTCTGCCCAGGGCGCTGTGGCCTGGGACGGAACTGGCACGAATGCCCCACTGCATTGTCCTCTCCTTCCCCCACCCCCTTTTAGCTGCCGTTTTTCCTTTGCAATGAATGGTTGGTCCAAAGAACCTCTCTCTAGGGCAGCAGAGAGCTTTTTGCACTTTAAAAAAAAAAAAAAAAAAAACAAACAAACAAAAAAAAAACCAACAAAAAAAACAAACTACAAAAAAAAAAAAAAAAAAAAGGAAAAAAAGGTTGGAATCTTCTTTTGGGTCACTATTTTATTTCCCTCCCTGTCCTGCCTGTGACCGGACGCTCCCCATCTCTCCCCCGGTGTCAGGACACCGCTCTCCCCGGCCTGGCCCCCCTGGCAGCGCGTACAGATAGCACAAACCGGCCCACCCCGTGTCACCGGTCCCCAGCCCCGGAGAGGACAGCCAAGGGGCAGGGGGGCTCCTGCAGAACAGCAGCCCGCGCCGCCCCGCTGCTTCAGAAGCAATAAGGGAGGAGAGACATCCGCCGACCCTTCTTCCCCGGGCACGGGGGCCGGTGGCGAGTCCTCTGCTTCGCCGGCTGCCGGAGGGGGATGCGAGGGGGCGATTGCCGCAGTGCCTCGGGACAAGGGGCAGTTTTGCCGCAGTGAATCCGGAGGGCTTTGAGCAGAAAACACCCCGGGCGAGAGGAAGAGCGGGAGAGCCAGGCCCCTGGCCGCAGCTGGGTGGTGGAGGCCTTCTGCCTTAGTCTCTCTTGTCGGTGGCTCCCGTGAAAGACGTCGGAAGAATCAAAGCTTTTCTTTTTCCTTTGGATTGATTTTTGAGTTTTGCAACAAGAAAGAAAAGAAAAAAAAAGAAAAAAAAAAAGAAAAAAGGAGAAAAAAAAGGAAAAAAACAACAAAAAAAAGCTGGGGTAGAGCTTAGCCGGAGCCGGGTGGGCACACGGGGCTGCCTCCGCCATGCTCGCTGGGCGGCTGCGGACCCTCCCTCGGGGCGGGCGGGAGGCGGGCGAGCAGCCGAGCTGGGGGGCAGCGAGCCCTGCCCGGTGGGTGTATGTCTTGTGTCCCCCCCCTTCCCCGTTCCCAGGCCGCAGAGACTCGGGCGTGCGACCCTCATCACCCAACCGGCCACCCCGGCCCTCATCCGTGGGCAGGGGGTGAAAATCCACAAGGAAGAAAAAAAGAGAATTATATATATAAAATCACTTAGTGATTTAAAAGCAACCCAGACTGCTCCCTAAAGACAACTCCTGCAAGAAAAGTCACTATTGTTTAAAGGTTTGGTTGTGTTTTTGTTTTGTTTCAATTCCCCCCCTCCCCCCCCCGCCCCCCCCCCCCCGGAGAAATATTGTAAATATATATTTTTTTGTTGGCGATTTAGAGTCCATCTCTGATGTTTGTGCTTTAAAATTAAATGTAAGCATTAAGGGTAAAAGCAAACCAAGTCTTACGCTCTCTCAGTCGGTATGGTTTGGGTTGGGGGTTTCTTGTCTGGGGGCAGAGGGAGGGGAGCTAGTTGGCAATTTTTTTTTTGTTTTGTTTTTGTTTTTTTTTTTTTTGTTTGGTTGGTTTGGTTTTCCTTTTTCTTTTTTTCTAAGCATTCTCCGATACTGTTTTTAGAGAGGATCTTTGCTCATAACATATTACCACAGGGATGGGAGAGATGTTGTGGGGGGAGGGAAGATACCAGCCTCTGAAGGGAAATATTTTGTTTCTTGGGGGTGGATTTTTGGAATAAAAAATTTAAAGAAAAACAAAACCCTGCGTCTCGCCTCTGCCCGTTGTTTGTCTGAGAGGGAAGCGGAGGGGACGAGGCCGGGGCTGGGAGCCCCTGACCCCCTTCCAGGGGACCTCCCGTGCCCCCCCCACCACCTCCAGCCCTAATGGAGAGGAACCCTGGGGCACCGTCAAGCGTGCCGGCTTGTGGGCCCGAGCCCCGGGTGGCGATGGCAGCTGTCCCCGTGTCCCCGTCATCTCCTGTCCCACCAGTGAGCCAGGGCCACGGGTCCCCTGGGGCCACGTGGGGCTTTTTGCCCCATCCTCTGCCTCCCTTGGGAAAGCTGCTCTCTCCCAGCGGATTCCCGGGCTGCTGGAGGCGAGGGCTTTGCCCTTCCCCTGCTCGCGCCCCGACGGAGAGCAGCCTTTCCGCAGCAGCCCTGGTTTAGCACAGTTTCCCCCTCCCCTGCAGCCCCAATTCTGCACCCTGCCTGACGAGGAGCAGGCAGGGAGCGCAGGCAGCAAGTGCAGGCAGCTCCTCCGCAACCAGGGCCGGACCTGCCAGCGCCTTGCGCGGTGCTGGGGCCGCATCCGTGACTGGCTCTGCTTGGGACGGGCTTTATCTCCCGAAGTTTGGCAAGCCAGAGATGTTTCCCACCTGCCCCGGCTGCGCCCAGGCTGGGGTCAGCCTAGCAGCGATGTGCCGGGATGGCTTTCCGCAGGGATTTTTCTCTCCCACCCCGGCAAGGCTGGGTTTAACGGCTGGGAGCGGAGCTGGGGCCGGGGCAGGGTCTTTCAGCCACCCCAAAGGGCTGTACTGGTCCCACAGCTCTTCCAGAGCTGGTTCTGGGCCGTAGGCCACCGAGGTGACATTTACTGTCCTCCAGCCTCTTCTGCAGGGACGTCATGGTCCACGGTCACCGCGGCGGTTGGGGCTGTACCGACAGCACCAAAACAAGGCCCCGGGCTGGGCCATTTGCATGGCGAGGCGCGGAGCTCGCTCTTCCGTGGGCGAACGTCGTCCTCCATCGACGTCCTCCGTCGATGTCCTCCTCCACGGGTGGCTGAAGCCACAACCGGTCCTCCCCGCTCCTTGAACCCCGTCCACCGGAGCATCGCCGCCTGCCTGCCCCGGCGCTGCACCGCGTACGGAGGCACCGTGGACCGAGCAAATCTCGACACCCCAACCCGCACCACCTGTCCCCCTGTCCCCTCCGTGTGTCCCCTCCCGGCCCCGGGGACAGGGACCCTCCTGTCGCCGCCTCCATCACCCGGCCCAGCTCCGGCAGCCGCCGCTCCCC
>NW_010972715.1:62619-63559 GCF_000737465.1 Haliaeetus leucocephalus | reverse complement strand
CCGGTCCCTGCCCGCCCCAGTCGGCGGGGAGGACGGTGTCCCCGGTGCCAGCCCCGGTGGGTGGCACGAACCGTGTCCCCCCACCACCACCAGCCGCAGGGGGGGTCCCCGTTGTTGGGTGACATCCCCGGGGGGGGGCAGGGCCCGCGCCGCGCGGTGCAACACGGGTGTGGCTGTGCGCCTGGGGTGTCACGCGGCATCGCGCGCGCACGGTCACACGCGCGCGCAACCCGCACGGACAGGCGTGGTGCCACACGGTGCCACGCGCGCTGTCATACACGGTCACAGCCGGTGTCTTACACGCGCAGTGTCACCCGCACAGTCATGCCTGCTTGGTCACACGCACGGTGTCACACACCCACACGGTGTCACACATGCATGGTGTCATACACGGTGTCACACATGGTGTCACTCACACGGTGTCGCACCCACATGGTGTCAAACACCCACGGTGTCACAGTGTCACACCATGGTTTCACACACACACAGTGTCACACACACACAATGTCACACACACACAGAGGGTCACACACACAGTGACACACACGCAGTGTCAGACACACACATGATGTCACACACATGGTGTCACACAGACACGGTGTCACACATGGTGTCACACATGCAGTGTCACAAACACACGATGTCACACAGTGTTGCACACGATGTCACATGCATACACACAATGTCACACACACATGGTGTCACACACACGGTGTAACACACACAATGTCACACGCAGTGTCTCACACACACACGGTGTCACACACTGTCACACAAACACGCGATGTCACACACACAGTGTCTCTCTCACACACAGCGTCACACACACACGGTGTCACACACATGATGTCACACACCCACAGCGTCACACACACACGGTGTCTCTCACACACACACACACACACACACGGTGTCACACACGCTCCCGCCGGCGCCCGGG
>NW_010972715.1:52427-62301 GCF_000737465.1 Haliaeetus leucocephalus | reverse complement strand
CTCCCGTGCACAAACATCCCGGGCGCACAACCATCTCCTGTGCACGAACACCTCCCATGCACAAGCAAACACCTCCCGTGCACAAACATCCCCAGCGTACACCCCTGCATGCCTGTGTACACAGGCACCCAGCCCGCACACACTTGCCTGGGCGTGCACACGCATCCTGCCCAGACACGGACGGATGCTCTTCCCGACACACAGTCCGTGCGTGCCCCCTGCGTACACCCACGCTCCGTCCTGGCACGCACCGCTCCGGCCAGGCACACCCGCATCTGCGCCCGTGCCCTCCTGCAGCCATGCACTTGTGTGTGTACACACGTGCAGAGTGCTGCAAGGTGGGGGGGCTGTGTGCGCACACCTGTGTCCTTTGCACATGCACGCACAGTGTACATCGGCACACGCAGGATCTCTGCCCGCCCTGTGTATACACACGCACACGCGGAGTTGTGGTGCTCCCCGCTGCGCATGCCGCCCCCGCGCCTGTGTCACTTTTGTGCACGCAGCCCCCTCCTGCCCACGCAACCCACTTCACAACTTCCCTTTGCACACCCAGCCTGCGCCGGCCCCACACGCAGCCCAGCGCACATGCCACCGCCGCCGGACCCACACAGCACAGTGTAACAGCCAACGCGGCACAACACACGCCGCACGGAACGCGGCGTGGCACGTGGCAGCACAGCACGCCGTGCGCGGGGTGCGGGCGGTGGACGGCACAGCGCACAGGCACCCTGCGTGGCAGCCTGACACGACACCCGCAGCGCAGCCCGGCACACACCGCCTGGGGCCCGCGCTCCTGGTACGCGCGCAGCCCTGCACATGTGGGCACACACTGCCCCGCTCTTCCCCAGGGAGCAGGAGGGGACCCAGGCATGTGGCCCTGGTCCCAACCCCCAATGCCAGACCCCACTGCCTTCCTGCGCCTTCGCTGCCAGGCACCAGGGAGACTTTTTTGGGGTACTCACCTCCCCAACCTCCTTAGACCCCGGCACGTGGGGCGCCCTGTGCCTGACCCTTACTGGGGCCCAGCAACATGTCACACTTGGGGGCAGGCGACACACAAGATGGGCGGACGTGTGTGCCAGTGGAGCTTGAGGTGGCATGGAGACACAGGAGGAGCAGGAGAGAAGGGGCATGGTGGGTACAGGGCAGGCAGGGGGGGGTCAGGAGCAGAGGGCTGCCAGGGGGCACGGGGCAGGCGAGGCGCTGAGCCCCTCCACTGTCTCCCCAGCATCCGCAGCGTCATGCAGAAGTACCTGGAGGACCGGGGAGAGGTGACGTTCGACAAGATCTTCATGCAGAAGATTGGTGAGCTGGGGACACGGGTGCCCTGGAGACCATGGGGGGCACAGGGGAGGGCATGTGGATGAGCGCCAACAAACACAGGGACGCTCGTTGTGTGCCTGGGCAAGCACGGGTGGGCTGGGGGGCCGGACTGGTGGCAGCTGTGACAGTGGTAGTGGCTGTGGCCATTCCCCTTTGCCCCTGGCATGGCCTGGGGGAAGCGAGGGGGTTGCGGAGTCAGGCTGGGCCGAGGTGCCTGGGGACTGCGTGACACAACCCCCTGCCGCCACGTCCCCCACCCCACATCCCCCACCCCGTCACTTCCCCCAGCACGGCACTAACCGTCCGGGGCAGGAAGCGCCTCTCACTTCCTCCTGCTGGCTCTGGCGGTTTCCGGGCACGTCCGCCCCACAGCAGCCTGCTCCACAGTGCCGCCTGTGCCCCTGCCCCGCTGGTCCCCAACTGCACCAACCTCCTCGCTACCCCACTGCACCCCTGCCCCACAGTGCCCTATAGCACCACACTGCTCCTCCCCGTGCCAGCCGGTGTCCTTGCCTAACTGCCAAACCCTGGCCGGTCCCCACCTTGGCACTTCCACTTCCCCGAGCCTGGCATGGGGGTGGCTGTGGGGACAGACAGGCCCAGGGGACATCCCTGTGCCCCTTGGCCTGGGCTATGGGGCACACACTCCCGCTCTGAGGCAGGCACCTCTCATGCCGTGGCTCTGTCCCTGCCAGGGTACTTGCTTTTCCGGGACTTCGCTTTTAACCAGGCAGAGGAGGCCAAACCCCTGATGGAGTTTTATGAGGAGGTGAGATGGGGGGACCCATCTGGACGGACCCCCATGTTCATGAGGAGGGTTGGGGACAGGATTTGGTACCTACAGGGCCCACAGACATGGTACCAAGAGCATGCGGAGTACCCAAGGGAGACAGCGCCCAGGGGGCCGGGAGGTGATGCCCTGGGTACCCAGGGGACGTGATAACCATCAGGTGCCTGTGGGAGGTGGTACCCAGAGGGGCTAGGGCCATGGTTCCTGGCGTACCCGGTCCTGGTGTTGGGTGAGGGCTGTTCCCCGGTAGCACAGGCCTGGGGGCGGTGTGCCCCTCTGCCACGGGAGCTGTGCCTTTGCCAGATCAAGAAGTATGAGAAGCTGGACTCGGAGGAGGAGCGAGCTGCCCGGAGCCGCCACATCTTTGACCATTACATCATGAAGGAGTTGCTGGCCTGCTCCCACGTGAGTGCCATGCTGTGCAGGCACTGCGCCGGCACTACAGTGGGGTGAGGTACCGGGGTGGGGTCCCCAGTGTGCCCAGGAGGCCTGGTACCCAGTGTCTTCAGAGGGAGCTCTAAAAGCACCATTGACTCTGTTCTGGGAGCCACAGACCCAGCCCTATGGATGAGGGGTCCTCCATAATTCCCCCACTTGTGCAGACCTGCCTGCCCCCTGTGGGACTGCCTTGCCCCTGTGCCCCTGTCCCTTCTGCCCAGGGTGACACAGTCCCGTCTTGCCTCGCAGCCCTTCTCCAAGAGTGCCACGGAGCATGTCCAGAGCCGCCTGAGCAAGAAGCAGGTGCCCCCAGACCTCTTCCAGGTGGGCATCACCCGGGACAGAGAGGGGGTCCCTGCCACCTCTGGTACTCGGAGGGTTAATCCTTACGGGGGCTGGTGAGAGGGGGCTGGGGGCTGGTGGTGACAGGGGCCCCTAAAGGTGGTGGTGGGTCCCAGAAGGTATGGGGACCCCAAGGGATGGTGCAGGGGTCCCCAGCAGGTTGGGAGTGAGGAGGATTGCTGGTGGTCCCCATGAGGTGGTAGTTAGGAGACTGGGGGCTCCTCAGAGGGTGGTGACTGGGAGCGTGGATGTAGAGGTGACCTGGGGTGACAGCGGGGTCCCCAGAGACTCAGGTGAACCTGGGTGGCGGAAGGCCTGGCAGTGGCAGGGTGGCAGTGGGGATATGTGAAATCCCAGGGGTGGAGGAGACCCATGTAATGATAGGACCTGAGGGCTACGGGTGACCTGGGTGGCACTGGGGACCCAGCGCTGAGCCTTGTGTTCCCCCAGCCCTACATTGAGGAGATCTGCCAGAACCTGCGTGGGGGCATCTTCCAGAAATTCATTGAGAGGTGAGATGGGGGAAAGTCCCACGCGGATCAGGGTGTCCCATCCCACTGGGGACCAGGGTCTCCCGGCCCAGAGAGGGGCCAGGGGTCCCTTCTTAGGTAGGAGCTCCGGGGGTGTCTGTCCCCAGACCAGGGACTCAGGGGACTCTTCTCATCCCCAGGTCTGGCCCAGGGTCTCTCTGTTCCCAGACAGGGGTCGCAGGGGGTGCTTCCTCTCTCCAGACAAGTCCAAGGGGTCCTTCTGCCCCTGAGATGGGTCTTGCGGGGGTTTCTCCAGGGGCTCCACTCTTGCCCTCTCTGTGCTTCATTGCAGCGACAAGTTCACGCGGTTCTGCCAGTGGAAGAACGTGGAGCTGAACATCCATGTGAGCAGGGACCCCTGCGCCTCGGGGCAACCCGGGCACCTCTGGGCACTTCCAGGGAGGGGGACGTGGGCATGGTGACAAGGCCGCTGCCCAGGGGCTCACTAGGGCTGGCACGGGTACCCTCGGACGAGCACCCCACAGAGGCACCCTCGCACACCCCCCAGGCTTTCACTCGCTCACAGGTGGCTCTCCCACACCTGCCCGCACTCAAGGGGACATGTGGAGCAGCCTCTATGTTCCTCACCCAGGGAAACCGAGGCAGGGTGTGGGACCCCCCACCATGAAGAACACGCGTAGCTCTTGGTGCAGGGCAGATGCTGCAGGACCCAGGTGTCGTCTAGGCTCACCCCCACCTCCTTCTCGCCCCCTCCAGCTCACCATGAACGACTTCAGCGTTCACCGAATCATCGGCCGTGGTGGTTTCGGGGAGGTCTACGGCTGCCGGAAAGCAGATACGGGCAAAATGTAATAGGGGATACTCCATCGCAGGGGGGGCCAGAGAGATCTGCCTGCAACAGGGGGGGGCACTGGGGCTGTCGTGGTGGTCCCAAGGGCATCTGCAGCGGTGTTGCCGTGACAACAGATGTTAGGGGGTTGCAGAAGTATTGCCATGGCTACGGGTCTCAGGGGGGATACAAGGACGTCATGGCTGTGGGTGGTAGCTGGATGCGGTGATGTGGCCGTAGGTGCTAGCGGCGGAGGGACGCGATGGCGTGGCTGCAGTTGCCGGGGCCGTGGGCAGGGCAGGGCCGTGGTGATGTGGCGGTAGCACTGGAGGGACGTGGCACTGTGGCCATGGGCAGTGGCGGGCTGCGACACTGAGGCCACGAGCAGCAGCAGGACCCTTCAGGGACTCTTTGCCCCCAGGTATGCCATGAAGTGTTTGGACAAGAAACGCATCAAGATGAAGCAGGGCGAGACCCTGGCCCTCAACGAGCGCATCATGCTGTCCCTCGTCAGCACCGGGGTGAGGGGAGGCAGGCACCGGGCAGGGCTGGCACCCTGGTTACAGGCTGCGACACGGGCAAGGGGAGAGGGACAATGAAGGAGGGTGTCCACGGGACACTCCTGGCACTGTGTGACCCCGTGTCTCCTGCTAGGACTGCCCATTCATCGTGTGCATGTCGTACGCCTTCCACACACCCGACAAGCTCAGCTTCATCCTCGACCTCATGAACGGTGAGAGGCCCCAGTCCCAAGGGACCCTGTGGCTGATCCCCAGCCCCCCAGGGCTGCAGCGGGCCTGAGCCACTGACTCAAAGCCCTTTGCCCGCACCGTCCCTGAGGCACAGAGGGCAGTGCCAGGGTGACGACAGGTCCCTGTTGTCACAGGGGGAGACCTGCATTATCACCTGTCCCAGCACGGCGTCTTCTCAGAGGCAGAGATGAGGTTCTACGCGGCCGAGATAATCCTGGGCCTGGAGCACATGCACAGCCGCTTCGTGGTGTACCGTGACCTCAAGGTGACTGACTCCACAGGCACCCCGCAGACATCTCGGGCACCCTCGGACCCTGCAGGTGTCTAGAAGCCCCATTGGCATCCCTGGGCCCTGTAGAATCCTCTGCCAGGACTCTGTGGGTACCCACAGATGTCACAGGCACCCACACACCCTGCAGGAGCCCTCAGACCCTGTGGGCACTCCCTGAACTCAGAGGGCACTCCTACCCTATGGAAACCCCCCCAAACTCCATGGGCACCCTTGGGACCTCGTGGGCATCCTGAGACCTCAGGGAGGCACTCAGAGACTCCACTGGTGCTTCCCAGTCCCACAGGCACCTCAGTCCTGTGGACCCCCTCCAAATCCCACCGAGCACCCCAGCCTGACCCATGTGGGCACACCCAGCCTCACTGCCCCCTCCCAGTGCCCATGGGCAGCGCTTGGGCTCAGGGGTGACACAATGTCTCGGCAGCCGGCAAACATCCTCCTGGATGAGTTTGGGCACGTCCGCATCTCAGACCTGGGCCTGGCCTGCGACTTCTCCAAAAAGAAGCCCCATGCCAGTGTGTGAGTGTGCCCGCGCCCCTGCCTGCCCTGCCCACCTGCCTGGCATGGTCTCTGACCCTGCTCTGTGCCCCCGCAGGGGCACCCATGGGTACATGGCTCCGGAGGTGCTGCAGAAAGGGGTGGCATACGACAGCAGCGCCGACTGGTTCTCACTGGGCTGCATGCTCTTCAAGCTGCTCCGGGGGTGAGTGTGTGGGCACGGGTGGGCTCGAGGCAGGCATGGGTGGGCACCACTGAGTTCCCCTCTCCCCTCGTGGCCGCAGGCACAGCCCCTTTCGGCAGCACAAGACCAAAGACAAGCACGAGATCGACCGTATGACCCTCACTATGGTGAGTTGGGGCACCCCGGCTTTTGCTCCATGTGCCAGGGAGGGCTGAGGCAGGCATGGACAGGTCATGAGGGGGGGCACATGGGGTGTGTGTGGGGTCAGGGACAACTGGTCCCTGCAGGTGAGCAGCGCCTGGAGCGTGTGTTCATGCCCATCTCTACGTGCATGTGCATATGTGTGTGCAGAATGACGTGTGCGTGTGTGCAAGTGGGTGTCTGCATGTGGGCATGTTTGTGTTCACACACATGTGTCAGGGGGGTGTTTGCAGTGTCCGCGTGCTGCCCATGCACACATCTGTGTGGTGTTCATACGTGTGAGCCACTGTGCACTTGTGTGCCTGGTGTGTGCACACACATATCCGTGTGTATGTGCTTGCACGGGACTGGGTGTGCACATGCACACTGCACATGTGCGCAGGCATTGGTGTGTGCACTCTGGTGCACGTGTAGGTGTGTGCACACCTCCCCACGTGTATCCTGTACACATGTGGGTCTGTGTGTGTCTGTGCACATGTGTGCATATCTGTGCGCATCCCTGTCCCTGTGCACACGTGTGCCTTGGTGCTCGTGTTCTCACGATGTGAGCGACCGTGCCTTCTCCCGCAGGCCGTCGAGCTGCCGGACTCCTTCTCCCCCGAGCTGCGCTCCCTGCTCGAGGGGCTCCTGCAGCGAGATGTCAACCGGCGGCTGGGCTGCATGGGGCGCGGGTGAGTCCCGGTGGGCGCCGGGACGGTGCCCAGGGCTGGGGCAGAAAGCAGGCAGGGAAGGAGGTTGTGCTGGTGCAGCACCCCGGCCCCGGGGCTGCAGCCAGGAGCCTGCAGCACTCACCCCACCTCGCTCCCCAGGGCTCAGGAGGTGAAAGAGGAGCCCTTCTTCAAGGGCCTGGACTGGCAGATGGTTTTCTTGCAGAAGGTGAGGGACACGACACCCGGGCACAGGAAGGGGTATGGGAGCACGGGCAGCCACCCCTCTAAAACCCCTTTCCCGCCTGCAGTACCCACCGCCCCTGATCCCACCCCGCGGTGAGGTGAATGCGGCTGATGCCTTTGACATCGGCTCCTTCGATGAGGAGGACACGAAGGGCATCAAGGTACCAGGGCGGAGGAGCCGAGCGGTGGGAGGGCAGGGGTGGCAGGCAGCCCCTGACCCAGCGATTCCTGCCTGCTTCCCTGCCCACCAGCTGCTGGAGAGCGACCAGGAGCTGTACCGCAACTTCCCGCTCACCATCTCCGAGCGGTGGCAGCAGGAGGTGACGGAGACCGTCTTCGAAGCCGTCAACGCCGACACCGACAAGCTGGAGGCTCGCAAGAAGGCCAAGAACAAGCAGCTGGGCCACGAGGAGGGTGAGTGGGGCCGGGTGTCCCCCAGGTCCCTCCCTGACAGCCCCCCAGCTCTTCCCGGCCCCGTGGCCGTGCCCTGGGCTGACCTTGCCTCTCCCTGGCGCGGTGGGCACAGAGTACGCCATGGGCAAGGACTGCATCATGCACGGGTACATGGCCAAGCTGGGCAACCCCTTCCTGACGCAGTGGCAGCGCCGCTACTTCTACCTCTTCCCCAACCGCCTCGAGTGGCGTGGGGAGGGCGAGTCGCCGGTAAGGCGGGCACAGGGCGAGGTTGGGGGGGCACAAGGCAGTGCGGGGTGAGCACGGTGCTCAGCAGGCGCACCTCGGTGCTGGCGGACATCAGAGTGCGCCAGGCACAGCAGGCACGTGGGGTGAGGGATGTGCACAAGCAGGCATGGCACTGCAAGGGGTATGGGGGCACGGGGTGGGGGCTTGGGGGGACTTTGGTGAGGACACAGAGGTCTGGGGGTGGGGGCCGGGCTGAGCCTGTCCCCCCAGCAGTCCCTGCTCACCATGGAGGAAATCGACTCGGTGGAGGAGACGCAGGTGAAGGAGCGCAAGTGCATCCTGCTCCGCATCCGCGGTGGCAAGCAGTTCGTGCTGCAGTGCGATGTGAGTGTGCCCCGGAACGCCCGCTGGGGCTGGCCGCCTCGGCTGGGAGCTAGCCATCCCCCCCTGGGGTCACCAGCCACCCCTGCCAGGTGCTAGCCACCTCCTGCTAGCTGGTCATCTTCCCTGGGTGCCAGTTGCTCCTGCTGGGCACTAACCAGACCTTGCTGGGCGCTCACCACCTCCTGTTAGCTGCTAGCCATCCCCTCTGCTGGGTGCTAGCCACCTCCAGGCCATCACTAGCCATCCCCTGCTGGGCACTAACCACCTCCTCCTGCCAGCTGCTGGCCACTAGCCCTGCACGTTTAGCCCTCCAAGCCATCACAGGGCGCAAATACAGAAAGCGTGGGGCAACCCCAGACCCCTGGCACCCCGGGGAGCCCCTGACCACCCTGTACCCTGCCCTGGCACCCCAGGAGACCCCCAGCCTGACCCGTGCCCTGCCCTGCACAGAGTGACCCCGAGCTGGTGCAGTGGCGGAAGGAGCTGCGGGACGCCCAGCGCCAGGCCCAGCAGCTGCTGCAGCGGGTGCCGCGCATGCAGAACAAGCCCCGCTCGCCCGTGGTGGAGCTCAGCAAAGTGCCGTTCATCCAGCGCTCCGCCAACGGGCTCTGACCCTGTGCCGATGCGCCTGCGTGCCCTCTTTCCCCCCCTTCCCACCCCGCCTCTAATTTATTGGGTTGGGTTCCCGTGTTCCCCCGCTCCTTTTCGTCGTCCCCGGGCCGGGTGTTGGAGGACACCCGGTGCCGGTCTCACCCGCCGGGTGCGGAGGGGGGCACGGCTGCGGTGTCGACCGTCCAGCCCAGCCTCTGGCGCGGAGCTGGCGCTGGGCGCGTGGCGCAGCTCGGCACCTCTCCCTGGCGTCCCCTCAAATCCTCTACGAACTCTCCGGCTAAGATGAAGGCAGCCCCCGCGCCCCCTCTCCGTGCCCGCCCGCTTCGCCACCGCTGTGTGTGCCAAATTGGGGCAGGTGGGTGCCCAGCTCCGGCCGGGCAGGGAACCGGCCAGCTCCTCTCACCCGTAGCCTTTGCCCCCACCTCCCTACGAGCCGGTGTGCCCTGGTGCCCGTCGTGTGGGTGCCAAGTCCTTGGTCTGTGTGTGTGTGAGTGTGCGTGCCCAGGGGCATCCCCTGTAAATACTGTGCCATGGGTCCCCTGTGCCCCCCACCCCCTGGCTGTGCCTCTTACCCCTCCTGCCACCCACCCTGGGCAAGTGGGGCACCCCCTGCCTCCGTCCTCCCCCAAGCTGTGGGGTGGCCGTGCGCAGCTGGGGGGCACAGGGTGGCTGACCAGGTGGGAGCCCCCCACACCCCTCAAATCAGCCTCATGTGATGCTGGCCCCAGTCCCTGGCCGGTGGGCGCAGGGTCAGGGTGTCCCCCTGGGCCCCCCGCCCTCTGCCCACCCCAGTCCCTGGCAGCATCTGTAAATATTGGTCTCCGGTGGGTCTGCTGCAGGGGCTGGGGTGGGCAGAGGGTGGCGCCGGGCAGGGCTGGGGCCGTTGGTGAATGAGATTTTAATGAGCAGAGATGTGAGAATGCAAAAAAAGAAAAAAAAAAACCACACAAAAAAAAAGTTTTTATAATAAAAATCTGGAAAAACACCATCCGGCTCTTTCTCATCGTGGGGGTGGCAGAGATGTCCCCGTACCTGCTTAGAGGCACCGTCCCCCTGTCACCTCTGGTGATGTGGGTATGGGGGCTGCCTGCGTGTGTGTCCCACGAGCACGCTGGCACTTCGGGGACATACAGGGGTGCGGGTGGGGGTTGTCCCCGTGCCCTGCAGGGTGGGGGTCCCGGCGCAGCGGTGGGTGCTGGGGGT
>NW_010972715.1:49893-52040 GCF_000737465.1 Haliaeetus leucocephalus | reverse complement strand
CTGGGGGACTGGAGGGGCTGGGGGGACTGAGGGCACTGGGGGCACTGGGGGGACTGAGGCCAGTGGGGACTGGGAGCACTGCAAGCACTGGGAGGGACTGGGAACACTGGAGGAATGGGGGGACTAGAGGACTGGGAGCACTGGGAGGACTTAGGGGACTGGGGGCACTGGGGGTACTGAGGACCAGGAGCACTGCAAGCACTGGGAGGGACTGGGAGGACTGGTGAAACTGGGAGGACTAAGGGGACGGGGAGCACTAGAGGAGACTGGGGCCACAGGAGACTGGAGGACTGGGAGCACTGGAGGGACTGGGGGCACTGGGAGGACTGGGGACACTGGGGTACAACGGGACTGTAGCACCACAGGGTTGGAAGCAACTGGGAGCGCTGGGACTGGGGTACGGTGGGCACTGGGACAGGAGCAGCGGAGGTACAGGGAGACTGGGGGCTCTGAGGTAGGGGAGCACTGGGAAAAGAGAGGGCTGGGAAATTGAGGGTACTGGGAGCATTGCAGGGGCTGGTGGCAGTGGGACAGGGGTACTGGGATCCTAGGGGACTGGGAGAACTGGAGATAGAGGGAAACTGGGAGACTGGGGGCACTGGGCCTTGGGAACATGGGGGCACCCTGGGGGGGTGGTGAACCGGCACAGGCGGATCAGGGACCGGAGCAGGACGAGGGGACAGGGACCAGGGGATGGGGGGCCGGGGACCAGCACTGGGGTCCCAGACAGGGCCTGGGGCTGTGCTGGGATGGGGTTTGGGGGGGGGCACTGGGAGGGTGTGGGGTGCCCGGTGGCGGTGCCCCTGGCTGTCCACGCAGCACGACGTGGAGCTGACGGACCCCCGCGGCCGGACCCCGCTGGAGCTGGCCGTGTCCCTGGGCCACCTGGAGTCGGTGCGGGTGCTGCTGCGGCACAACGCCAACGTGGGCCGGGAGAACGCCAACGGCTGGACGGGTACGCGGGCACGGGGACCCTCCGCCGCCGGTGCCACCGGTGTGTGGGGGGCACGGTCAGCGGGCGCGGGTGCTGGCGGTGCCCGGCTGAGGGTGCCCCGTGCCCCAGTGCTGCAGGAGGCGGTGAGCACGGGGGACCCCGAGATGGTGCAGCTGGTGCTCCAGTACCGCGACTACCAGCGGGCGACGCGGCGGCTCGCCGGCATCCCCGAGCTGCTCAGCAAACTGCGCCGGGTACGGCACTGCCCCAGGGTGGGCAGCGGGTGGGCATCTGCCCCCCAGGACTGGGGTGCCAGCAGCCTGGGGGCTGGGGAGGGGAGTGGGGAGCCCCTGGACCCCCCAGGTCTCGCCAGGACCTCCATCTTCTCCATGACCTCTTTTTCCTTGGGGACCCCCTGTTCATCCTTCCCTACTGGGCCCCCACCCAAGACCCCGCTCTACCAGGTCCCCCTGATCCCCACCCAGGACCCCAGTAGGGACCCCCATCCCTGCCCCCTCAGACTCCCCATCTCCCCAGTGATCCCAGCAGAGATCCCCCACTCCTCCAGCCCTGCCATATCCCCCCCACACACTGCTCCGTGACCCCCTCGTCTCTTCCAGGCATCCGACTTCTACGTGGAGATGAAGTGGGAGTTCACCAGCTGGGGTGAGCGGGGCTGGGTGAGGGGGCCACGGGGCCGGGGACCGGAGGGGTGCCTCCCCCCGACCCCCCACCCTTCCCCGCCGTGGCGCTGACGGGGCGCGCGTGCCCGCAGTGCCGCTGGTCTCCAAGGTGTGCCCCAGCGACGTCTACCGCGTCTGGAAGCGGGGCGAGAGCCTGCGGGTTGACACCACGCTGCTGGGCTTCGAGCACATGACGTGGCAGCGCGGCCGCCGCAGCTACATCTTCAAGGGGGAAGGTCAGCTCCAGCTCCCGCGGGACACCCTGGGACCCCAAATACCCTCAGGGACCCTCCAGTGAGCCTGGGGATCCCCCCAGACCCCATGCGCTATCGGTACTCCCCTGTAAGGACCCCAATTCCCCTATAGGAACCCCCTGGGGACCCCAGTTCCCCCTTCCAGCAGTGCTGGGGACGACCTCACCCCCACACACACATACCAGGGACCTCAGTCGCCTTCAGGGACCCCCAGTTCCCCACCGGGACCCCCCCCAAGGCCCGAGATACCCCTGAGATGCCGCGACCCCCGGGCTC
>NW_010972715.1:47974-49858 GCF_000737465.1 Haliaeetus leucocephalus | reverse complement strand
GGGGGGGGTGGGCAGCACGTAGCAGGAAGGGGCCGTGCGAGGGCTCGCCCAGGGGAACCGCATGCAAAGGGGAAGGAAACGCTTGCGCAAGAGGGCGAGCGGGGAGCTGACGGCTTTCCCCCTCCCCAGGAACAAGTCGGGGATCTGGGGCTGGCGCTCGGAGAAGATGGAGGTGGTCAGCGGCTACGAGGCCAAAGTAGGCACGGCGGGGCTGGGGGGACGACGACACTGGGGGGACCCTCCGGTGCCCGGCGGGGCTGATCCTGTCCCCCGGCAGGTGTACAGCGCCAGCAACGTGGAGCTGGTCACCAAGACAAGGACGGAGCACCTCTCCGACCAGGACAAGTCACGCAGCAAAGGTGACAGCCCCGTCGGCCAATCAGGGAGCCTGCCCACAGCAGGGACACGCCTCCCTCCTGGTGCAAGGCCCGCCCCCTAGTGCAAGGCCCACCCCTTTCCTGGGTGGGACATGTGTCAGGTGTCGGGTGCTGGGTGGAACAGCACGTGGGTCGTCACCCGTCAGGCGTGGGACACCGCGGGTGTGGGGTGCGACACGTCAGGCGTGGGACAGTGCGTGTGCAAGGTGTGACCCGTGACAGCCCGGGCAGACACGGGGGTGCCGTGCCCCCTGCCCACGTCGCACCCCTGCACCTCCCCTCTCTCCTCGGCCAGGCTCCAAGACCCCCTTCCACTCCTTCCTGGGCATCGCGCAGCAGCACGGCACCCACAACGGGGTGAGTGGCCGGGGGGGGGGGGTCCCCCCCCCCCGGGGAGGGGGGTGAGGGACCCCGGGGGCAGGGCTGAGCGGTGCCGGTGTCACCGCAGGCGCCCGTGCTGCAGGCTGCCAGCCCCACCAACCCCACCGCCATCACCCCCGAGGAATACTTTGACCCCCACTTCGACCTGGAGACCCGCAACATCGGGCGCCCCATCGAGATGTCCAGCAAGGTGCAGAGGTGAGGCCACCACCCCGGGGTGACACGGTTCCAGGGACGCGGCACCGGGATGGCAAGGAACCAATGCAGGGCAGTGACACGGCACTGGGGCGGCAAGACTCCTGGGGGTGGTGACATGGTCCCCTGGGATGTGGCACCAGGGTGGCAGGGCACCTGGGGCGGTGATGGAGTCCCAGGGGACGTGGCACTGGGTGTCAGGACCCACGCGGGTGGTGACGGGGTCCCAGGGGACGTGGCACTGGGTGTCAGGACCCACAGGGGTGTTAATGGGGTCCCAGGGGACGTGGCACTGGGTGTCAGGACCCACGCGGGTGGTGACAGTGTCCCAGGGGACGTGGCACTGGGTGTCAGGACCCACAGGGGTGTTAACGGGATCCCAGGGGACGTGGCACTGGGTGTCAGGACCCACGGGGGTGGTGACAGGGTCCCAGGGGACGTGGCACTGGCGGGGTTCCCGTGCCCACGCCGGTGCCCGGGCAGGTTCAAGGCGACGCTGTGGCTGTGCGAGCAGCACCCGCTGTCGCTGGCGGAGCAGGTGACGCCCATCATCGACCTCATGGCCATCTCCAACGCCCACTTCGCCAAACTGCGTGACTTCATCACCCTCAAGCTGCCCCCCGGCTTCCCCGTCAAGATTGGTGAGGGTGGGGCCAGCAGGGTGGGGCAAGGGTGGGGCCTATCCCAGGGCGGGGCCACTGACCCCTGTACCCCCAGAGATCCCCCTCTTCCACGTGCTCAACGCCCGCATCACCTTCAGCAACCTCTGCGGGTGCGACCAGCCGCTGGGCTCCGTGCGGGTGTGCGCCCCCACCCAGCCCCCCAGCACCCACCCCCCCGGCACCCACCCCCCCGGCCCCAGAGGTGAGGCTGGGAGAGATGGGGGGGGTCCCTGGGGGGGGGGTACATGTGGCTGAGGGGGGGCTGTGGG
>NW_010972715.1:44740-45519 GCF_000737465.1 Haliaeetus leucocephalus | reverse complement strand
CCCCCCCCCAGGCAGAGCTTCGTCATGGTCAAGGGGGCCGCTCTGCTGCTGCCCGCGGAGGAGGCGCTGGAGGCCGAGCCCCCCCCGGCTGCACCCCCAGGCCAGGCGCCGGGGCGGCAGGAGCAGCACCTGCGGCTCATGATGCAGCTTCTCCGGCCCCAGGACGCCATCCGGCTGGTAGGGCACGGCCACCCCCCCGGGATGGTGACAGGGGTGGTGACGGTGATGGGATGGAGATGAGCTGGGGACGGTGAAAGGGGAACAGGGATGGGGTGGGATGCGGATGGGGATGGGGAAAGGATGGGGATGGGATGGGGACAGGATGGAATGGGATGGGATGAGGATGGGGACAGGGTGAGGATGGGGACAGAATGGGGATCGCATGGGATTGGGATGGGCCAGAATGGGAATAGGGACAGGAAGAGTATGGGAATGGGATGGGATGAGGATGAGGATATGATAGGATGTGATGAAGAGAGGATGGGGATGGGAATGGGATATGGATGGGGACAGGATGGGGATGGTACAGGATGGGGATGGGATGGGATTGGGATATGGATGGGGACAGGATGGGATGAGACGGGATGAAGATGGGGACAGGATGGGGATGGGACAGGACGGGATGGGATTGGGATGGGGCAGAATGGGGAGGGGGCAGAATGGGGATGGGAACAGGGATGGGATGGGATGAGGATGGGGATATGATAGGATGTGATGAGGACAGGATGGGGATGGGATGGGGAAAGGATGGGGATGGGAATGGGATATGGATGGGAACA
>NW_010972715.1:40918-43158 GCF_000737465.1 Haliaeetus leucocephalus | reverse complement strand
TGATGCCGGCGCCAGGCCGGCGGCACCGGAGCTGTCGGAGCAGGCGGTGCGGGCGCTGCTGCGGGACGTGATGGCCACCGCCGACCTGGAGAGCGTCACCTCCAAGGAGGTGGGTGCCACCGGGTGGGGGCTTCTGGCGGGGGCAGGCAGGGGCCATCCCTCACCCCATGGTGGTGCCCAGGTGCGGGAGGAGCTGGAGCGGCGCACGGGGCACAGCCTGGCCCAGCACAAGGACTTCATCGACAACGAGATGCTGCTGGTGCTGGCGCAGATGGACCGGCCCTCCCGCGTCTTCCCGCACCTCTACCTGGTGGGCAGCGGGGCGGGCAGGGCGGGCGGGGAGGGCAGGGCCGTCCACACCCCTCACCGCTGCCACCACTCAGGGCTCCGAGTGGAACGCGGCCAACCTGGAGGAGCTGCAGCAGAACCGGTGAGCGTGGAGTGGCACGGGGTCACCGGGGGTGGCATGGTGGGGTGGGCACAGGGTCATCGTGGAGTGGCATGGTGGTGCAGGTATGAGGTTATCATGAGGTGGTCCGGTGGGGTGAGCGTGGTGTCATCGTGGGACACGTGGCAGGGTGGGTGCAGCAGTGGGGTGGGCACGGGGCACTGTGGGCCACCCCATAGAGCACAGGCAGAGCCCCAACCCTGCGTGCCGGCTGTGCCCCCTGCCCGTGGCACTGCAGGGTCACCCACATCCTGAACGTGGCGCGGGAGATCGACAACTTCTTCCCAGCGCTGTTCACCTACATGAACGTGCGGGTGTACGATGAGGAGACGGCCCAGCTCCTGCCCCACTGGAACGACACCTTCCTCTTCCTCTCCCGCGTCCGGTCAGTGGGGCCAGGGCAGCCCCAGGGCACAGGGGAACTGGCGGGGGCACGGGGGCCATCGGGGAGGGGGCGCAGGGCTTGGGGGACAGGGGCTGGAGCCAGGGGCAGGCTGGGGGGGACGACGACATGGGTGGGGGTACCTGGGGAGGCGTCTTGATGACTGAGGTGCTGGGGGGCACTGGGAGCCCTGGGAACACTGGGAGATGGGAAGCCCTGGCGCATGGGCTCCCTGGGGACATGGTGAGCCTTGGGGACACGGGATCCTTGAGGACGCGGGGAGCCCTGGGGACGCGGGGAGCCCTGGGGCGCGGGGTCCCCAGGGAGACGGGGGTGGCTGGGGACGGAGGGGGAGCACCAAGAGCTGGGTGGCAGCAGGGGTGGGTGCCGCAGGGCCGACGGGGGCCGGGCGCTGGTGCACTGCCGCATGGGGCTGAGCCGCTCGGCGGCCACGGTGCTGGCCTACGCCATGAAGGAGTTCGGGTGGACACTGGAGCGGGCGCTGCGGCACGTCCGGCACTGCCGCCCCGGCGTCCTGCCCAACCCCGGCTTCATGCGCCAGCTCGACTTCTACCAGGGCATCCTGCACGCCAGGTGGGTGGGGTGGGACACACCCTGTGGGTGGGGTGGGGTGGAGCCTGCTGTGACCACGCCCCTTCGGACAGCAGAGGGAGGGGCCTGTCATGACCAGCCAAGGACAGGGTTCAGCTTTGACCGTGACCTCTTGGGCGGTGTGGGTGGGGCCTGTCACGGCCACGCCCCCTCTCGGGCAGGGTGGGTGGGGCTTCTTATGGCCACGCCCCGACGGGCAGGGTGGCCTTCGGTGCAGCCGCCCTTTGCCGCGCTGGAGGCGGAGCCTGTGGGAGCCCCGCCCCGCCGGGGGGGGGGGGGGGGGCCCCGGGGGGGGGGGGGGGGCAGCCGCTGACGGCAGGTGTACGGCAGCCGGCACAGCAGCCTGTGGGAACCCAAGGCGGCGGCGGAGCGGGCGGCCCAGCCCGAGGAGGGCCCAGAAGCCCCCCCGGGGGGCGAGGGTGGCCTCTCGCCGGTCTCCTCCCCACCACCCCTGCAGGAGACGAGCAGCCCGGGGTTGCTGGGAACCTCCCGGCGCCCCCGTATCTCCCTCTGCGCCGTCATGCGGAGCATCAGCCTGCTGGACTCCCCCGAGCCCCCCGAGCTGCCGGGGGAGCCCCTCGCCGGGGAGGTGAGCGCGGGACGGGGGAGTACAGGGGGTGGGTGAGGGGGGACACCGCAGCTCTGGCTGACCCCCTCCCCTTGTGTCCCCGTCCCCCCTCCCGCAGGTGTTTGCGGCCGCGGAGGCACCGGGGGGGCCCCCCCCGGGGGTACGGCCCTCCTCCCGGCCCCGCCGTGGGGGGCGCCAGGCCAGCCTGGACGGTGGCCCGGCCCACGCCT
>NW_010972715.1:38578-40908 GCF_000737465.1 Haliaeetus leucocephalus | reverse complement strand
CCACGCCCCCACCCACCCCCCTGCCCCCTAAACGGGGGCGGGGCATGGGGCAGAGCACACACCCGCCCGCCACCATGGCACGGGGGGAAGGGGCGGAGCCTAGGTCTACTGGAGGCGTGGCCAGGGAAGCGGCACGCCCCCTCCCCTCACACACAGACACTGCCTGCACTTGGGGGGGGGAAGGAGGCGGGCCTGCTTCATTTCCCCCCCCCCCCCCCCCAGGGCCCCGCTGCTACTCCTCACTGAGAATAAAGAGTGGAAATGGCTGCCCGTGGCGTGGGTCCTGCCCGGGGAGGGTGGCTTTGTGGGCGGTGGGGACGAGCGTGGGGCCTCCTGCGTGGCCCTCCTTGCCATCGGTAGGGGCCAGAGTGAACAAGTAGGCTTGTAGGACCTCTCCCAGGGTGCGGGAGGAGGCGGGGATGGGGGTAACCTCCTGCCCCGGGGGGTACCGGCACGACGCAGCCCGCCCTGCCGCGGCGCACCGCCGGACACGGGGAACCGGCAGCTCGGGGAGGACGAAATTTAGGCGCCATCTTGTGCGGCGCCGTGGGGCTGGGAACTACAGCCCCCGGCATCCCTTGCGCGGCGGTGGGCTTTGCGCATGCGTGCAGGGCCCTCCTTCCTGGTTGCTATGGGAACGGGGCGCAGGCCGGCCTCAGCCCCAGCGGCCTAGGCCTCGCCCCGGGACGGGGCCGGGGCAGGCCCGAGGACCGGCAGCGAAGGAATGAAGCCGGGCAGGGAGCCGGCAGCCCGCTGTAGCCGTAGCGGCGGGTCAGGCCGGGCGCTGGGGAGGCGGTAGGGAGACCCCCGCCATGGTGCACCCCCGGATCATACATAGCGGCCGCTTCACGGTGTCAGAGCTGCACGCCGAGGCGGGAGCGGGGCGCAGGCAGCAGGAGGAGGCCGGGGCAGCTGCCTGGTGCTGATCAGCCTGACACCCGGGAGGCCAGAGCTGCCCTGGGCCAGGAGGGCAGGCATGTCAGCAAAGCCGTGGATCAGGGATCCTCCTGAGGCTGGAATTGCCAACGCGGAGCCCCACATGGAGCTAGAAGGTCGCACATCACCTCAGATTGTGAGGGCCTGCGTTGAGGAAAGGTGTCCTGACTGGAGACTGTTCTGAGCCTGTTGCTCTCCCATCTGCTCAGGCTGTTGCTCTGGAGCAGGGGGGGAGCCATCCCAGAGTCCTCCCCATCCCGCAGCCGTGGGGCACCCACAAGGTTGGGACGCCACACCTAGAGAGCTGCTGGACTACAGCCAGAGCCCTCACTGGCTTGCTGCCCACCAGGAAAGACACGACTTGAGCAACAGCCTTGCACTGCTGGGCTCTGCCAGCACCCCAACCTTTGATTTGCTCTGTCACATCTCACAGCCGCTGCTGTGGAAGGGGCAGTGCAGGGCGCTCGAGGCAGAGGAGCTGGGCATGGCAACAACCTGGGCCCCAGAGCTGGGGGAGCGAAGTGCTGCCAGTTTCTTCAGACACCACCACCCCTCCTTCTTAGGGGGGGGGACATGAATAGAAGGGAGATAAGGACAGTGGTGGAGCAAGGGGCCACAGTGCTGTCGTGGGGTGCGCAAGGCACCCTGCCTGTGTTTTTGAAGATAAGACAGATCCTGTTTCTTCTTGAAGTCTTCCCTCACTTTGCTGTGGCTTGAGGTCTTGATTACCAACCACATGCCTTTGGATGCTCTTTGAGTGGGTTTTATCATCTCCCTCTCCCAATCCTCTGCCACTGCAAGGAGTCTGGAAACCTCCCTTGTTCTCCCCATCATGAACCTGGGTCCTGGGCTCCAGCATGCTGTGTCCCAGCAGATTTTGTGACAGTCGCTGCCAGACAGGCCAGGAAAGCATCATCAGTGCAGAGCAGCTCTGCAAGCCCCCACCTCTGGTACATGCCCAAGGACAGAAGGAGTTTGGCCATGGGTGCAGCGGGACCATGGCATGAAACTGGACGCAGGGGAGGGGGGGGTTATGGCAGAAAAAGCAGGGTGAGGTCTAGAGAGCCCCCCTTGGAGGACCCCCCCCCACCAGCTGCCTCCCTCCTCCTGGCCCTGGGACCCTGCTGGGTGCGACGCTGGGCTGGTTGGGTGCGGGATACTTATCTCTTGGGGGGGGTCCGCACCCACACCTAAATACCTCCGTTCTGTTCCCGGCAAATGAATGGTGTCCCCCAAGTGGAAGATGTTCAGGGGCCCGAAGCTCCTACAGCGGGACAAGATCCAGCAACGCAATCTGGAGGGCTTGGTACCTGCAGTGTGAGTGGGCCCCGGGGCTGTGGGTGGCCCCCCCAACCCCATCCCACCCTACCCCACCTGCCCCCCCCCCCCCCCCC
>NW_010972715.1:34963-38568 GCF_000737465.1 Haliaeetus leucocephalus | reverse complement strand
ATAATTAGTAGCTTTGCTGGCTTGGGAATATAACCGATTCATTTTATTGATTAAGTAACATAGAGAGCTAATAAATTAAATAATCAATAACCTAAATAATTAACAAACACATCGTATTATTAATTTATGATTAAATGATTCTGCACACAGCAAAGCTACTAATTATGGCTCTTAATCTTGTGAATCCCACAGGACTGTTGTTGAGTGACAGCTCTATCACTCTTCCCTCCCAACTGCCTGGGGGGGGGGAAGGTCCCGTCAGAGTCCCAGTGGCCTGGGGGGGCTGTGCCCTGCCACACCTGGCTCTGCAGGTCGCCAGCACTACAGTCCCCAGTCATCTGCACCCCTAATATCAGAATGTTGCCCCTGTGCTGACCTTTACCTGATTTTATACCTTATTCTCAATTTTTTTCCATTTCTGGGCCCTTTTTGCTACCCTTCTGTCTTCTTTTCTCCAGCCAAACAGCCTGCTCCTAATTACTTTTTCTCCATGGGTCCCAATTTTGTTTCATCCATATCCAAATTTGATGGGTTTGCTATTACTACCTGGGTAACTTCAGCTTTATATGGGATTCCTGGTGTGGTTACCTAGGAACGGGTGGCTTTGCTAGCATCCACCCATCCCTTTTCTCCCGAGCTCCACGTTAGTGCCCACCAGGGCGGCACAGCCCAGGCGTGGGAGAGAACAGCGAAATCATCCCTCTTCCCTTCTCCCCACAGATGTGTAGGAGAGGAGGAATCCCGCCTGCAACTTTGTGACGCTGCTGGAGGCCAGGGACAGGCAGGAACACTGTGGTCTGTGAGGTGAGCCTCCACAGCCCCCCCCAGTCCCCGACAGGACTGCACCTCCCATGGGGTGCTGTGGCATGTCACGCCGAGGGACTCTGCATGGGACAGGACAGTGCCTCGTGGGGCTCGTGGTCTGGGCCACAGGCACTAAGCCCACTGCCCCCTCGGCAGCCCTGCGGGTGGGCGGCAGTGCCCACCGGACACTCAAGGTGATGGGTGTCCGTGTGCTGCAGGTGGCGACGGTGGAGGGCAAGTACTGGAAGCACCCCATCCAGGCTGTCAGCCGGGAGTACCACAAGTGGAGGATGTACTTGTGCACGCAGGTAAGGACACACGTGGGCACGGGGGCACCTGACTCGCCTGCTGCCCCCCTCCAACCCCCAGCCACAGTCCCAATACGCCCCCACCCAGACTGACCGATGATGGCATGCACCAGCCAAGCCCCTGCCAGCCCAGAGACACCTTTTTCCCTGGCTCTTCAGTCCCGTTGGCTGTCACCACCCCCTCTCCCTCCTTCGTGTTATCCTGGGGTATGGGCAGCCCTGGTCAGGGAGGGGGCAAATGGCACTGCCCTCTCTGTGCCAGCTTTGCGATCAGCTGGATGGGCAGCAACTCGCGTCATGGCTCCTCTTTGATTTTCTCCAGGTGCGGAAGATGAAGGACAAACCAGCAGCATTGCCCTCTCGGGTACGAGCGCCATGTCTACACCTGTGCTCTCTGTCCGAAGGGTTCCCCTCTCCCAGCTTGGCCAGTCCCACTGGGAGTCCTAGCAGTGCTGGCTTCTAGATCTGGGCTCACCAGCATCTCTCACCCTTTCTGTGCCTGGCAAGGGGTGCCTGGTGCCCAGCAGGGTCTGGTGGCCGGTGGCAAGTTGGAGGGCAGCTGCCCCATGGAGCTTGACCCCCTACACGACCTGGAAAGGCTGATCTCGGACCTCTCTCTACAGCTGCAACCCCCATGGGGGGCCCAACCCATCTGCCCGTGGGGCACCACGGTGATGACCACGCTGCCCGACTGACCCCCTGCCACCCCGCAGCTCACCAGGGCAATGCGGATGTGATCCAGCCCGCCCTTGGCCAGCTGCGTCCCAACTTTGGTGAGGATTTCATGGATGCCCTGCACTCGCCCTGTGGTGAGTGGTGCTGGGGGCAGCCCGTGGCCCCTCTCCTCTCCCTTCAGCCTGCTGTGGGGCATCCCTTGCCCCTTCTTGTGTCCCCTCTCTGCCACACTTGCTGTGGGGTGCCAGCCTATAAGAGGAGCCACCAGGGGCCAAGGAGGTGCTGCCGCTTGCCCTCCCCCTGGAGCTGGAGCCCCCCGTGCCGCCAGGGGGGCAGCAGACCTTCCTGCCCCTCTTCCCCACCTCCCTGCTGTGGGTGAGCCCCCCTGCCTGCCCCCCAGGCCCTGCATCTCCCACCCCATCTCACCCTTGTGTTCTCCATCGTCACTGCCAAGACCCCAGCACCTTCACCGTGCCAGCCTTGGTGCCCCCACCCAAGGGGGCCACCCACCAACGGTCACTGCAGCTCATTGCCCCGACCCCATGTGCCACCCTCCCACCCGTGTCCCCTGCTGCTGCCATGCACGCTGCCCACCTCCTGCCAGGTTGGTGTCCATGGGGCATGGGGGGGGCACCCCCAGGGACGGGGACGTGCTGACAGCTGTGCCCCCAGGTCTGGCAGCACTGCTTGTCGTGCCTGCCAGGAACCACCCCCCCCGAGTGATTTCTCCTCCTGCCTGCCGGTGAAGGCAGGGCTCAGCACCCTGCCTGGGCACCATCCTGCCCACCCCATCTCTCCCATTCCAGGGCTGTGGCACCCCAGACCCCACACCGGGCGTTCTGCTGATGAAGAAGAGCTCCCATCCCCACTCCAGCTTGTTCCCCAGGGGCACCGGTACGTGGAGACAGGCATGGCCTGGGGCAGGGGTGGGGAGATGGGCCATGGTGGGCTCCCCATGGCACTCAGATCCTTCTTTCCCACCCCAGACACGGAGCCAGTGGCGTGCCTGGCCTACAAGCCTCCCCGTACAGCCAGTGATGCCCGGGCAGCGGTGGTCACCACTGATGGTCCCCTGCCTGCCTCCAGACCATCCGCCGGCCCCCCCCTGCCCACCGCTAACCGTGCCCACCACATGCAAGGCAGCTCCAGAGCAGAGGGGATCTGTGAGGTAGAGGGCATTGTGTGGGGGCACCATGGGGTGGCACAGACCCCTGGTACTCCCAGGGCTGGCATTAAACACTGTGTGACTGGACAACCTGCCTGGCTCTCTCAGGGCAGGGGGGGTACAGGCCCCTGCCCTCCCCCAGTACCCTATGGAGGGGCTTCACCCCCCCCCCCCCAGCTGCCCCCCAGACAGCACGCGGCAGCCCCCCTCCTTCACTCACACCAGCCTTTAATCCGCCCGGTGCCCCGGAGCTGTGGCACGGCTGCGGACAGGCCTGGGGGGGGGGGGGGTGCAGCGGGCACGTCGTGTGTGTCCCCCCAATTCTCCCTCCGGCGTGGGGTGCAGCAGCTCAGAGCCCGTACTCGTGCCAGAGGCTGTGGGGGGACAGTGCGGTGTCGGGGGGTTTTTTGCCCCCCCCCCCCCTGCTTCTCAGTGGCAGGAAGGATACCCCCATACCGGCAGGGTGGGGGGCACCGAGATGGGGTGCCCGGTGTCCCCCCCCCATCCCACACTCACCTGTAGATGACATCAGGGTTGTCCCAGTGTTCCAGGAGGGCATCACGCACGGGGCCCGGGGGGCTCAGCCCCAGCGCCTGCGCCCGCTCCCACCGCTGCAGGCGGGTGATACCTGCGGGGGGGGGGCAGGGGGGGCG